>NC_142051.1:11193988-11568363 GCF_982192425.1 Myodes glareolus | reverse complement strand
AAACCCTGTCTTGGAAACAACAACGAAAAGGTAAAAGGTAGAGGAAAGAAAGAAATCCTTCCACAGAGAAGAGAGCTGGAGAGAAGATAAGGAAATCTTAGCACTAAGAAGCAAAGCGCAAGGCTACCGAAGCTCCCTCTTGGGTGTGGGCGCTGCCACTCCTCACGGGGTCCTAGCGCCTTTCCCCTGGTGCCTGGTCCCTACTCTCCTCCCTCGGGACCCAGCACAAACTCTGCAGCCACGTAGTCTGGCGCCTACTCTTGCGGAGCCATTTCAGCTGAGTGACCTGGGTAGTTAGTAGCCAGTTTCTCATCCGTAAACGAGGCTAATGAGAGGATGGCTTCGGGATGTAAGTGGATTAATATCGATAAAGTCCTTAGGATGTGGGAAAAGTAGGAAGGAGCAGGAAATAGGGAGGACTCCGCTCCTGTCCAGCAGGGCTCTCTGTGTCTTCTCGTGGCCGAAAGAGACAAGGAACCTCTCTGAAGTCTCTTTTAATAGCACAGGAATCCCCTCTCCAGGGCTCCACCCTCATGACCTAATAACCTCCCAAAGGCTCCACCTCCAAATACTATCTATCACCTTGGAATTCGGATTTCAACATGATTTGTTTCTTCTTTTTTGAGACAAGGTCTCCTTACATAGCTCAAGCTGGTTTGAACTCACAATATAGCTCACATTGGCCAAACATTTGTGACCTTCCTGCCTTAGCATCCGAAATGCTGAGGTTACCACCCGGTGCCCAGCTTCAATATATGAATTTTGAGGGGACAGAAGCAAAGAAAATCCATAGCAGCCTTTCTCCATGAAGCCTCTGATAACTTTAGCCCAACCCTCTTTAAACAAGGTGGCTGGCTTCCCAGAGGCCAGTGTCAGGGTAAATAGCTGCCTGGCTTCTGCATACACTTTGTTTACTTTTATCCCGTGGACAAAGCATGTCACTGCGGCCATGTCCAAAACTGGGGTGGGATGGAACTGGATCGATTCATGCAAACCAGAAGGTGATCCCTGGGAGCTGCCAATAAAGTGATCTAATGGTCTATCCTCTGGGCTGCCAATTCAATGATCTAATGGTCTATCCTCTGGCCCCTAATAACTCATTTCCTTCCCACTCACATGTACAGTCACCTGTCCTGGACTCTTCCATGTCACATGTCCATCCATCATAACATTAGGATCAGGGTTGAAGTTCATGGTCTCATCACATGAAACAAGAGGCTAAACGATGAGGCTCCTCGGGTATTTCTCTCCAGGTTCGGGGATCTTCAGTGGCATCCTGAACCTGGCTCATGCTGCCTTGTGACCGCTGATGGTGAACATACCTGGGTTCAGTTATAGCACACTAGAAGCTTAAAACTGGAGCTCATGGAAGAATGTATACTAGAGAAATTGTCAATCACAGCAAATCAGGGCTTTTAAGGGTCCCCTCCTGGAGAAGAGCTATTCAATGTTTACTGACACACTGCTGCCCATGTCCCAAAAATAAGTTACATCTTCCACCTAACACTCTTCCCTTTCTGCCAGGTCTTGTTGGCCTCAGTCTCATGATCCTCTTGCCGAAATACTGGGACAGGTGTGTACCACCAAGCATGGCATTGCTTTGATCCCTTAAATACTGGGACAGGTGTGTACCACCAAGCCTAGCATTGCTTTGATCCCTTAAATGCTGGGACAGGTGTGTGCCACCATTCCTGGCACTGATCCATGAAAGTTCTGATTTTCTGTCCAGCACATAGCTCAGTCTATGCAGATAATTCCCCTGGGCCTGATTCTGCTCTGGGGGGAACTCTGGGCTCCTAGGTCTATAGTCCTAGCCCTTGGCTCTTTACTGTCAAAAAGTGTCCTTACTTTTGAACAAGAAATGACCTGTGTTTGCAAGTGAGTGCAGATTCTGTTTGTCTGTGTTGTTTGTTTGTTTGTTTAGAGACAGGGTCTCACTCTGTAGTCCTTGGCTGAGCTTAGAACTCACGATGTAGACCAGGTTGGCCTCTAACACATAGGGATCCATCTGCCTCTGCCTCCCAATACACCCAGCCCTTTTTTTTTAAACTTTATTTAACTTTATTTCATGCATATTGGTATAATGATGTCAGATTCTCTTGAACTGGATTTACAGACAGCTGTGAGCTATGTGGGTGCTGGGAATTGAACCCAGGTCCTCTGGAGGAGCAGTCAGTGCTCTTAACCACTGAGCCATCTCACCAGCCCCCCCCCCCTTTTCTTTTTGTTTAGTATTTTTGCAATGCTGAGGACAATCACTCTACCCTGAGCTCCCTCTTTTCGTTTGAACTATCTCCATCCCTTTTAGTCCAAACTGCTGCTCCTTTGAGTATTAGAATTTTCTTTAAGACCATGGGCTCAGCAACTTTCTCTTGAGAAACCTGAGCCTACTCTGGAGTGTATCATACTCTCTGCTCTTTTTTTTTTTTTTTTCCTTTTTTGCTTTTCAGATTTATTTACTTTTTATGTATACAATGTTCTGTCTGATTGTGTGCTTGCACGCCAGAAGAGGGCACCAGATCTCATTATAGATGATTGTGAGTCACCATGTGGGTGCTGGGAATTGAACTCAGGACCTCTGGAAGAGCAGTCAGGGCTCTTAAGCTCTGAGCCATTTCTCCAGCCCATTACTGTCTCCTCTTAAGCCCCTCTCTTTCTTTCCCTTGGAGTCTGAGTCAGGTGTACCAGGTTTTTATCCAGGTGATTACAAATAAAGGCTCACGCAGACTTGCAAAAGAAGCAAGATAATTTTATTTGGAGCAAAGTGATAGTACAGATTAGCTGGGGAGAGGGATCACTGGGTCACATGAATACAATCCTCGAGGGCCCCAAATATTCCTTTCATGGGTTCAAGAAAAGGAGGAGTAGTCTATGTGGTTCATGATTTTGATTAATAGATTAAGCCACACATTCATTTTCCTATTGTCCATGTCCCTTCCCACAATGCATCAGACTTCAGTCATATGCACACCCAATTATGCATAGGCATAAGATGGAAAATAGGGGAGTCTCTCTGAAAGGTCACTAAAAGAGAGGTTTGCCGTACGTACATACACCCAAAGACAGTTCAGTCCAGACCAACCCTTCTGTTCTTCATACCTGAATATGTTGAGAATATATTTGAATACAAACTGTCTGAATGTGGTTGTTACCAGGGGCAGAGGCACTCATACTCCTGAATGGGAGAACATGTAGTCCAATGCATGGGGCTGGGGGTCCTAAAAGTGCTGGGTGCATGGTTTGCAGAGGGCTGTTTGTGTCTAGTTTGCACAAATGAAGGAACTACGCTGCCAAGTGCATTTGTTGTTGTTGTTGTTGTTGTTGTTGAAGACAGGGTTTCTCTGTGTATCTTTGGAGTTTGCCCTGGAACTAGCTCTTGTAGACCAGGTTGGCCTTGAACTCACAGAGATCCACTTGTCTCTGCCTCCCAAGTGCTGGGATTAAAGGCGTGCGCCCCCACCACCTAGCTCTGCCAAGTGCTTTGTTATAAGGGGGTATGTGTGTGTAACTAAAACTAAATGGAGGTCTCAGGGTACCAAACTTTCCTGTGCTTACCTGCTTCAAATGCCCATGATTAAATCTGTTTTAAAAATCTTTCTTAAACTAAATGAAAAACAGAAACTTCACAAGTCTCTAAATAACATAGTGTGGTCTATTCAATGATCTGTACCTATCTTGTGCGGTCAGGTCAAACCCTAAGCCAGCAAGTGTTTAACACCTGTAATCCCAGCACTTGGGAGACTGAGGTCACTCTGAGTTTGAGGCTGCATAGAGAAACTCCATCTCAGAAAACCCAATACCTAAGAAAATAGAGAAATTTTAACCCTAGCAAGGCGTTGTTTTCCATTCACCTTTTATTTATCCTAATCTTACTCTGACTGTGTTCCACTGCCGGGGCCCTGGGTTTTCATTGTTTTAATTTTTTCTATTTATTTATTTTACGTGTATAAGTATTTTGCCTGCACATTACAGATGTGTGTGCCACACACCCGTGTGTGTCTGGTTCCACTGGAGTCAGAAGAGAGCTTCAGAACCCCTGGAGCTGGAGTTACAGATGACTGTGAGCCGCCATGTGGGTGCTGAGAATCAAACCTGAGTGCTCTCAGTGCTGGGGTTAAGGGCGAGTGCCACCATAGCCTGGTTCCAGCCTTGGGTTTTTATTATCATTCTTATTTATTTATTTCTGAGGCAGGAACTCACTCTGTAGTCCTGGCTGACCTGAACTCTATATACCAGGCTGGCCTTGAATTTAGAGTTCCAGCCATCCAAATCCAACAAGGATTTTTTTTTTTTAGTTTTAAAAGTTTTTGTCTTTTTAAAAAGATTTGGTTTTCAATTTATTATGTGTATGTGTGTGTGCCTGTGAGTTTATGTATACTATATAGAAGTCAGAGGGTATCACATCTCTTGGAATTGGGGTTATAGGCAGCTGTGAACCACCTGATATGTATACTGGTAACTTAACCAAGGTCTTCTGTAATAACAATAAAATCTTTTTTGTTTGTTTGTTTTGTCTTGTTTTTTGAGACAGGGTTTCTCTGTGTGTCCCTGGCTGTCCTGGAACTGGCTCTGTAGACCAGGCTGGTCTCGGACTCACAGAGATTCCCCTGCCTCTGCCTCCCGAGTGCTGGGATTAAAGGCCTGCGCCACCACCGCCGAGCAAACAATAGGATCTTAATAACCATGGAACCAACTGAAAAGGAAGAAAAAATGATTTCCTTTTTCAATCTTGCAAATTCTTTTAGAAATATTTTCTCTAAATTCTTCTAGGAAACTGAAGTTGTGTGTGTGTGTGTGTGTGTGTGTTGTTTTGTTTCTTTGAAGCAGGGCTTTACGCTATAGTCCAGCCTGCCCAGAACTCGCTAAGTAGCCCTGGTTGGTCTCCTACTCACAGCAATCCTCCTGCCTCAGTCTCCCAAATGCTACTAGAATTACAGGTGTGAGTCACCACTCCTGGCCCTCTGGCTTCCCAAACCCCCTCCAACACATGTCTCCTGAAATGCCTTATCACAGGAAGCTAAAATAGGACCATCGGCATTTTCAGCATTCCGCCAGGAAATATCTCTTGCTAAAGTCACAACTTGGAAATGGGCTCTGGCTTCCGAGTTACTACAGGTGATAGACAGCCCATAGCTTGAGCTCCCCCTTCTCCAACTTCTACAGCAGCCTCCTCCCTTCTCCTGTTTTTGCTATGTCTCTTCTCTATCCTTCCAAACTTGGCCTGCCACTGAGCCCCAAGAGTCAATGCTGCAAATTTTAGGTTTGGGTGACGGTGGTGGCACCCAACTTCTGATACACATTTCTTTTCTTGTCAGTTATTAATATTACATGCCAACATAAAACAGCCTTGCTGTGCTGTTGCTATGGTGATTTTGTTTGTTTGGTTCAGCCAATCAGTCGCTGTCATCACACATACTGGGTAACTGCTCTACCGCTTGAACTATACCTCAACCCTCACATATAAACTTTTCTCTCTTTATATTTTTTAATAACTTATTTTAAAGCATTTTATATGCATTAGTGTGCAAGTGTCAGATCCTCTGGGACTAGATGACAGATAGTTCGTTGTGAGCTGCCATGTGGGTGCTGGGAATTGAACCCAGGTCCTCTGGAAGAGCAGCCAGTATTCTTAACCGAGGAGCCATCTCTCCAATCTCTCTTTTTGTATTTTCAACACAGTTGTTTACTCGGTTTTGTCTTATCTTGATTTCTTCAGAGTCTTACTCTGTAGGTGAGGCGGGCCTAGAATTTCTAACAATCTTCCTGGTCCAGCTTCCAGACTATGAAGAATACAGGTGTGAGCCACCACAGCCACTCAGCTGAACAAATTGTCTTAAAGCAACTAGTTCATCCATGATTTTGCGTCTTGACTCAGTTTAACTGGACAACTTTTGTGACCCAGGTGGTATAATTGAGGTCAGTCAAGCCACTGTATCCAACTGAGAGCTAAATCTGACTCAAATGTTTCTTATGGGCTCTGATTCTTCAGATCTCTCTCACTCTCCAAGATCTCGCACTTAGAACACTGTGTCCAGCTGGGCGGTGGTGGCACATACCTTTAATCCCAGCACTCAGGAGGCAGAGGCAGGCAGATCTCTAAGTTCGAGGCCAGCCTGGTCTAGAATAACTTGTTCCAGGACAGGTACGAAAGCTCACAGAGAAACCCTGTCTCAAAAAACCAAAAAAAAGAAAACAAAACAAAAAACAAAAAACACTGTGTCAGCTCCTAAGTCCACAAGATCTCACTGAAACTGCTAATGTCTCACTAAGTCTTCGCAAGTCCGGAATCTGTATAGAGAGTGCTGCATGAAGCCGTGAATATTTGAAGTTACGGTCATTGGGAACCAACAGTGTAATAACCTTTGGTTGTTCTTGGGCTTTGCTTGTCTATTTGTTGGATTTCATTTTTATTGTTTTTAATTAGATAATAGTATGTGTTTGTGTGTGCGTATGCCCACGTAGTGCGAGGGCCCACATAGGCCGCAGGGGTCAGATTCCCTTGCAGTTCCAAATGGTTGTGAGCCGCCCACTGTGCTGAGCCCAGCGGGAGAATAGTAAATGCCCTTAACCACTGAGCTATTTCTCCGGCCCTTATGTTTGTCTTTGTAGCAGAGTCTCATGTAGCCCACGCCAGCCTTGAACTCCTGATACTTCTGCTTTCACCACCTTTGGTGCTAGGATTTCCTGGCTGTGCAACACCACATCTTGTTGTATTCCGTGCTAGGAGTGGAATCCAGGCTGCGTGCACGCTGGACAAGCACTCTGTCAATGAAACTTAGGGATCAATTGCCGGCACTACAAACATGACATGAAGCCAAACATGGTGGCACATATCTGTGACACCAGCAAAAATATACCTCGTAAGCCAGGCGGTCGTGGCGCATGCCTTTGGGAATGTCAGCACTTGGGAAGCAGAGGCAGGCAGATCTCTGTGAGTTCGAGGCCAACCTGGTCTACAAGAGCTAGTTCCAGGACAGGCTCCAAAGCCACAGAGAAATTTTGTCTTGAAAAATAAAAAAAAAAAAAAGATACCTTGAAGGGAAGATGAGAAATAATGGGGAAGTGGGAGTTGTAATGGGGATGCAACAATATGTACAACCAGGTATGCTGGCACGAACCTGCCTCAATATCTGCCCCCTAAAAAAATATTAAGGTGATATCGGGGTTTTTTGTTTTGTTTTAGTTTTTGGTTTTTCGAGACAGGGTTTCTCTGTGTTGCTTTGGTGACGGCTGGTTTGGTGACGGCTAGATGTGGGAAGAGAGGGAGGCAATCACAGGGCTTGTAGGGGCGAGAAGGCAAGGAGTGGCCCCATCCGTGCCATTCACACACAGAAAGAGGGGGAACAGCATGGGAAATAGTGATGCTCTCACTAGATGTGCTGGCAGGACCTTCGCGTGCCACCATTAAGCAGTTATAAATTTAGGCGTGAACTTGGCGATACCCAAATCTCCAGGTCCTGTCTCCCTCTGCAAAGTGCCCTGACCTAGACATACAGGTGTGAGAATCCCTAAGGTAAAGACTGCGCTGACTTCGAGTTCACTGGGTGCCTTTTAGCGGAGGATAAAAGGAACTGAGGACAAGGGCACACCTTGGAGGGCATCAGAACCTCTGCACTGAAGGCACAGACAAAGGAAAAACTTTAAGTCGCTAGGTGGTGGCCTAGCACGCACAAAGCCCTGGGCTCCCCCATGCAGCAGCTCATGAAGGCTGGTGTGGTGACGCATGCCCATAATCCCGGCACCCAGGCAGCAGACTGCAGTCAGACATCCTCTGGTGCCTTTTATACTTGGTGGAAATTTGGGCTGTTCTTTAACCTGCTTCCCCAAATTCTTCTCTCTTCTATCCATTTCCAAAGCCACTCAGAGTTTTAGGTATTTGCTAATGCAACATCTCGTTCTCAGAGCCGTTCAGAACACTTACTGCTTTCCCAGAGGTCTGAGGTCAGTTCCCAGCACTCACAGCTGGGGACCTAAGCACCTGTAACTCCAGATCCGGATGTAACTCAAACATCCTCTCCTGGGCTCTATAGTTACACATACACATACACAAACACACACTCTTTACAAAAACAACAAAGAGACAGAGGACTGGAGAGATGGGGCAATGGTTAAGAGCACTGGCTGCTCTTCCATAGGACCTGGGTTCAATTCCCAGCAACCACACAGCAGCTCACAACTGTCTGTCACTCCAGTTCCAGGGGATCAGACACTGTCAAACAGACATGAATGCATGTAAAACATCAATGTACATTAAAAACAAAAACAAAAATAAAAAACAAGTGTGGTGTCATATACCTGTGATTCTAGAATTTGGAAGATAGCATCAGGGGATTAGATAGTCAAGGATATCTTGACTACATAGAAAGTTAGCTCCAGTCTCCAAAAATATATAAATAAACACAGGGGGCGTGCTGGAGAGATGACTCGGAGACTGAGAGTACCGGCTGCTCTTCCAGAGGACTGGATTTGGTTCTCAGTGCACACATGGTGGTTCACAGTCATCTGTAACTCCCTTTGATCTCTACATGTATGTTGTCATATGTGTGCTTCCACTCCTACGTGCACATACACAAGAACACACAATAACAAATTAAAACTTAGAACAAAATAAAACAAAAACTGCGCTTACTGATGCTACAAGCCCACAATCCCAGCACTCTGAACCTGGAGGCAGGGAGGATCACCAGTTCAAGGCGGTCCTTGTCTGCAGCATTGAGTTTAAGGCTACTTTGGACTCCATGAGTCACAGTCTCAAACAAAGGGAGAAAAGTTTGCAGAGAACAGACACTTAGTCTGCAGTGGCTTGACGGGGTTTCTTATGTTCACAGGCCTCACCAGCATCAACCAGACTCGCCTCGATTTCCACTTCTCTGCTAGAACTGCCGGCAGCATGGAGGTCCGGCAGGCCCGCCTCATGTTCTTCGTGCAACTCCCTTCCAATACCACCCAGACCATGAATATACGAGTCCTTGTGCTAAGACCGTATGCTACCAACCTCACCTTGACAAGTCAGTACCCGCTGCAGGTGGATGCTAGTGGCTGGCACCAGCTTCTCCTGGGTCCCGAAGCTCAGCTTGCTTGCAGTCAGGGGCACCTTACCCTGGAACTGGTAACCGAAAGCCAGGTGGCCCACAGTTCAGTAATCCTGGATGGGTTTTCTCACAGACCTTTTGTGGCAGCCCGGGTAAGAGCTGGGGGCAAGCATCGGGTTCGCCGACGAGGCATCAACTGCCAGGGGGGGTCCAAGATGTGCTGTCGGCAAGAGTTCTTTGTGGACTTCCGTGAGATCGGCTGGCATGACTGGATCATCCAGCCTGAAGGCTATGCCATGAACTTCTGCACTGGGCAGTGCCCACTACATGTGGCAGGCATGCCTGGCTTCTCCGCATCCTTTCACACAGCAGTTCTCAATCTACTCAAAGTCAACACAGCTGCCGGCACCACTGGAGGAGGCTCATGCTGTGTGCCCACAGTTCGGCGCCCTCTGTCTTTGCTCTACTATGACAGGGACAGTAACATTGTCAAGACGGACATACCTGACATGGTGGTAGAGGCCTGTGGGTGCAGTTAGCTTATGCATGATACAGCCCAAGGTAGAGCAGGCAAACATGTCCTTACAAAGATGGCCTTCCTCAGAAGGAGGGAGTAACTACGTTCCTGCCTCCGTCCACAATGTAACCACCTTCTTTCTAAGTTTGCAGACTACCCTCTGTTGACTCCAGTAGATCTACATCTAAAGGAGTCACCACCCATGACCACTAGTCTCTCTGTCTCTCCTGGGACATGGTTGACCCAGACCACACCCCCATCCTAAACCCTACTCCAGGGCTAATCTACTGCCAACCACAAGCAACCTGGTTTTGTGTTCCCAGCAAAGACACCCCTTGTTCACCCTTAGACAATGATGTAATCTACTCTACCTCCTGTCCCGCCAACTGATGGCTCCACTCCATGATGACCCGCCCAAGCATCTTTCCTCGAACTCTATGGTGCTCCAAAGAACCCTTCCCCTGGGTTCCCAGATTGCTGTTTTCCAAAACAAGACCCTTGCCCAAGTGTGCTATTAATACTGTTTGCATAGCCTCCAGCGTTCTGTCTTCCTAAGCCTGTGGGGGCTGTCGCACCTGAGCCACTGAACCACCGAGCTCTCCTATCCTTTGACTTCCAGATGAATTTGACCAAAGGGAGATTCAGGTTGGAAACTAAAGACTAGGGGGTTACAGAAGTCACAGAAAACTCCATCAGGCCTAAGGTCTCGCACCTCTCATCCAAGCACTTAAGAGAGTGCTACCTAAAGGTTGAGGCCAGCTCGTTCTCGGCTAGCCTGGGCTACACTGTTAAGACCTTGTCACAAAGTAAAAGAAGGGAAAAAAGAAGAGAATATTTTCTGTTCCCACCCCCCCACACACTTATTTATAAGCCATAGCTCTGTGTAGCTGTGGTGTGCTATGTCTACGTGGCTCCAGGTTTTGCATGTAGCCATGGCTGTGCTATGATCACGTGCCTCCAGGTTTTGCATGTAGCCGTGGCTGTGCTATGATCACGTGCCTCCAGGTTTTGCATGTAGCCGTCGCTGTGCTATGATCACGTGCCTCCAGGTTTTGCATGTAGCCGTGGCTGTGCTATGATCACGTGGCTCCAGGTTTTACATGTAGCTACGGCTGTACTATGTCCATGTGGCTCCAGGTTTTGCATGTAGCCATGGCTGTGCTATGATCACGTGGCTCTAGGTTTTGCATGTAGCCGTGGTTGTGCTATGTCCACGTGGCTCCAGATTTTGCGCCTCTGATATCATTATTCCAACACTAAAGAATCCGGATGGCTTGCCCTTTTTCTAGTGTCTTAAACACTCTTTTTTTTTTCAATTTACCATGTAGAACAGGGTTTGCCTAGAATACACACCTGCCTTCACCACCATGCCCAGCTTTGAGCTAACTATGGCCCTGTAACCCCTTTCACTGAGTCCTCTTAAGATAGTTCAAAATAACATGTGATACACTTGGGGGGAACTGAAAGAATCTGTCCCGCATCGGGAATAAAATTTATGATGGAAACTGAAAAAAAAAAAAAAAAAAAAGATAGTTCAAAATATCCTCTGTCTCCTGCCGGGACCTTCCTCTCTCTCCACCTGGTCCCCTCCAGCTCAGCTGTTCCGTCCATCTCATACTTCATATCTCGTGTTCCTCCAGGCTGCCGCTTCTTCTTTAATCTTCCTCCATCCTCCTTCCAAAACTTTCAGGGGGTTCATGGCTAATAATGAACTACTACTGCCTGAATCTCATCTCCCTCTGTTCTGACTCCAAGAGATGAGACAGATCAATAATTGATTATCAAGCAGGCCAACCCAGGCCACACAGGGTGGGAGGCAGAGGCACTCAGAGCTACCTGTTAGAACTCTGGCTCACCTTCCTTTTGCCCACTCTTAGAACTTCAGTCATGAGTCCTCTCTGGAAGCTTTACTGAGTCAAGAAGAGGAAGGCCTGGGATAAAGAGGGGGCAGCATTTACTCTGAGAACTGGTTCTTTTTAGACCTTTGCCCTTCTTTCCTCACCGTCTCCTCCCTTTGGCTGGACAGCCCTGATCCATTGGGTCGATATTGTCTGCAGCCCAAGGCCAGGTTTGCGCAAAACCCATGTGTCCTTTGGGTAATGTGATGTCTGTGTTTGCTTAGCATATAATCCCCTCCTACCAGGGTAAGAGGTCCCTGAAATGGAAATGTAGGAGAGAAAACCTGCCAGGGAGCTTTTGGGACCATGCGAGGCTGAGCCGTGGGGTTTCCTAAGCAGACCGTGGAAGTCATTCCACTTTTATTTGAGAAGACCTCCTCCAAGTCCCGAGGTTTCACAGCGTCTCCTCCTCTCCCTCCGGTCAATACGTCCCACTTTAAGGCCTCTCCCAGTTCTAAGAACAGTTTTGGTGCCCAGGACCAGACCAGGGTAAGGCAAAGTGAGGTGCTCACTTAGGGGCGAAATTTTAAGTAATTCATCAATGGAGAAAACCAGCATTTTAATGAACAACTTTCAGACATCGTGAATGCTGCAGATCCACGATGAGCAAAGCAGCATATTTAAAAATAAACGCAGGATCCGTGCTATTCACTTTTTTGGCTCTGCTTTCTGTAAGAAAGAGGAATGGAGGATCCTGTCATCTTCTACACATTTCCTCCCTGAGCCTCCTACCCCTACCTGACTCCTTCAGGCTGTTCTCATTTGGACAAATAAGTGGCCCTGTTTCTCCCATTTCCTTCCCCACTCTTGAGCCTGTCACTACCCCCAGCCCCCCGCCAGCTCGGTGGCAAGGCGGGCAGTGCAGCAGATGCCTGGGTATTTATAACCTGGAAGCACTTCTTGGGAAAGTGACTAAGGCGCTAGGGGCGTATTTATAGCTAAGTTCTGACGTAAGTGTCAGCGGGGAGGTAGGACTGGGCTAGGCGCAACAGCGAAGGGGGTGGGAAGAACTTGAAATCATGGGCACCTGACAAGGAGGGTGTGGGAAAAGGTGTCGTCAGTGACTCCTACAGCCACTTCTTGCTACTTCCCCTGATTCCTGGCACAAACAGGTAAGCCCTCCTAGGCACCATCAGAGATGGGCACTTAGAGCCTCATGGTCCAGACCCCAGAGGCTCGCAGCCTGTCAGTCACCTGTAGTGACCAGCAGAGAGGAAGCTGAGAGGTATATATAGAGAGAGCAGTAGCCAAAAGTCCTGAGTATGTTTCAGGGCCTGGGGAGAAGCGCAGGTGAATAGCAATGTCTCCCAAACCTTTCTCCCGTCTCCACTTCAAGGCGCCCTGACTTTCTGGGAAGCCCGACCTCTACCATCGGGCTCCATTTGCCAGGTGTCAAAGGTGGCAGGGATGTAGTACTGGGGACTTCCTCTTCTGTCTGGTAGCAGAGAGGCAAAGGAACAGAGGGACCAGCCCCTTTCCATTGCCTGGGAGGGAGAAGAAGAGGCGTTTCTCATCTCTCAAGCTTCCTCAGCTTTGTCCCCAGGATTCTCTGGTGTCCAGGGGCTGCTGTCCAGTGGCAAGGCACTGCCACATGGTGGACACTGGTGGTATTGAGGCTCAGTCAGCAAAGAACATCCCCTTCTCCTGGTTCAGATCTAGAACTCTCCAGCTTTAGCATCACCAGCTAAAGAAGGGGAAGACGGGAGAGTGGGTGGGGGCCCTGAATTGCACTCCTTTTGCTTACAGCTTCCTTACAGATGCCTTCCTGCTTCCTAAAGAAACTAGGACTCAGGGAGAAAGCCACAGTTACCACACTCTTGTATAGATGTAGAGGGTCACTTCCATTTTAGGTCATGCATCTTAGGGCTGACTGCGTAGCTCAATGGTAGGGTACTAGCCTAGCTTGTGCAAAGCCCTGGTTTCAGTCCTCAACACCGGACAAAGGCCAGGTGTGGTGGATGGTTCTTGCCTTTAATCCCAGCACTCAAGGACAGAAGTCGAAGATCACCCTTAGCAACATAAGGAAATGAAGGTCACCCTCAGCTATAGAAGATGTTCATAATCAGCCTGGAATACAAGAGAGTCTGACTCAAACAACAGTAACAGAAAAAGAAAGCAACTCGCCATAGGCTCACTACTAAAGAAACTGAGGCAGGAGGGTCACTTACACCTATGAGTACTAGCCAGTCTGGCCAACAAAGGAACATTTCATCTCAAAAGACAAAAAACAAAACAAAAAAATTAACAACAATAATAAAACAAATCTAAAGGCCTTCAAAAAAAAACCAAAAAGGCGCATGCCTTTAATCCCAGCACTCAGGAGGCAGAGGCAGGCTGATCTCTGTGAGTTCGAGGCCAACCTGGTCTACAAAAGCGAGTTCCAGGACAGCCTCCAAAGCTACAGAGAAACCCTGTCTTGAAAAAACAAACCAGGGCTGGAGAGATGGCTCAGTGGTTAAGAGCGCTGCATGCTCTTCCAAAGGTCCTGAGTTCAATTCCCAGCAACCACATGGTGGCTCACAACCATCTGAAATGAGATCTGATGCCTTCTTCTGGCCTGTAGGCAGACACACAGACAGAATATTGTATAAATAAATAAATATTAAAAAAAACCAAAATAAAACAAAACAAAAACAAAGATGGGCAGTGGTGGTGCACACCTTTAATCCCAACACTTGGGAGGCAGACGCCGGTGGAGCTCTGAGTTTGAAGCCAGCCTGGTCTACAGAGTGAGCTCCAGGACAGCCAAGGCTACAGAGAGAAACGCTTTGTGGGAAGGTGTTAGGGGTTGGGGAGGAGGGGAATGAAGTCAGAGACTGGGGGATGACTCAGAAGGTAAAGCTATTGCCTTCCAAGCATAGCACCTGCATTAGTCTCCAGAGCCCAGGGAGAAATGGGAACACGAGCCAGCAATCTCAGTTGTTGGGGAAGCACAACACAAGGCAATCCCCGAGACTCACTGGCCAGCCAGTCTAATCTAAGGGATGAATTCCAGGCCAATGAGAGACACTGCCTCAAAGGAGGATGGAGTCCCTGAGGTGGCACTCAGGGCTGTCCTCCGGCCTCACACATATACATGCTTAAAGTCAGTGACGAGCGACTGGAAGGTTGGAGGGTGAGCAGCCAAGGCTGCTAAGTATTTCCTGCTTCATCTTTTAAACTTCCATTTCCAACCACCCTGGCACCACCCTTGGGATACCTCAGATTTAGCCAACTCCTATAGTGTCCTAAAGACAAGAGTGGTCCCTGGGCATAGGCTCTGCAAAGGCGCATGCCCTTCTGCCAGCCTCGATGGACTTTGTGCTGCTGTCAGGTTGCATCACTACAACCCCCACCTCTCTGGGTTTCCCCAGACATCACAGAAGCACGACCTCACCCCCAGCTCTGGCCCCTCCCCCAGGTGGACTCTGGGCAGCCAGCACAGGCAGGGTCAAAAGGTAACTTCATTACCCCGTGGCACTGCCACCTTGGCCTGAGCAAGAGGACACCATTTTCCTACCACCTATTCCAAATTCTCACCCCTATCCCATCTGTAAAGCTAGAAATGAACACCAGAATTCTTCTGACCTGGAGACACCCTCCCCCACGAACTAACCATTGGAACCCATGACTGCCTCATAAAACTATTACAGAAGTTGGTGGGCAAGCTGGGAAGACAGGGTGCATTAAAGAGCCGCCCATCCCCACTTGGCTCCCCTGGAGTTACTCCTCTGAGTCCCAGACCTTGGGAACCGAGCGCCGTGAAATCATCCTCTTTCTTGCATCATGCATGGCCACGTTGCACCCCCACCCCGTGCCCCTACCTCAAGTCACCACAGTCAGAGGGCGAAACTTGAACCCCGGAGGAGACTTCCACCCCCTGCAGGGGCCTGATGGGCAGTGCAGCTGGCCAATCCTAAGGCTCAGAGGTTAGGTGTGCAGGCTGACCACTAGGTGAGGGAGCCCAAGCAGTAGGCTCTAAAGAGACCGTGCTCAGTAGTCAGGCATGAACTGTGAGGGTCAAACCCATCAGATGATCTACTCTCAGGCTTCCTGAACCCCGGGCCACCGAGGACAAGTAGCTCTCTCTGCCCTTCCTCAAAAGTAGCTGAGCCATTGCTTGCTCCTGCTCCTGCTCCTGCTGGCTGCGGCTGCTACTGCTGCACCCTCTGGCTCGTTAAACTGCCATCCGAGGCTCTCAGCTCAGGGCCAACTACCTGGGGCATGTGGCTCTCAGATGTCCATCTCTGGCCAGTGCTTCTGTGGGCACTGGCGTGGGTGCAGAGCACAAGATCTGCATGCCCGTCCTGTGGAGGCCCAACCCTGGCACCCCAAGGAGAACGCGCTCTGGTCCTAGAGCTAGCCAAGGAGCAAATTCTGAAGGGGCTGCACCTGACCAGCCGTCCCAGAATAAGTCGCCCTCTGCCCCAGGCTGCACTAACCAGAGCCCTCCGGAGACTGCAGCCCCAGAGCGTGGTTCCTGGCAACCGAGAGGAAGTCATCAGCTTTGCTACCATCGTAGGTGGGTGAGGAGAGAGAGACAGGGAACTGGAAGAAGAAGGAGAACCCCGTAAGGGAGACAGAAGGAATGGGGTGTGGCAGGAGAAGGAGGAGCTGAGGGCAAGTATGGTTGTGAAGACTCGGGCAGTCCAGGCTCTTCCCAGAGGTCTGAGTGAGGGACGGTGCTGGGCAGGGTGGCAGGAATGTCAAAGGGAAGCTTTGTCACATTTTTTTTTTAATCGTTTGAGCAGGCAAATCCACATCAGCCTACCGCTCCATGCTCACCTTCCAGCTGTCCCCTCTTTGGTCCCACCACCTGTACCATGCTCGCCTCTGGCTGCATGTGCCTCCGTCTCTCCCTGGCACGCTCCACCTGAGGATCTTCCGATGCGGCACCAGGAGGTGCCGAGGATCCCGCACCTTCCTAGCTGAGCACCAAACGACTTCCTCAGGCTGGCACGCCCTGACTCTGCCCTCTAGTGGCCTGCGGAGTGAGGAATCTGGAGTCGTCAAACTCCAACTGGACTACAGACACCGGGACCCTAACAGCACTGTCTCTGGACTGCCAAGGCGACTCTTGGACACAGAGGGACAGCAACGTCCCTTCTTGGAACTTAAGATCCGAGCTAATGAACCTGGAACAGGCCGGGCCAGGAGGAGGACTCCCACCTGTGAGCCTGAGACCCCCTTATGTTGTAGGCGAGACCACTATGTGGACTTCCAGGAGCTGGGATGGCGAGACTGGATCCTGCAGCCTGAAGGATACCAGCTGAATTACTGCAGCGGGCAGTGCCCGCCCCACCTGGCTGGCAGCCCTGGCATTGCTGCCTCCTTCCATTCTGCTGTCTTTAGCCTCCTCAAAGCCAACAACCCTTGGCCTGCAGGCTCTTCCTGCTGTGTCCCCACTGCCCGAAGACCTCTCTCAATCCTCTACCTCGACCATAACGGTAACGTGGTCAAGACCGATGTGCCAGACATGGTAGTAGAGGCCTGTGGCTGCAGCTAGCAAGAGGACCTAAAGATTCTGAGTGAAGTTCAAGGTTCAAGTCGAGGATTCCCTGGCAAAAGACTCCTGTGTCTGGAAGCGGGAGATTTGCTGACGCATGCAAACATACAACCTGGCAGTGTGACTGGGTTTGACCTCTATGGAACTCAGATTGGCATTTTCTCATCCTAGATTCCGGTCTATTTCAGGCTGTTTCAAATGTAGACAGATGGGGAAACTGCTTCCTTTTTCAGGGGACTGCCTGGCCAGCGCCATTTCCTAAGCGGAGCCCTGTTCCAGGACAGCAAGGGATGTCGTGGGCGGGAAAGAAGAAAATTCCTCAAGTAACCGAGGAAGAAGTAGAGGGCCCAGTAGATTGGGAAAAGGTAGACAAGCCGGCTAATAACAGCGATTATTGCCTGCTTTGAAGCAATGTCAACAGGAAGATGAGCAAGGTGTGGGGTGGGGGGAGGGCCAAAGGGGTAAGAAGGGATGCTGGGCCCAGGAAGTTCCCCTAGCTTTCCCCGGAGGACAAGACCCACATGGAAGACATAATTTATACTTTCTTAATAAAAGTGAGAAAGAAAAGCAACAGTGAGTCGTGATAAGGGGTTGATGGGCAAGACCATAAGAAAGTGTGGTCTGGGGACCTTTGGCAGGTCCCTGAAGCCAGCCCACTCAGAGATTTGAAAAACATTTTTGTAATAATACTAAGATGTCATTTGCTTCTTGCTCTCATTATCTCTACATTGTATGGTGGATGTGGTGGTTTGCACTTATAATTCCAGCACTCAGGAGACTGAGGCAGGAGGATCACCATGAGTTGAAGATCATTAGAATTCAAGACCGTGAATTCTAGGTCAGCCTAAGCTACCGAGATCCTGTCTCAAAGCAAACAAACAATGCAGTGGAGTTTTCCAGAGTATGCTACCTGATAAAGCAACTACATCACTGCCGAGAGATTAGAAGCTTGTCTGTTCTTTCCATTTTTTCCATTAAAAAAAATTATTTATAGCAGGGTGGTGGTGGTGGCACACTCTTTTAATCCCAGCACTTGGAAGGCAGAGGCAGTCAGATCTCTGTGAGTTCGAGGCCAACCTGATCCACAAAGTGAGTTCCAAGACAGCCAGAGCTACACAGAGAAACCCTGTCTCAGAAAAAAAAAAACCAAAAACTTACTTTTAATTTATGTGTGTGAGTTTTTGCCTGCATATAGTGCAGCACTTCCAAGGCAGTGCCTATAGAGGCCAGGAGAGGGCGCTGGATTCCCTGGAACCAGAGTTAAAGACTGGGAGCTACAATGTGGGTGCTAGAACAGAACTCAGGTCCTCAGAAAGAGAAACAAGTGTTCCTAATAGCTGAGCCATCTCCCCACCTCCCACACATACCTTTTATTGGTGGTGTTTGCTTGTTTTTAAAACAGCCCAAGCTAGCCTGGAGCTCCCAATCCTCCTGCTTCAGCCTCCCAAGTGCTGGGGAATTAAAGGCATAAATCATCATGCCTGGCTATGCATTCTTTTACCATACTTTCTGCTTTTAAATTTTAGCACAGTGCTGACACATGGAAGTCACACATAAGAAGGCATCAGGCATCAATCCTTTCTCTTTCTTTCTTTTTGTTTTTGTTTTTGTTTTTCGAGACAGGGTTTCTCTGTATAACAGCCCTGGCTGTCCTGGAACTAGCTCTTGTAGACCATGATAGTCTCGAACTCACAGAGCTCTGCCTCCCAAGTGCTGGGATTAAAGGAGTGTGCCACCACTGCCAGGCTTTTTTTAAAAAATTTTAAAGAAAAGGTACTGGAAGGTTGGTTCAGTAGTTAAGAGTACCTGCTGGCCCTGATTCCAATTCCCAGTACCCACGTCAGATGGCTCACAGCTGCCTGTGATTCCAGAGGATCGAACACCTATGACCTTCGTGGGTGCCCATGCTCACATACACAAACCCCACAATTAAAAATAAAAAGTTGGACAGCCTCAGCTACAGAGTGAGTTCCAGGCCAGCCAGAACTGTTACATAGAGAAACCCTGTCTCAAGAAACCAATAAACAATTTAATTAATTAGTTAAAAAAGAGCTAAAAAATCTGGAGAGTTGGCCCAGGGCTTAAGACAGCCTGGTGCCCACAGAGGACAAGGTTTGACCCAGCTATCAATAATTCCAGCTCTAGGGCACCTGGTGCCCTCTTCTGACCTCCACAGGCACCAGGCATGCACACGGCGCACATTTGTGCACGCAGGCAAAACACTCATGCACATAAAATCAAACAGATAAACCTAAAATTACCGCAGTTAAAGAGAGGCTGCGGCACAGTCACGGGGGAAGCATCTGCCGCACAAGACAATGTGGTGACATTTTGTTTGTGTTGTAAAAGATGAAGCTTGCCTGAAGATCAGAGTGCAGAGCTACACCACTAGAGGCTAGGCAGTGGTGGCTCACACCTTTAATCCCAGGATTCGGGAGTCCCATGCCTTTAATCCCAGCACTAGGGAGGGAGAGGCAGGAAGGGATATGGCTGGGCAGAGAAAGGAATCTAAGGTGGGAAAAGACGACCTCAGATGCAGTCTGAGGTGCAGTGTGAAGCAGTCAGTAATAGAATGCAGTCTGAGGACAGGATCACTCTTCTGATCTGAGGATTTGGTAGAGGTGAAAGGTCTCTTTAGTGGCTGTCTGCATTGCTTCTCTGATCTTTCAGCTTTCACCCCTAATATCTGACTCCGGATTGTTATCAGGAATAATTAGAATTCGTGTTACCAAACAGAACACGAATAGAATAGAATTTGTCTTGGGTTCCCCAGTACCAGCGTAAAATCCCAGGACAGGGATGTCTGAGACCCCAGTGCTGGAGGGGGGGGGGACGAGATTATCTGAATTAATGAATTACACACCTTTGGTCCTAGCACTCAGGAGACAGAGGTAGGTGGATCGCTGAGTTTGAGGTCAGCCTGGTCTACAGAATGACATCCAGGACTGCAAGGGCTACACAGAGAAACCCTGTCTCAAAAAAACAAAGAACAAAACAAAAAAAAAACAATCCCAAAGAAAGGTGGAGAGCCGATGCCATGACTCTGTGGGGAAAGTCAACTGCTGCCAGGCCTGAGTACCTGGCCAAACCCATGATGGACGGAGAGAACCAACTCCTGCCAGCTGCTGTGCTGGCTTGAATGAGATGCCCCCAAAGGCTCACCTATTTCAACAGTTGGTCCCAGTTGGTAGAACTGTTTCGGAAGGATTAGAAAGTGTGTCCTAATACATTTACCTTAACTGTTCTAGTATTAATATAAAAAAAATCAGGTGTCAAAAATTGAGATAAAAACCTGATAAATTCAAAGAACAGTGAAGGAAAAATTAGCTGACCCCACTCTATGTTTTCCAGATCAAAAAGTCCGAGACCCGTACCTCTCTATCTGACTCCCTCAGTCCTCCAATGTGTCTATGGCTAATTCTGGTCAGTCAATCACTGCCTCTTCCCTCTGATTCAACATTTAACTTTATTAGAAGCCTTGGAGTGTCCATGGGAACAAATATCATACAACAGTGTCCTTGTGGAAGGAGATGTGTCTCCGGGGCTTTGAGGTTTCAGAAGTGCATGGCATTGCCTTCCCAGTTGGTTCTCTTTCTCTCTTTGCCTCCTGGTTGTATCTCGAAATGTAAGCTCTCAGTGACCGTTCCGGCATCATGCCTGCCTGCCTGCCTGTTGCCATGCTCCCCGCCAGGATGGTCATGGACGGATTCTCTGAAACTTTAAGCCCCAAATAAACACTTCCTGTTGTGAGTTGCCTTGGTCATGTTATCAGAGTGATAGACGGTAACTAGGAAGGTATCTGAGAGAATTGATTCCTCCAAGTTGTCCCCTGGCCTCCACACACTATGGTACCTGTGGTGGTTTGAATAAGAATGGTTCCCACAGACTCATATATTTGAATGCCTGGTCACCCATGTGGTACTATTTGAAAGGATTGTAAGGACGAAGAGGTGTGGCCTTGCTGGAAGTATGTCACTGGGAGTGGGCTTTGGGTTTTCAAAAGCCCATTCCAAGCCCAGCGTCTCTCTGGATCTCTAGAGGATCAGGATGTGGCTCTCAGCAGCTTCCCCAGCACCATTCCCACCACCATGCTCCCTGCCATGATGATAATGGATTAAGCCTCTAAAACTGTAAGCCAGCCCCAGTTAAATGCTTTCTCTCATAGGCGTCACAGCGGTCACAATGTCTCTTCACAGCAGTAGAACAATGACTAAGACAACACTCAGATGTTCCCTCTGCTACAGGCACACAAAATAAATCAAAATGCAAAAATAAGTAAAATTATAAAATAAGGTAGAGGGCTGGAGAGATGGCTCAGAGGTTAAGAGCATTGCCTGCTCTTCCAAAGGTCCTGAGTTCAATTCCCAGCAACCACATGGTGGCTCACAACCATCTGTAATGGGGTCTGGTGCCCTCTTCTGGCCTGCAGGCATACACACAGACAGACTATTGTATACATAATAAATAAATAATTTAAATAAATAAATAAATAAATAGAATAAGGTAGAAAGCTGGACATGGTAGCACATGCTTTTAATTCCAGCACTCAGGAGACTGAGATAGGGAATCTCTCAAGTTCAAGGCCAACCTGGACTACAGAGTGACTTCCAGGACAGCCAGGGCTAAAATGGAGGGATTCCATCTCAAAATCAATCAATCAATCATCAGGGATGGAGCAATGAGGAATTCTGTCTCAAAATCAATCAATCAATCAATCATCAAGGATGGAGCAGTGTTTGAGATCACCGACTCTTCTTCCAAAGGACCTCAGTTCAAGTCCCAGCACCCACATAGCCCCTCGGAGCAGAGGATCCGACTTTCTTGGTCTGAACATCTCAGGCACCAGAAATGCATGAGTAAATACATACATACATACATACCGTATATATACATACATATATGTATATGAATACACGTATGCAGTATACATATATACATACGTATATGCAGTATACTACAAGCAAAACACTCATACACATTAAATAAATAGACATTAAAAGGCTAATACAAAAATTAAATAAATAAAAAAACAAATCTAGGAGAAACTGGGTGTCTTAGGGTGTCTACGGCTGTGTCAAAACACCATGACCATAAAGCAGGCTGGGGAAAAGGGTTTGTTTGGCTTACACTTCCACATCAGTGTTCATCACTGAAGGAAGTCAGGACAGGAACTCAAACAGAGCAAGATCCTGGGGGCAGGAGCTGACGCAGAGGCCATGGAGGAGTGCTGCTTACTGCCTGATTTCTCATGCCTTGTTCAGCCTGCTTTCTTATTGAACCCAGGACCAGCAGCCCAGGGACAGGACCAGCAGCCCAGGGACAGCACCACCCACCACGGACTGGGCCCTCCCCTGTTTTATCACTAATTGAGAAAATCTCTTACAGCTGGATCTCGTGGAGGTATTTCCTCAGCGGAGGCTCCTTCCTCTCTGATGATGCTAGCTTGTGTCAAGTTGACACACAGAAGCAGCCAGGACCCTGGATATGTGTGCTTGTCATCCCAGCACTTAGGAAGGTGAGGCAGAGATGCTAGGAGTCCGAGGTCAGCCTGAGGTACAGAGCTGACCTGACTCCAAAACACGAAAAACAATTCCCTTCCCACAGAATTCAGAAGGCCCCATAATTGTCCAAGCGTGGAAGGTGGGTCACATGACATATGCAGCGCTCTTTCTTTCTCTGTGGTCACTGGTACGGCCTGCTGTTGGCTCCCTTGTATCTTCTACGAATGGAGCGGCAGGTTGACTCTTTTTCTGCTCCCACCCCACAATCGCTACTGGCCTTTGTAAGGTCTCAGACCCGTCCCTAGCTTCACTTCGTTTTCGTTTTGTTGTTGCTTTTTAAAAAAAAACATACTTTGCAGGCCCAAGAAGGTGGCTTAGAGCAGCGCTTGGGCACGGGCTGCTTTCAAGGTGCCATGCCTTGACTTCTCTCCCCGGTGGGAAACGGAACTAGCTGCCCTCTCCTCCGTGTCCAGTCGCCACTACAACACAAATCCAAAAAGACAGGCTACTCCCCCATCAGGCACCACCTTGAGGAACTAGCAGTCTCCCCTGGCGTGCCCTTCTGTTTCTTCAGACTCACGCAGCTCCCTCCCTGGGCTCCTACCTGGGCCTTGCCAACAGGAATCTGTCAAATTTCCTTAAAATCGCCAGGGCGACCAACTAGACTCGGCACATAGGAGTGCCATGTGCGAAGCCGACCAGCAGAGGGCACAAAAAGCCTTAAAGAGAGCGGTGTGGAGGTGGCAGCAGTCTCCAGAATTTGGAGATGGACAACGAAGGTTCTCTGGAGAGGTACCAAGACAGAGGACACTTCAGTGATCTGTGAACACACACCTGGTACTTAGAACTTAAGCCCATGTTCCTCTTTCATGTTCCTTAGGCCGCACCCCCAAAACGTTCTACCACAGCCAACCCAACTCCTCTTGCTCAAACCCCAACTCTCCCAAATCCTCCACGTTCCAATCTAAGAGTGAGGCTGGCCTATAGACCACAGCATGGAGAATGCTCAGTTAAGACCAACGAAAGCCATCGGCCGTACCTTCAAAGTTAACTTTCTGGGGTGTGTTTCTCCCCCTCCTCCCTTCCCGCTCCCCCACCGTCCTCTCCAGCCTCGCAATATTTTCCTCAATGTTTTCCTGGCTCTGGTTCAAGTCCTCTTCGTGGACAGCCGATCCATGAATCCGCGCCGGGATTTACTGCCCACCAAGAGCAGCGTGTTCGGGAGGGGGGGTAGTAGGCAGTATAGGGTCCCTCAAGGGAGGGGGAGGATCCTGGGGGTCCTGGGGGTGCCATAAGCCCGGCACCCCCTCTCTAACTTCTAGCCACCCCACTTCATCTTCTAGAACGGCCTGAAGGAAGGATATTGGAGGGAAGTGAGCGGGAACAGCGGGCGTGCGCCGGTGGCAAGAGCGAGAAAAAGTTTTTGCAAAAGGAAAAAAAAAAAGTTTGCGCTTCTCGCGGGTGGTCCCGGCTCGCGGCCCGGCGGGCTGGGCCGGCGGGAGGGCTGGGGGCCAGGTTGGGGGGGTGGGGTGGCACTGAAGCTGCGCTGCAGTGGCCCTGTCGCCCCCCCTCCCCGCCGCACACCCCCCAGCCCAGTTTCCAACCCTGGACCACGCATCCTGAGCCCTGCGCCCCGACGGAGGTGAGAGGGGGGCAAGAGAGGAGACCACCTGGGAGCAGTGGGGGAGGGGGATGAGGAGATGCTCTGATGCCTTGGGACTCACCCTATCCCTCAAGGAGACCTGGGGCGCAGAGACAATATGGGGTGGGATAGATTGGGGTGAGCCATTAGGAAGTTTGAATGTTTTTCTTGTTTGGCTTTAATTTGTGCCTCCTTTTCTCCGTATCTCCTTTTTCTTCCGGCAGTCTGTCTGTCTTGGGTCTCTTTGTACTCTCCCACATATTAGAAATATCTCCCTTTCTTGAGGTTGGCATGAAGAGGCTGTTGGGACGGCCAGCTGGAGGTCTGCGTGGTAGACGGAACTCCAGGTGCGTCTCTGAGCGCCGTTGGAAAGACGTCAGTGTTCCTAAGAGGGGACCCACCGCAAAAGGAGGGAGCGCTCAATGCGGTGGGAATAGGAGTGTTTGAGGCAACAAAATCACTGAGGCCCGGGCTGGGATTGGACTCTTGACCTGTGTTGTGACAGATGGCCCGGTAGAAGCTTGGGTTTGGGGGCAAAGGAGTGTTTTTGGACTAAGAAGGAAGCTGGGTGGGTTTTGTGTAGTGTAGGCCTTAGAAAAAATCCCTAAGAAATTTGTGCTTCTTAGTCTGAAGGACTGTGGGCAGGGCCCTGAGCAAGAGCTGGGGAGACCTTTTCTTGACCCTCTGACCTCAGGACCACCGGGGCAGCTGAAGCCAGGCGCCAGGAGACCCCTACTGGGGCAGAGCGGGACCACTGGCCACTGCCAGCTTGTGTATCCCGGTTGGCCCCCCGCCCAAACGGGAGCTGGGGACCGAGGCCCCTCCTCTGGCTTAGACCACCCTGCCTGCCCTTGCTCCCCGCTCTGAATCCTCTTTCAGGCCCCATGACCCTGAAACAATCAACCCAGGACAGTTAGCTTTGGGGACGGGATCAAGGAAAGGGAACTCCATAGAGGCCGAGGGTTTTAGAGAACTGAGGACTTTATGGTTTAGGTCTTTCCTTCTGGTTCAGGGAGAAAGATGGGCAGCTTTCTGGGAGAAAAGTTCTTGAGAACGCGAGTGATTTTTCTCTAGGGGGCGGGGTTCAGAAGGACCCCCCCCATTATCTCCCTGGGCATCCCCGCCGGACGGACGTCTCCGACTCGCCCTTGACGTCACTAGGGGGTTCCCGGGGGTCTATAGGGGTTAACCCTTAGGAAGCCAGCTGAGAAACTCTGGAATCCAAGGTGTCCTCTCCGTGCACACCTTATTTACTCATGCCCTGCTTTCTGTAGTTCCTGGTTTCTTTCCTACTCCACTATAGGGACCCCACTTTCCAATAGTGATTCCCCCCCCCCGCGCGCGCGCCGCTGCCTGCTTTTAGGATGCGCTGAGAGAAGGGAAGAATGTTCCACCCTTCATCCCCCCCCCCCCCCCCGCTTTTCTGGGCTCCCCAGGCGGGCGGGGGAAGCTGAGCCGTCTGCAGCCGGAGCCTGCGGCGGCGACTTGGGTGGGCCGAGAAGGCACGGGGGCGGGGAAGGCGGGACCGGGAGAAGGGGGTGGGGCCGACTCCTGGGAGTTGGGGAGAAGGGGTACGTACGGGACTCTGGAAAATAGACACTGAAGATGATTCGGGTCTCTGGCAGGGTAACTCTGAGTGTGCTCTGCCCCATCCCGCCCAAAAAGCCTTCACTGAAACTGGAAAAGCTAGCTAGCGACATATTTACTAGTATGAAGAGGGAGGCGTGAGTGTAGGCTGTGGCGCGCGTGGGAGAAGAGGGCTGTCGCCCCATTTTCATCGGGTCTCCTGGGGTAATCAGGCAATGGGACAGGAGATAGGAGTGATATCTTTGAGGGAGCATCTAGCGTCTGGGGGTCGTTTACAAGTCCTCCCCCTTCCCTTGAATGAGTCATAGCAGAGGAGGTAGAAGACGTGCCCCTCATCCAGCTGCCAGCCAGCTGTGCCCCCCACCCCCAACGTTAGTGCCAAGGTCGAGTTGGGAGGTCTTGGATGCGGGATCCGGGACTCAGCTGGAAAAGGAGGAGTTAGCATAGGTACAACCCAGGCTACAGCTCTTGGGCTGGGTCGTAGGGTTCCGTTCTCCATTTTGCCCCGCCCTCACCCTAAATCCCAGCATCCCGGGATCACCCACCGCGCCGGCCGGCCCGCTCCCGGTGGTTCTCCACCCCACCCCGCCCCACCCCACCCTCCGCTCCCGGAAGACCGAAAAACGTGGAGTGGAGTGAAAACTGGTTGAGAGAAGGAAAACCGGACCTCGCACCATCTCCTTGCTCTCCTGCTCCTTCCTAATTAGAGGAGTTTTGTTTTCTCATCCTCATTAAGCCTCTTCCTCAAAGTTCCTTTCCAGTTCCCCTCGACCAGAAGGGTTAAGTAGGCCCAGACTCAAACCGCCTCAGAATGACTTTAGCTTCCATCCTTTTTACTCAACAGACGGGAGACACTCTGCTCCTAAGCCTTGCTCCCTCCCACACATTTCTCTTGTCTAAGAGGACAGATCATTTATGTTCTCTTCTGGCCCCACCAGCCAATCTGGACTGAAGCGAGGTCTCCCTCTACTGGACACGGGAGAGATTGCACATACATGCGTTCTTGGGCTGGCGCTCAGAGAGAGCAAGCAGTCCCTGGCATGAAGTCAGTGTTTCTCCAACACACTCTTCAAAGCTGGCCGTGGCCAGAAGGAGAAGCAGTGAGGGGATCATGATATTAAAGTCGCCTGGAGTTTATGTTGGATCAATTAGTCCATAATTTCCCCATGTGCATACACAGACCATGAGACACCGGGTTCCCCCAAAAGAACCCCCAGACTTACAGACTTCTCCTTGCTTTATGGGAGTTCTCTTCTTAATGCTGTTGAATGGCATAATTTTCAACTTGATTTCCATGATCAATCTCAGAGAAGTTAGGGGCATGTTGGCTGCGGTCTTGTGCCTGAGATTGCCATTCTTGTTCCTCGTCATCTTTATGACTTGGCAAATCTGCACTCCTTCCTACAGTGCCCCTCGTTCTTCCCTGAGACACCATGTACAACTCAATGACTCCACCCCAAGTCAATAGCTATGGTGAGCCATGCTGTCTCCGGCCCCTCCCCAGCCAAGGGGTCCCCAGCATGGGAACAGAAGGTGAGTGTGTTTACCAGTCCCTGGGGCTTGAGGACTTGGCAGGTCTCTCACCTACTCCCGGGATCCCTCCAACTCATCCCTACCCCACGCTAGTTTCTTATCTACAGGAGGATTTGAGACCCCATGTCATGTGTGCGTTGAGTCTGGGATCTTACCTTATGAGGGGTCTCGAGGTAAGCCCTGTCTCGCCCCATCCGAATGCCCCTGTCCAGCTGTCTCTCTTTTCTAGGATTTTCTGGTTTGCCCTTTTGCCACCAAGCCAACTTTATGTCAGGGCCCCAGGGTTATGGGTCTGCCAGAGAGACCAGCGGCTGTACCGAGGGTGAGGACTCAGGAACCCCCTCTCCCCTCTCTCCCCTCTGGGACTGGTTCTGAAGGAGAAAGTGGGAAGGCAAGGATCCAACATGGTGGAAGAGATGTTCAGAGATGAAAGGGATCAGAAAACAATCAAGAGGTCCGAGGTAGAGCAAGACAAAAAACAAACAAACAAACAAAAAACCATTTTGCTTTTTTAAGTCAGGCCCCACGCTGAGTGCACAGAGACATGTACCTTTACCATATCTTTTCTTTTTAAATTTTATTTTTTTAAGCAGTGTGTGTGTTTGTGTCTGTGTGGGTGTGCACGTGTGCATGCTGGTGTCCTGGGAGGCCAAAGGTGTGGGGCATCCTTGGAGCTGGAGTTACAGGTAGTGGTTGTGAGACACCTGATGTGGGTGCGGGAAGCCACACTCAAGTCCTTAGGAAGAACAGCAAGTGCTCTTAACTACTGAGCCCTCTCTCCAGTCCCCGTTGCGGCATCCTGACTCCTGTCTCCTGCCATAGGGCCACTCTTTCCTCCTTCCCGGAGTTCCGTCAAACTGACAAAGAAGCGGGCACTCTCTATCTCACCCCTGTCTGATGCCAGCCTGGATCTACAAACAGTTATCCGGACCTCGCCCAGCTCCCTGGTGGCATTCATCAACTCCCGCTGCACATCTCCAGGAGGTTCCTATGGCCACCTCTCCATTGGCACCATGAGGTGCTGGCAGCCTCAAACTAAGAGGCCCCTAAAATATGTCCTGGAACCCATGAGAGGACTCAGACCCTTCAAACCTCCACCCCAACTTCAATCCCTACCCCTCCCAAAGCACTGCACCCTTTTCAGAGACTCCCCCGGGGCTTATTCAACCACGCCTTCCCGAAACTCACAAAATAGAGCAAGAACTCTAGTGACTGATAGTCTTAAATAACAGCCTCCTCTTTGCCTAGTCCATCTCTAGGATTCCCACCCCAGATGAGCCACCAAAAAGGGACTTCGCCTTCCTATGGTGTCCAGCCCTGCGCTCCACACGATTCCACTCGGGGTGCAATGATGCTGCGTCCTCAGTCCCGGGGACCGCGTCCGACCTGCCAGGTGGGGCTCTCCACAATGCCCTCATACTTGACTTCCCCAGCTCAGGATAGGTGGGTGGTAGGCTTAGCGGCGGGGCAGGTGAAGGAAGACGGCGGACGTAAAAGCCTTTGGTACTAGGAAGGTAGAGGTGTCGATGGTAGGTAGGTTCACCCTTCGGGGCTGACTCGGGCTCTCCCAGATGAGAGCACACCTTCTGTTCATCCCACTCAGCAGTGGGGGCTGTGGAGGAAGCCCTTCCTCACTCACGGGGTTCCTGATATTTGGGTGGGGGCCTGTAGGGCAGAAGGACCTGGCAAACCTTTCCTTCTGACTACTCCTTCCTCATTACCCTCACCTCTTCCCCTGGGGAAGCTGAAGTCAGAGCTGGACATGCTGGTGGGCAAGTGCCCAGAGGAGCCTCTGGAAGGTGACATGTCTAGCCCCAACTCCA
The DNA here is from genome assembly GCF_982192425.1 of Myodes glareolus. NCBI lineage: Eukaryota > Metazoa > Chordata > Mammalia > Rodentia > Cricetidae > Myodes > Myodes glareolus. The sequence continues at coordinate 11,539,345 of NC_142051.1, read as the reverse complement.
CGGGCACACAGGTAAGAGGAAGGGCGGGGCTTTCTTTGTGGGACCTGAGCAAAGCAAAACTTGCCACCAGTGACCCTAAGAGGGTCTCCCTTGCCCTAGGATCCCCTGCTGGGGATGCTGGATGGGCGGGAGGACCTGGAGGAGAAACCTGAGCCTGAGTCCGTGTATGAGACTGACTGCCGCTGGGACGGCTGCAGTCAGGAGTTTGATTCCCAGGAGCAGCTGGTGCACGTGAGCCCCAGGGAGTAACAGATGGTTGGTGGGAGCCTGTGGGAGACAGAGTGGGCTTTATGGCCTGCCCCAGGGCAGGACGTTCAAGGGTACAGGGGTCAGAGATTGCAAGCTCGGTTCCTCAGAACCAAAGCTTGGAGTAATTCTGCTCTAGAAGACCTAGGGTGTGGGATTTGTGACCCCTACTCCCCCAAGAGACAGAGCTGAGGAGGTTGAGTGTGGGGGGGGGACTGAGAGTTATGTCCTGGGTTCGGGTGACATCAGGAACCCCGGAAAGCCTCGTCTTCTCCCTCCTCAGCATATCAACAGTGAGCACATCCATGGGGAGCGGAAGGAGTTCGTGTGCCACTGGGGGGGCTGCTCCAGGGAGCTGAGGCCTTTCAAAGCCCAGTACATGCTGGTGGTGCACATGCGCCGACACACGGGCGAGAAGCCGCACAAATGCACGGTGAGGCACCCATTCCTCCCCATACTGGTGCCAAATCCATAGGGTCCAAGGTAGACTTGTGCCTTCAATGTCCCTTCCTTTGTAAGCAAGTGTTTAAAATCTTCCTGAAGACTGCATTCATAGAAAGATAGACATAGTGATATATATTAAGATGTTTTCGGTGGCAGTTTATGGGGTGGGGGCTTGTATTCCAAGGTGTGTATGTGGAGGTCAGCAGGCAGCTTGCAGGACTCAGTTCTCATCTTTCACTATGTGGGTCCTGGGGAATCAAACTCAGGTTTTCAGCCCTGGCCACAGACACCTCTAATCACTGAGCCATTTTACTGGCCCTAAAATATGTTCTTGGTATGGTATGGTATGGTATGGTATGGTATGGTATGGTATGGTACATATCTATAAAACTAGCACTTGGGAAGCTGAGGCGAGAGAATCTAGAGTTTAAGACTGGGTCTCAAAAAAGGGAGAGAAAAAAATCCCAAAGAACAAAAACAAGCCAGGCGGCAAAGGCAAGCAGATCTCTCTGAATTCAAGGCCAGTTTGGTCTATGTGATGAGTTCCAGGCTAGTCAGGGTGATACAGTAATATTCTATCCCATAAACAAACAAACAAACAAATAACAAACAAAAATATAGCAAAATTAAGTTTTGGATCAAAAATATTTCCTCCCCTTTTGATTTTAAAAGAAATGAAAACATGCTGGGCTTGGTGGTGCATGCCTTTAAGTTCAGTCCTAGAAATGCAGAGGCAAGAAAATCTCTATCATTTTGAGACTAGCTTGGTCTCCATGGTGAGTTCAAGGTCAGCCAAGACTACACAGTGAGATCCTGTCTCATAAAACCAAATTAATAGCCAGACATGGTGACACAAGCTTTTAATCACCGCCACTCAGGAGGCAGAGGCAGGCAGATCTCTGTGAGTTCAAGGCCAGTCTGGTCTACAGAGTGAGTTCCAGGACAGTTCAGGCTACACAGAGAAACCCGGGTAGAAAAACCAAAACAATAATAAAATAAATGAAAACATTATGAATCCCTTGTGGGTTCTTTAGTATTCTTTTTTTTTTTTTTTTTTTTTTTTTTTTTTTTTTTTTTTTTTGTATTTCAAGACAGGGTTTCTCTTTAGAGCCTGTCCTGGAACTAGCTTTTGTAGAGCAGGCTGGCCTCGAACTCACAGAGATCTGCCTGCCTCTGCCTCCTGAGTTCTGGGATTTAAGGCCTGTGCCACACCATTGTCTGGCTTCCTTAGTATTCTTGCTGCTCCATTTCCTAGTGGATAGGCTCTGCATCGTTGCTGAAGGACCCTCCTGACGTCTCTCTAGGACAGTTTAAGCTCTATGCCAGGACACCTGCTCAAGATGCTCCCTACTTCACCGTGTCCCCCACCCTGAGCCGTCTCCAGCTTCCTCCGCCTTTAGATCCCTCCTGCCCTTGTGCCCAAATCCTGGTATTCTTTGGCTCCTCATGGCCTGCCAGTTTTAGTTATATTCTCTGGTGTAAATCGTTAAATTTCTGTGCCCTGTCTGAGAAACGTGGCTTGACCCTTTTAGTTTGAAGGGTGTCGGAAGTCATACTCACGTCTTGAAAACCTGAAGACTCATCTTCGGTCGCACACGGGTGAGAAACCTTACATGTGTGAACATGAAGGCTGCAGCAAGGCCTTCAGCAACGCCAGTGACCGCGCCAAGCACCAGAATCGGACGCACTCCAATGAGGTGAATGCCCGAACTACGAGACTCTTCCCACTTGAGACACGTCTAAGTGTTTCCCCCGGTAAAGAGCCCCCTAACCCAGGACTCCGGCCGTGAGTTCCCCTTGCTATGTAATTTATACAGGAAACTTCTGAAAAATGTTTGGTCTAGCCAGGCAAAGGGTCCATGTTAAGCAGACCCCTGACCCCTTCAACTTCTGAATTTGTGTGGCCTCACAGCCTTGGGGTTGGGGGAGATGGTCACCCTCTTTTTTTGTACCCGCACCTTCTGTTTTATAATCCTTCTATAAGCCTCATGATTTACTCCACCAAGAGCTCGCGTTCCCCTTCCTTCCTCGAAGGCTGTGTGTGCTCCCTCACTTACCCCTTGTGGCTTTTCCCATTCTGTTTGTGTTCTGCCTTGATCCCTTGGCCTTCGACTTGGCAACGCTACTCCACAGAAGCCATATGTGTGCAAGCTCCCTGGCTGCACCAAGCGCTACACAGATCCCAGCTCACTCCGCAAACACGTCAAGACAGTGCATGGTCCTGATGCCCACGTGACCAAGCGGCATCGAGGTGATGGCCCGTTGCCACGGGCACCGTCCCTTTCCACAGTGGAACCCAAGCGGGAAAGGGAAGGAGGATCCATAAGGGAAGAGAGCCGACTGACTGTGCCCGAGGGTGCAATGGTGAGCCAGCCTCGGAAATCTTGCCTCTGTATCCCATCATGCCCTGCTGACCTCTCCCTAGAAGCATACCTTCCTACGTGCAGTCTTCTGCAGTCAGTCTACCTGTCTCTAATTTTAGTGTTGCTCCCTGGCTGACCCCAGATCTAAGGGTGACGTTAGAATTGTCCATTGTCTAATTGGTCCAGCACATTCACTTTGGGGCCCCTCTAGTTCACCCCCCAACTTCTTGCCTGCTTAGTCCTCTCTACCCTCATATATCTGTCCTCAGCCCTTGCGAACACTGGGACGTAGGCTTCAGCCACTCCCCCGGGGGAGGGTGCCACGCTCCACTCTTGTCCTCCTCACAGAAACCGCAACAGAGCCCTGGAGCGCAGTCCTCCTGCAGCAGTGACCACTCCCCAGCAGGCAGCGCAGCCAATACTGACAGCGGTGTGGAAATGACCGGCACTGCAGGGGGCAGCACTGAGGACCTGTCCAGCCTGGATGAAGGGCCTTCTGTTGCCGGCACTGGACTGTCCACTCTTCACCGCCTGGAGAACCTCAGGCTGGATCAGCTGCATCAACTCCGGCCAATAGGGTCCCGGGGTCTCAAACTGCCCAGCTTAACCCATGCTGGTGAGACCTGGGTGTGGGAGGTGTTGCTGAGCTGTGGATCTGTCCTGAAGCTGCGGTGATGAGGTCATCCTTTGAATTGTCACGTGGCATCTTTTTATTGTCTGAAAAAATACTCCCCTTCCAAGTCTGGCGGTGTCAGGTGCAGGCCTTTAATCCCAGCAGTCTGGAGGTGGAGGCAGGCGGATCTCTGTGAGTTCGAGGCCAGTCTGATCTACAAGAGCTAGCTCCAGGACAGCTAGGGTGTAACACAGAGGAAACCCTGTCTCAAAAAACAAAAACAAAAATACTCCCCTTCCTTGGAGATACTTTTCTTCCGTTGATCAGAAAATTATATCTATCTATGTGTGGCGGTTATACACCTGTGGTCGCCACTGGAGCCTAGGGTGGCAGTACCTCTGTGATGTGCTATCCCCATCACTGTGCAGCAGTGCACAAAACTGTCACTGCCTGGAACCCTTGGCCAAACAGAGTAAGTGTGGTGAACGGAGACAGACAGCGTGACTGGAGCGAAGAAGCCTAGGACTCTTTACCTTGGGTTCCAGGTCAAGGCTAGCCTGTGGGACGACAGGGTGGGAACCGCGGGGCTCCCTACCACCTGCCTTCTCTCATTTGCAGGCACACCCGGGTCTCGCCGGCTGGGCCCCCCAGGCTCCCTTGACCACCGCAGCAGCAGCTCCAGCAGCGTCAGCTCTGCCTACACAGTCAGCCGCCGCTCCTCCCTGGCCTCCCCTTTCCCACCGGGATCCCCACCGGAGAATGGCGTGTCGTCCCTACCTGGCCTCACACCTGCCCAGCAGTACATGCTCCGTGCGAGATACGCGTCAGCCAGAGGGAGTGGCACCCCACCCACTGCAGCACACAGCCTGGATCGGATGGGGAGTCTTCCCGGACCTCCTTGGAGAAGCCGAGCTGAGTACCCAGGATACAACCCCAATGCAGGGGTCACCCGGAGGGCCAGTGACCCAGCCCGGGCTGCTGACCATCCTGCTCCAGCCAGAGTCCAGCGGTTCAAGAGCTTGGGATGTGTCCACACGCCCCCTAGTGTAACAACTGGGCGCAACTTCGATCCCCACCTCCCTACCTCTGTGTATTCACCACAGCCCCCTAGCATCACTGAAAATGTTGCTATGGATACTAGAGGGCTACAGGAGGAGCCGGAGGTTGGAACTTCCATGATGGGCAATGGTCTGAATCCATACATGGACTTCTCATCTGCGGATACTCTGGGATATGGAGGGCCTGAGGGAACGGCGGCTGAGCCCTATGGAGCTAGGGGCCCAGGTCCACTGACCAGCTATGGCCCTAGCCACTGTCCTCAGCAGGTCTCCTATCCTGACCCCACCCCAGAAACATGGACTGAGTTTCCTTCCCATTCTGGAATGTGCCCTGGCACTAAGGCTGCAAATGAAGCCTACAGCCAGTGTCCTCGACTTGAACATTATGGACAAGTGCAGGTAAAACCAGAACAAGGGTGCCCAGTGGGGTCTAACTCCCCTGGACTGGCACCCTGCCTCAATGCCCACCCCAGTGAGGGGTCCCCAGGTCCACAACCTCCATTTTCTCATTATCCCCAGCCCCCCCCTCCCCAGTACCCCCAGTCGGGTCCCTATCCTCGGTCTCCCCAAGATTATCTTCCCTCAGAACACAGGCCTGGCCTCAGTTTTGACTCCCTCTCTCACCCCCCGGGACAGCTCAAAGCTCAGCTTGTGTGTAATTATGTTCAGTCGCAGCAGGAATTGCTGTGGGAGGACAAGGGCCGGGGAGGCCCCCCCACCCAGGAACTTCCATATCAGAGCTCCAAGTTTCTGGGGATTTCCCAAGCCAATCAGAGCCCTGCCAAAGGGCCAGCAGCTATGTATGGATCAGACTTTGCACCTACTCTGGCCAATCACAAGCCAGGCTCCTTTCCTACCCCCTCATCATGCAATGAGACTTTTGGAGTCGGGGTAAACAGGCCTTCCCATAGACCAGCAGCAGCGCCACCCCGGCTTCTACCCCCACTACCCTCTTGCTATGGACCCCTCAAGGTGGGGGGCACCAACCCCAGCTGTGGCCATCCTGAAGTAAGCAGATTGGGAGCAGGTCCTGCCTTGTACCCTCCCCCTGAAGGACAGGTGTCCAACCCTCTGGACTCTCTTGACCTGGACAGCACTCAGCTGGACTTCGTGGCTATTCTGGATGAGGCCCAGGGGCTGAGTCCTCCTCCTTCCCATGAGCAAGGGGACAGCTCTAAAAATACCCCATCTCCCTCTGGGCCCCCCAACATGGCAGTGGGCAACATGAGTGTCTTACTGGGGTCTCTGCCTGGAGAGACGCAATTCCTCAACTCCAGTGCCTAGAAGGATAAGGAATCCCCAGCACATCATGTTTGCTAGACAGCCACGTGAGGTGCCCAGAGATGGGAGGCCTGGGCTGACGACTGTATGTAGTCTATGTGTGCTCCAGGAAAACACTTTAATAACGACAGGTCTCCTGAGAATAAAGGAATGCTCAGTAAGAACCCCATGTGTCATCTTGGGGAGACTGGAAGTGGGGCTCACACACCTTCCTCTTCTCCCACATCTAACAGCTCAGGTGAGACCCCGGGCAGTGGAAGAGCGGCCTCCGGGAGAGAGCTCCCAGGATGTCGTCTCTCTCCGAAGACCAGCTGACAAATAGCCATGTCTTCCTTCTCCTTGCCCCAGTCAGGTGAAGAGGCTCGCAAAGTTGTTGAGCATCAGCTGGATCAACTGCCCAGGGTAGAATACGTGGGCTGTCATGTCAGAGGTCTCCTGCTCAGGGCGGAACAGCGTTGGTCCAAACACAATTCCCAGGTTGTGGGCGGTCATTCGGTTCTTATCTGAGTGTGCAATCACCCTGAGGACAAAGGCAAGGGCAGGGGAGGTAGGTGATAGCTTGATAGGGACCCGCCACAAACCAGTGTAGCCCCATTAGGTAGGTATGAGCAGAGCAGAGATCACACTGGGATCCCTCCACACACTGGCTGAAGGAACCAAGTACAGAGGAACAGAGATGGGCCAGTGGAGAAACCTTCAGGATACGATTTGGAGGCACAAGTTGGGTAGAACTGCTTAGTTCTCAGCTCCAGGGAACATCCCAAAGTTCTTTAAGCTCACAACGTGAGAGGTTGTACTCAGATATGCCCAAATGCAGCTCAGCTAAACAAGCCACCCTGCCCTAGCGGGAGACTAACGTCAAGGAAGGGACAGAGCAGAATTCCCTAATTTCTCCCACAGCAGCACTGGTTTTATTGGGTGCTCATTTGATGCTGAGCTAGCCAAAGGCTAGGACATGTCAATGCTCCCTGGTCAGTCCCTGAGGAACACCCTCCTCTCTGTGCTCCCCTGTCAGTCCCTGAAGAACACCCCCATCTCTGTGCTCCCTGGTCAGTCCCTGAGGAACACCCCCATCTCCGTTCTCCCCAGCCAATCCCTGAGCAACACCCCTATTTCCGTGCTCCCTGGCCAGTCCCTGAGGAACACATGCCCCTCTCCGTGCTCCCCGGCCAGTCCCTAAGGAACACCCCCCTCTCTGTGCTACCAGGCCAGTCGCCAAGGAATACCCACTCCATCCTCCCCATCATGAACAAGCTGTTGAGTCTTACTGACCTGCATAAATGCTCCAGGATGTACTGCAGTGTGTCACGGTTGGGCTTCGGCAACAAGTCCACTAATTTTTTTATTTCAGAGAGACACTGATCTGGCTCAGAAAGTTCTAGAGAGAGTGACGGGAAAGACAAGAGAGTGATGTTAGGGAGGGTGATACAACAGGGTAGGTAAATGCGCTCTTTCCCTGTCCATGAATGCTATCACTTGTCTCGTGCTCTCCCCTCTGCACTTCGGTACAAGAGATTCAACCCAGGGCCTTGCATATAATAAGCACACAGCTTACTGCTGAGCTACAGGGCTCCACTCTTTTCCATAGCTCACCTGAGACTTTCAGAATTCTTCCCAGCTCAGTCCTCTAAACATTCACACACATATTCCCCCATCCCTAGAACAACTAGAGTTGGCGTGTAATTATTTTCCATCCTCGTAGATGAAGACGGAAGGGACCCTCTGTTCTAGTCTTTACTGGACAAGTCCTCCCATGTCAGGAGGATCACCCGAAGCTCTTAACCCTTACCAAGGGCATCGCGAAAATGAGGCAGCAACGGCGGAGGTATCAGAGGCTGTGGCAGCTCCCGTAAAAAAAGCTTCAAGGCCCCAGTGATCACATGAATGTCATCCCATTCCGCACTGTCTAAATCTAATTTGCCTTCTAGAAGGAAAAAGAAGTTCCTTGGGTTCCGGACTCAAAGGTCAGGAATTTGGGGGGAAATCTAATTAAAACAGGTCACAAGAATGTGGCAATGGTCCATAGTAGGGCACGGCAACAATAGGGAGAGCCTTTGTCAGAGCGGGACATGGGGGGATTCCATAGGGTACAAAGAGGTCATCGGTCAGTTTTTTGAGAATCTGAGGTGTAAGTACCTTGTCCCGGCTGTTCTGGAAACATGTATCTCCCATCAGAGGTGACTGCCCGTTCTGTAACAAGCACGAGAAGAGACCAGTCGCTGAGACATGCAGTTACAACTCCCTCCCTCAGAATCGTTTTTGGTTCTGAGGTACCCGATTCTTCGATTCATTACTTCTTCCCAAGTCCTCTCACCTCTGTCTACCAGGAAGCGGAGTTTCTGAACCACTGCCAGGTTCCCGCTCACCCGGTAAATGCCGTCCACATCCAGACCTAGGATATGAGGCATAGGGAAGATGGGGACTCAAAAAATGTATATGTGAAGGCTCTGAGGGAGAAAGGAGTCAGGAGGAAGGCAGAGATGGGGCGAACAGGTCCTAGAGCTTGAAAGGAGAGATTTTGGAGTTTGGGAAACACAACCTTTTTTATCCACAGCCTCAACACAGAGCCGGACAAAGCTGGGCACGGTGTCCCCTTCCCTTTGGCACAGCGATTCCAACTGGCAACCGAACACTTGGTCTGCAGAGGAGGGGGTGGATCAGTAAAGGTCCTCAATTCCCATGTGAGACTGGGCCTGCTCAGTATATAGCAAGCCAACAGCCAACATCAAACTCAATGGAGAAAAACTTCCAGCAATTCCACTGAAATCGGGAACTAGACAAGATTGCCCACTCTCTCCATATCTATTCAATATAGTTCTTGAGGTCCTAGTTAGAGCAATAAGACACCAAAGGGAGATCAATGGAATACAAATTGGAAAAAAAGAAGTCAAACTCTCACTGTTTGCTGATGATATGATAGTTTACATAAGTGATCCCAAAAATTCTACCAAGGGAAAAAAATTCTACCAAGGAACTTCTACAACTCATAAACACTTTCAGCAATGTAGCACGATACAAGATTCACTCAAAAAAATCAGTATCCCTCCTGTACACAGATGATAAAAGGGCTGAGGAAGAAATCAGAGAATCAACACCCTTCACAATAGTAACAAATAGCATAAAATATCTCAGAGTAACTCTAACCAAACAAGTGGAAGACTTGTATGACAAGAACATTAAATCTTTGAAGAAAGAAATTAAAGAAGATACCGAAAAGTGGAAAGATCTCCCATGCTCTTGGGTAGGCAGAATTGATACAGTAAAAATGGCAATCTTACCGAAAGCAATCTACAGATTCAACGCAATGCCCATCGAAATCCCAACAAAATTCTTCAAAGACCTCAAAAGAACGGTACTCAACTTCATTTGGAAAAGCAAAAAACCCAGGATAGCCAAAACAATCCTGTGCAATAAAAGAACTTCTGGAGGCATCACAATCCCTGACATCAAACTCTACTACAGAGCTACAGTACTGAAAACAGCCTGGTACTGGCATAAGAACAGACAGGAGGACCAATGGAACCAAATAGAAGACCCGGATATCAATCCACACATCTTCGAACACCTGATCTTTAATAAAGAAACAAAAAAATATCAAATGGAAAAAAGACAGCATATTTAACAAGTGGTGCTGGCATAACTGGATATCAACATGCAGAAAAATGAAAATAGACCCATATCTATCACTAAGCACAAAACTCAAGTTCAAATGGATCAAAGACCTCAACATAAAGCCAGCCACATTGAACCTTAAAGAAAAGAAAGTGGGAAGTACACTTGAATGCATTGGCACAGGGAACCACTTCCTAAATAGAACCTCAGCAACACAGACACTGAGAAACAATTAATAGATGGGACCTCCTGAAGCTAAAAAGCTTCTGTAAAGCAAAGGACAAGACAAAATGACAGACTACAGAACGGGAAAAAATCTTCACTAACCCCACATCAGACAGAGGTCTGATCTCTAAAATATACAAAGAACTCAAGAAATTGGACACCAAAAGAACACATAATCCAATAAAAAAAAAATGGAGTACAGACCTAAACAGAGAACTCTCAACAGAGGAATCTAAAATGAGTGAAAGACACTTAAGGAAATGTTCAACATCCTTAGTCATCAGAGAAATGCAAACCAAAACAATTCTGAGATTCCATCTTACACCTGTAAGAATGGCCAAGATCAAAACCATTGTTGACAACTTATTCTGGAGAGGTTGTGGGGAAAAGGGAACACTTCTGCATTGCTGGTGGGAATGCAAGCTGGTACAGCCCCTTTGGATGTCAGTGTGGTGATTTCTCAGAAAAGTAGGAAATAACCTTCCTCAAGACCCAATAATACCACTTTTGGGTATGTATCCAAAGGATGCCCTATCATGCCACCAGGAAATGTGCTCAACTATGTTCATAGCAGCTTTGTTTGTCATAGCCAGAACCTGGAAACAACCTAAATGCCCCTTGATTGAAGAATGGATAAAAAAAAAAAGTGGTACATTTACACAATGGAGTACTACACAGCAGAAAAAAATAATGATATCTTGAATTTTGCAGGCAAATGGATGGAACAAGAAAACATTATTTTGAGTGAGGTAACCCAGACACAGAAAGACAATTATCACATGTACTCACTCATAGGTGGTTTTTAAACATAAAGCAAAGAAAGCCAGTCTACAAACCACAATCCCAGAGAACTTAGACAACAATGTGGACACTAAGAGAGACTTACATAGATATAATCTACATGGGAAGTAGAAAGTAGAAAAAGACAAGCTCTCCTGAGTAAATTAGGAGCATGGGGACCTTGGGGGAGGATTGAAGGGAGGAGGGGAGAGGCAAGGAGGGGAGCAGAGAAAAATGTAGAGCTCAATAAATATCATGAAGAAAAAAAAAGACTGGGCCTGCTGCCTGCCTCTGCTACTCAAATAATGTGTAGGGGGAAGCAGAAGTATCAGTAGACTCTTACCTGGGTCTGGAAGCTCTATTTGAGCCTCACTAGAGTTTTCGTTAATGCTAAAATTGTAGCCCTGGCTGTCCTGGAACTCAGAGATCCACCTGAGTGCTGGGCTTAAAGGCACCAGCCACTACCCAGCATGGTGCCTCTCACCTGTAATCCCAGACACTTAGGAGGCTGAGGCAGGAGGATTGCCCAAATTTGAGGAAAACCGGGAGATAAATACTGAGAGTATATTCAACGACAATAAAATCTGAAAACCGAAACCTACACAAAACAGAAACACTAGTAAAGCTGGCACAAAGAGCAGTGGCCCATTGGTCCAGCCCAGCCTACCTCGGAACAGACCCCGCTCCTGAAGGCTCTGCAAGGTTGGTCTCTTGGCGATTAGCCGCTTTAACTTGTTCCGCACGCGGTTCTTCTGCTCAGTGCCCTCGGCACACCGATCTGCCAAACCAAAGAGCGTGAGTTCGAGCGGAGGACGCTTCCCTGCAACCCAGCCCGGCCAGCTCAGTCCCACTTCGTACTGGAAATCCTGCGGCTGCTAAGCCTTAGCAGTGGCTTGGACACCGGCTCTGACTCCAACTCGTCATCCTCACCAGCGCTCAGCTCCGCCAGCTCTGCGGGTCCCGAGCCGGACAGACGCAGCTCTAGGGGGTTCTCCCTATCCTAGACCCGGGCAGCCAGGGTGGGAGGATGGAAGGGAGAGCATCGGCACCCCCACATTCCAGCCTGACTCAAGGTCAGGACTCCACCCGAGACCGCCTGGTTCCTACAGCCCTTCTCTTTGTCCCTCCCCTTCCCGGGTCTAGCCTCCCGGGTGCCTTCGGGGTTCTGCACCCTTCTAACCAGCCGCTCGATGACCGCCCGCAGCGCGCGGTGCCAGGCTCGCAGCTCTGGCTCCTCATCCGACTGCAGCAGGAACTCATGGCCGGGGACCGTCCGGATCTGGGGGTCGGGAGGGGAAAGGCTTGCGTCAGCGAGGAGAGCCTAGAACGTCCTCCGGTCAGCCCGTCCACTCCGTCCCCCAAATCTTTGGGGCCGCGCGAGACGGCACTCACGTGCAGGACGTTGCGGCGGCTGGACAAGTGGCGCCCGTTAGCCAGGGCCGCCCCGCGCAGGTCCACACTGCTTTCCGGCCGGCTTCCAGCCGGCGCCTGGCGGTGACGGGAGAAACTGAGGCTGGGTCTGTTTCCTCACCGCTTCCCTCTAGGGTAGTGGCGGTGAGCTGCTTCCGCCTTCCTTTACCTTCTTCTCCATTTCCTTCCTTGCCGCCCCCATCTGTTGACCCGAGGCGCAAACCAGTAACCCCCAAACCCTTGCTGCTCCCCCTGACCGATGCTCACCCAGCCTTGGGACGGCGCAGACTGCGGCGGCCGCTCTCGGTAGAACACAAGGCTGTTACCAGTTAACACCACCCAAGCCGGGCCCCAGTTCTTCCTGTGGGGGAAGGGAGGAGTAGAAGTAGTTAAAAGGTCTTTTTAGAGTTTCACCTGGAGTGCCTGCGTCCCTCCTCCCTTTCCCGGCACCGTCACCATTGCTTACTACCTGTAAAACCCAATAGCCTACACCCCTGACATATTCTGGGTCCTCACCTGAGTTTACGCCCTCCTTGAGCAATCTTGGTCATGTTGATCAGGCCTGACTTTTCCTCCTGGGAAAGGCATGGGGTATTGCTTGTAAGCCACCCTGTGCCACCCACAGCCCTCAAGGGTTCTCTCTAAGGGGTGAGGCCTGTTAAAGTTTGGGGGTGCGGGAGACTGGAGGAAAGCAAACACCCAGAAAGAAGAATGTACTTTCAAGGAGCAGAAGACAAGGTGGCGGGGCAGAGAGGTTCTGGGCGTTCAGAGACAGGAAAGACTCACATGGGGGTCGTCCAGCTGTGGCAGAGTGGAACAGGAATGCGGGGCTGTTGGCTGGTCCGACAGGTCTCCCCAGGGGCTGCCCCTGCTCCGGCTGAGGCTTGGTAAACCCTGAGGATGGGGAATTGAAAGAGGACATTCAATCTGGTGGTCCCAGGTTGCAGGAGGAAGAGGGGTGTGGCTGTGGGAGAGGGCAAGGTTAGTTACAGTGGCAATGGAGAACGCCTTGCATAAGGGGGAGAGTCGTAAAAAGTTAACCTGGACGCTGAGACAGCTGACCACCCACGGGGGTGTTCTCACCTGCGCGTCAAGCCATTCCTGAGGTTGCGAGGCCCCACTGTTCCTAACCAGAGTCTCCGTCTGCTCCATGGAGCTAGGTTTCTGGGTTTAGGGGGAGACAAAGCAACATCCAGATGGTACCTCAACAGTTCAGCACTTCTCACCGTGTCCCCTTTCTTCTGACCTGAGAGCCTCAGAGAGAAATGGGGGAGAGGAGTTTTGAAGGGACAACGGGACACGGAGGAGGAAAGGTGTCTTGAATATGGCACAGGAGAGGCGTCTTAGTGGGATCTAAGCTACAGGGGTTGTTAGTTACGGCCAAAGCCGATGTCCTGGCGGCTCATTAACAATCTAAGCTCTGCCACTTGTCCCCCAATAATCAATCAAAGCGACAATGCTAAAGGGCAGAGAATAATTTATCTGGGGCTAGAGAGATGGCTCAGTGGTTAAGAGCACTGACTGCCTTCTGGTCCAGTTCTAGGAGATCTGACGCCCTCTTCTGGTCTCTGTGGGCACTGCATGCATGGTGGTACACAGGCATACATGCTGGCAAAACACCCATACACATAAATTTTTTTATTTATTGAGAAGTGGATCATTCATATAAATAAATTTGATTATCTCCAATGCTGCTTTTGGGGTCTAACATGAGGTTTAGGTTTGAATAGAGGACAAGAGATAACTATAAAGCCAGGCATGGGAGTGCACACCTTTAATTCCAATCTGGGAGTCAAAGGCAGGTGGATCTCTGTGAGTTTGAGGCCAGTCTGGTCTACAGAGTGAGTCCCAGGACAGTTAGAGCTACACGGAGAAACCTTGTCTTAGGTGCGGGGGTGGGGTGCGGTGGGGCGGGGGAAGAGGTAATTGTAACTAGGCAGTGTGGTCCTTGCCATCGGTCTCAGCTCCGTTCGGGACGCTCATGAGGACGTGACAACCTGTGAGAAAAGTGTGACCTGTCCTCCTGGGAGACAAGTTCCTTCTCTGGCTGGTATCAGGACCCCAGCCTTCTACTTCCCCAGCATAAGACTCCCTGGGCAATTCTAATCCCTTGGGGTCCGTGTCTCAGTGCTCTGATAGCTGAAGGAAGAGACCCAGCCTTTCTCCTAAGAATTCCGCCATCCGTCCCTTCGTCTAGCCTTGGGGGCGGGGACGGGGGGGGGATGGGAGATCCAAGTTCTTCGGGACAGAGACCCAGGACATCAGCGAAGGCCAACCAGATTACAAGACCCAGGGAGCTCTGACAGGAGGGGCTGGGATCCTGCCTGCCAGGGAAGTGGGGAAGAGGAGGTGCGTGCTGCCCCGTCCCTCCCAATCGCTCTCCCGTTTACTCACCTTCGACTCCGGGCCAGGGTGACCCTGGTACAGGGCTAGAAACCCCAGTCCCCGGCTGTTTTTTAAAAATTCTCCCCTCACAGCCTTCTTTGCTCTTCTCCGCACTTCCTGTTGCCAACTTCCCTCCTCCCCCACGCAACCCCGCCCCAGGGCTGCAGGAAAGGGGAACAGGCTTTTTGGGGGGTGGGGTGGGGAAGAGAAAGTGCCCCCTCCTCACACCATTCAGAGGAAAAGACAGCAAGAGGTGAGGGGCCAGGCCAGGGGAGGATGGGAGAAAGGACTTATCCACAGCAGACAAAGAGGGAGGGAGCCAGGCTGGCTTGTAATCCCAGCATTTGTGAGGCTGAGGCAGGAGAATTATAGGAGTTTGAGGTCAATCTGGCCTACCTAAAGAGTCCAGCTCAGCTGGGCCTACTACAGAGTGAGACCCTGGCTCAAAATACAACTGACAAAAGAGGAGGGGGAGGGGATGGACAAGAGAGCTATAACTTTAGAAGGAACTTGCTGGTAGCCAGCACGAAGACAGGACAGAGGACAAACCTTGCCCTGGGCTAGGAGTCCGAAGCAGAGAAAAAGCAGTCCTTTGACCTTCCTTCTGTTGGGCTGGACTCGCATCCCCTCAGGGCCTGTGTCATTTGCTGTCCTTCCTCACCCCTACTTTGCTCAGAGCCTCTCTTTCTCCACGTGCAGGGTCTTTTCCAACCACCTCAGCATCTTTATTTTATTTATCAGGTTTGTTTAATGTCACCCTCTCCCACCCTCAGTCCTTTAAGGTTTAAGGGAGGACACTGTCTGTCTCCTTTACCTCTATACCCAAAACAGGGCCTCATGGTAGTGTAACTGAGCACGGACCGTGCTGATGAAGACCTGTGACTTACCGTGTCGGTACTGGCCTCTGTCATGGAACCTTCCTGGGAGAGAGATCTTTCTCTTGGCCCTTCCCTGAGGGGTTTCAGGAAGCAGGGTTTCAAATAGGCCATGCTGACACTTCTGTACATTTTGCGGGAACAGGGAGGAGGTTGCTCAGAAGTAACCTGGGGTTCCTGAGGCAGGTAGAGTTCCTCCAGGGAGCCATGAAACATCTTTGTCCCTGGAAAGAGAGACGTGGAGGAGTGGCGGGTGATGACAGATAGGGCCTCGGCTGAGTTGTCAAGGAATACAGAGGAAAGCTGCCGGAAATGACTTGAGACCTAACCAGCTTAGAGCTAGGAGGGATAAAAGGTGGTCCCACCATGGTGTATGTGAGAACAGTGAGTCTGATCAAAGGGAAACGAGACAAAGGGGTCACCAGAAGCGAGAGGCAAACCCACTCGGTAACTCTCTCAAGCCAGGGAGGCAGGAAGGGGAAAGGGGAAAGCTTAGACTTTACTTACCAGGACTCCAGAGGGATGCATTGTGGGTAGAGTCTGCTGATCTGGGGCAGGAGAGTGATTCCTCAGTCATATAGGCAGCTGGAACAAAGACGGGCCTGGAGCAGGAGGGCACTCCTAGGCGCCTTGCCAACCACCAGTCTGAGTTGGTCTTTCGAAGCAGTTGGAACCTGTCACCTTCAGCCAGAGACACCTCCCGGCCATCCGCCCCGGTATAGGTGAAAGGATAAAGGACACAGAGCTGGGGTCCCTGAGAGGGGCTTTGTAGACTCACTCCTAGATTTCCCCAGATACTTGGCCACCATCGACCTGAGAGCATTGTGGTCAGCACTGTCACCTATGGGAAAAAGGAGAGTTGAAGTTCCAGAAGGAAATAGGAGTGGGTGCCTCCATACAGAGTGACATGGCTCGTGTGTGTGTGTGTGTGTGTGTGTGTGTGTGTGTGTGTGTGTGTGTTGGATGAGAGAGGACAGGAGCCTTGGAGAGAAAAGGAAGGAGTAGACTAGAGAGGAGCCCTGTGTGGGAGAGATCAGCACAGGTTTGGGGGCTGAGACGACCTGCGTGATGCGTCTGATGAGGAAGTGTATACAAATACGGTGAGAGAGGATGTGGTCAGTAGACCTATGTGGCTGGCAAGGCAGGAAATCAGAAAAGATGACCGAGCTTGGTAATTTTTTCCTTTAGATACCTTGTGGAGGTCACCTGAAGTCTCAGGGGTAGAAAGAGTTGGTCCTGGGTGCCAGTGGGTGTCCTGAGCTAGACCCAGAGAGACCGAGAGGAACACGGGAGAAAGTACGAGGGAGAATGACTAAGAAAAGGTTATGACTTGTGACCTTTATTAAGTTTGCTCAGGCCTTGTTGTTTCTATGACCAACTGCCTCAGACTTAAACCTTTGTGTTTCCTGTGCAGACAGACAGACAGACAAACAGAAAAACTGCAAGAATGAATGAGAGGGAAAGAGAAAGGGGCTAAGAGAAAGAGGGGTTCATATCACTTCCAGTCCTATCTAGGACACATTTTGGGGGTATGAGCCTCTAGATCAGCCTTTTGGGTGGGTCCCCAGGTTTATTGTGGGGCTCTATTAATTGCATTCTTGTGTTATCTAAGTGTTTTTTCTGTATGTCTGTCTGTGCACCATCCAAATGTCTGATGCTTGAGGAGTCCAGAAGAGGGTGTTGGATACCCTAGATCTGGGGTTTCCGGTGGCTGTGAGCTGTCATGTGCACGCTGGGAATTGAACTCAGGTCCTCTGGGAGGATGGCCAGGCTCTTTTTTTTCTCTTTTCCTCCGGAGACAGGGTTTCTCTGTGCATCTCTGGCTGTTCTAGAACTTGCTTGGTAGACCAGACTGGCCTCGAACTCACAGAGATCCACCTGCCTTCCGAGTGCTGGGATTAAAACCACTGGCTTTTTTTTTTTAGACAAGTAGTGCTGTATATGTAGTATACATGTATCTATGTAGTATACATGTATCTATGTAGTATACATTTATCTGTGTAGTATACATGTATCTATGTAGACAGGTAGTGCTGGCTGTCCTGGAACTTGCTATGTCCCTGACCTCACAGAGATCCACTTGCCTCTGTCTTTCAAATGCTAGGATTAAAGTGTGTGCCACCTGTTGGACCACCATACCCGGCCTCATTGACTTATTTTTAAGGTGTTTGTTTTGTTCTGTTTGCTTCTTTTTCAGGCAGTGGTGGTGCATGTCTTTGACTCCAGCACACGGGAGGCAGAGGCAGGTGGATCTCTTGTGAGTTTGAGGCCAGCCCGATCTACAGAGTGAATTCTAGGACAGCCAGAGCTACACAGAGAAATCCTATGGAGGCCAGAAGAGAATGTCAGATCCCCTGGCAAGTTTCCTCTTTATAAACATTTCCTTCCTCCAGGATTTCAGGTTATCAGTGACCTACCAGGGCTGGGGATTGTTAGGAATTTTTCCTAACGCGAGCTCTTTGCCAAAGCAAAAATCCCAATCAAGCCAAATCACAACAAGCCAAATTAAAAAATATCCAAGTTTAATGGGATTCCTGTGCTCTCGGGTGGCCCCGAGGGGGAACCGGGCCGTGAACTCGACCACCAGGTGGAAGGAAAAGAGACCAGGTGTTGCTCCTTTGGAGATCACATAAATACCCTGTGGGAGTGGTTCTGATTCGCCCCCGGGAGGGGTCACGGGGAGGGGTCAGGACCTGCCATGCTGGGATTTGGAGTCCAGACCAAAGCAACTCCCAGGACTGGGGTCTACGCTCCCAACCCTCCCTTGACCTTCTCGAAGGCGACCACATAAAGCCTAAAGCCGTCGTCATTTCCTAT
The DNA here is from genome assembly GCF_982192425.1 of Myodes glareolus. Classification (NCBI taxonomy): domain Eukaryota; kingdom Metazoa; phylum Chordata; class Mammalia; order Rodentia; family Cricetidae; genus Myodes; species Myodes glareolus. The sequence continues at coordinate 11,521,236 of NC_142051.1, read as the reverse complement.
TCCTCACCTCTCCACTTTCCCCGAGTACACCCCAGTCCTAGCAAGCACTTCCTAATCCTTAAGCTGTGTGACATTCTGTGGCACGCGACCCAACTGCTCCTTCCCCTGCTGGTGTCCTTCCTTGTTCCCCTTCTGGCAGTTACTTCATTGCGGGAGAATCTTCCTCTGCCTGCTCCTTAAACCACAGAAACCCATCTGAGCTGTGTCTTTTGCGCTTTGAGTGGCTCCCTCAGTGATCGGACTTTCTCAAATGGCCTCTGTACCCTGCTAAGCTCTGTGTCTCCAGTTCAGATCTTCCTCTGGAGCTCTGGCCTTCTCCACCGTCTGCTGAAGCACTCTGCAAGTCTGTCGTGACAAATTCAGTCCCCACTGCAGTGTCCGTATCAACCTTCCCTACAAATCTTTGTCTCCAGCATTCAGCTGCCAGACTTAAATCCAATAAATATCTACTGAATCGTTACTAACACTTAGGCTAGGCGGGACCATGCTGATTGTGGTGATAAATCTGGGCCAATAATGCCCTCTCATACAATTAAACCCCTCTGTGATAAGGATCGCCGCTGTAGAGGAAGTTAGAAGCATCTGCAGGAGAAGCATGTGCCCAATTGTGCATGCCAGAAGCCCTGCAGCTTCTTGTCTGTTTCCTCACTGCTCACATCGATTCAACATCGATTCAGTACCAAGTACTGAAGTTGGTATTTTTCCAAATCTCCTCCCCTGCCTTGCTGGCGATTGAACCCAGGGCCTTCTGTACAGCCCACAAGATATGTGACTACTGAGCTACATTCTAGTCTTTGTATTTCTTCTATTTACTTTTTGATTTTTTGAGACAGGGTTTCTGGCTCTGGCTGTCCTGGAACTCACTCTGTAGACCAGGCTACCCTTGAACTCAAAGAGATTCGCCTGCCTCTGCCTCCCATGTATTGGGATTAAAGCCACGACACAAGTTCTTGGGTTTTCAAAAAGGTCTGGCTCTGTGGCTCATGCTGTTGTGCAACTCAAGCGAACCTCTGTGAGTTCGTGGTTAGCCTGGTCTACAGAGCAAGTTCCATGGCAGCCAGAGCTGCTATACAGAGAAACCCTGTCTAGGGCAGGAGATGGTTTAGCAGTTAAGAGTACTGGCTGTTCAGTTCGTGCAAGGCGGTGCATCACGCATGACCCTTTGTAACTCATTCTAGGGAATCCAACCCTCTTCTGTCCATGTGGTGCACAGACAGGCATGCAAGTAAAACACTTATACACAACATTTTAAGGAGAAAAAACTATTTGGGGGCAGAGTCTCATGTATGCCAGGCTGGCCTTGAACTGACTATGTAGGTGAAGATGACCTTGAACTCTTGGTCCTCTTGCCCCACAAGTTTGGAATTATAGGCATACGTCGGAATGCCTGGCTCTTTCACATTTCAAGATTTATATATACGAGTGTATATGCATGCAGGAAGCCAAATTCCAACCTTCTGTAAGCACAAGTGTTCTTAACCACTGAGCCATGGCTCCAGCGCCAAATAGAGTTTTTATTTTTATTTATTTACTTTTTTGAAACATGATCTTGCTTTACATTCCTGAATGGCCTAGTACTCTATTTAGCCTAAGACTGACCCTGGATTTACTTCAATCCTGTCTTTGCCTTCTGTGTGCTGGGATTACAGGCCTGCCCGTCCAGGCCTGGCATTCTCCTCCCATCACCCATCCTCTAGCATCAAAGAGTCTGAAATCTTGAAAAATAGTGAGTGTGTGTGTGTGTGTGTGTGTGTGTGTAGTCTAGAGGAAGGTTTTTTAGGTGTTCTGTTTCCACTCTGTGGGTCCTGGGGTTTGAATTCAGGCCATTAGACTTGGTGGCAAACACCTTTTATTATCATTTTGGTTGGGTGGGGTCTGCTGAGACAGTGTTTCACTGTGTATCTCAGATTAGCTTTTGGGCTCCTTATGCATCCTAAAGTGGTCTCAAACTTCTGTCTGGGCCTCCTGAATACTGGGATTATAGGTGTGAGAGACATGTCTACCCCATATTTTATTTATTGTTTTTGTTATTCCTTTGCAGTCACTTTAAGGACTAACCACGCCCACCCCAGCCACTTCTGACCTTCCCCGTCGCCATCTTTCCCTGTCTTGTGTTTGTCCCTTGTTGTGTGTACATGTGTCTTTTTGTTTTTCTCTATGTTTTTCTTATGTCTCTCTGTTTTCCTCTTCTTTTTTTTTATTTTTTTATTTTTTTTGTTTTTGAGACAGGGTTTCTCTGTAGTTTTTGGTGCCTGTCCTGGAACTAGCTCTTGTAGACCAGGCTGGCCTCGAACTCACAGAGATCCGCCTGCCTCTGCCTCCCGAGTGCTGGGATTAAAGGCGTGCACCACCACCGCCCGGCCTGTTTTCCTCTTCTTTAAGCAATAAATGTCTCCCTCTTCTTTAAATAATACTATGTCCTGTGAGCCTTTTATCTGCCGTAACCGCCCGCCTGACTCCCCCGGCTGCATGGCGCTGCCACCCTGGAGATCTTGCAGGGATCCACAGCCATCCTTGATGGACTAGAAGCTGCTCTGCGAGCCGCCCAGGGCATCCCATCATCATATTCTTTTTAAAGAACAATAGGTTTTTCAAGACAGGGTTTCTCTGTAGCTTTGAAGCCTGTCCTAGAACTCATTCCATAGACCAGGCTGGCCTCAAACTCACAGATATCTGCCTGTCTCTACCTCCTGAGTGCTGGGATTAAAGGGGTGTGGTCACCTGGCCACCATATATTATTTTTAAGGTGATACAAAGATAAATAAGGAGCCAGCAAGATGCCTTATTTGGTAAAGGTGCTTGCAGTGGAAGCCTGAAGATCCACATAAAGACGGAAGATGAGTGTGGTAGTGCACACCTTTGATCCCAGCTCTTGGGAGGCAGAGGTAGGTGGATTTCTATGAGTTCCAGGCCAGCCCAAGCTACATAATATAGAGACCCTGTCTCAAACAAACAAATAAATAATAAACAAACAAACATAAATAAATAAATGATGGAAGATTAGAACCAGCTCCACAGAGTTGTCTTCTGATCACCACAGATGTGTGCCCCACCTTAAGCACATGTACTAAGTTTTTAAAAAGATAAACAAGATATCCCTTAGTTTTGGCTTTTTAGTATAGTCTTGGCTGTCCTGTAATTCACACTGTTGGCCAGGCTGACCTTGAACTCACAGAGATCCACCTGCCTCTGCCTCCTGAGTGCTAGGATTAAAGGCTTGTGCCCTCACTGCCCACCTTAGGATGCCTCTTATCTTACACGCGTTCCTTTCACTTGACTTCGTGGTGAAACTTCTCACTTTCCCTCAATTCACCCTTTTCCTTACATAGGCCCTCAGCGCCCTTCGCTATGACCGCCTAGTTCTCTTACGATTGTATAGTTCTGCATAAGCGTTAGTGTTAATCTTTTCAAAGAGTTTTGCTTACAAGTGAGTGTAACTTTATTATTATTATTATTATTATTATTATTATTATTATTAGCAGAGAAAGCACCAGGTGACCTTCCTCCTTAGCCAACGTCCCAGAAGCCTCCCCTTGCCTCAAACAAGACTCAAACAAGAGTCTCCCAACTCAGTGTCCCTCCCTTCTACTTCTGTGCTTCTCTCTAGCCATCCTCCTGACTTCCTTGTACTCCTGATGATTTCTTATAATCTTATCTTTACTTCCTGCCAACTAGTTGCTTCCTCCACCTTTTGGTAGACTTTACGTAATCCTGCCTTATTTATTTTTAAGGTTTATTTATTTATTTATTATATATATATTTTTAAACAGGGTTTCTCTGTGTAACAATCCTGGCTGTCTTGGAACTTGCTTTGTAGACCAAGCTGGTCTCAGTCTCACACAGATCTGCCTGCCTCTGCCCACCAAGTGCTGGGATTAAAGGCATCACCACCACAGCCTGACTGATTTATATTTATGTATACAGTTTTCTGCCTACATGCATGCCTGCAGGACAGGAAAAAAAAAAACCAGATCTCATTATGGATGGTTGTGAGTCACCATGTGGTTATTGGAAATTAAACTAAGGTCCTCTAGAAAAGCAGCCAGTGCTCTTAACCACCGAACCATCTCTCCAGCCCCAAGTGTAACATTTCTGTGCAGGGCCCAAGGAAGGCAGAAGAGGCCGTCCTTTACAACTAATGTCACAGAGGCTGTGCGCTGCATGCATGCTGTGCGCTCGGGACCAGAGCTCAGCCTTCTGCATGAGCAGCAAGTTCCTTAACCTCTCTAGCCCCTTATTTTTTTAATTAATTAAAAACAAACCAGGGCTGGAGAGATGGCTCAGTGGTTAAGAGCACTGACTGCTCTTCCAGAGGTCCTGAGTTCAATTCCCAGCAACCACATGGTGGTTCACAACCATCTGTAATGAGATCTGGTGCCCTCTTCTGGCCAGCAGGCACACATGAAGACAGAATGTTGTATATATAATAAATAAATCTTTTTTAAAAAAACACACCTTTTTTTGAGACTGGGTCTATGAAGACTGGGTCTATGTTAACTTTGAACTCAAACAGATCCAACTGCCTTTGCCTTCTGAGTGCTGGAATTAAGGGAAGTGCCCCATCATATCCAGACACCCACCCCACTCCCCCCCCCCCCCCGCCCCCCGTTTTATTTGTATGGGTGTTTGTCTGTATGCACACCTGTGCGTTACATGCAGGCAGTGCTCAAGGAGGCCAGAAGAGGGAGTCTGATCCCCTGGGACTGAAGTTGCAGACATGGTAACTTCATTGAACACAAACACTGGGGATCAAAGCTGAATCCCCTGGAAGAAAGGCCTGTTTTTCACTGCTGAGCCATCTTTCCAGGCCTCCTTATTTATTTTTTGGATAAGTCTCTTGTAGCTTATGCTAGCTTGCAATAGAGGCAGGTGGATTGAATTCCCTTGAATTTCTGATATTTTGTCTTCACCTCCCCAATGCTGGGATGGCAGAAATGGGTGTGCCAACCTGGCACTATGGAGTGAACCCAAGGGCTTGTACACACTAGTCTACATTCCCCGCTCCTAAATAATACATTCTCATTAGTAACATCCTTTGAAATTGGTGGGTATCTACATATCTACAGTAATTTCCAATTTTTTACATTAATACATTTTTTTTCTCCCAGACAGGGTTTCTCTGTAGCTTTGGAGCCTGTCCTGGAACTAGCTCTGGTAGACCATACTGGCCTCGAACTCACAGAAATCCACCTCTCTGCCTCCTCAGTGCTGGGATTAAAGAAGGTGCCACCAACACTGGGCTTTGTTTTTTAATTTATCCTATTCATACACCTAGGCCGCAGCCTCCCTCCATTGTCCCTCTCCTCCAGTTAATTTCCAATTTGACAGTAAAGCTAGCTCATAATTCCCTGACTACAAAACTGATTTCTTTAAAAATTATTTTTATTTCATGTGTTTTCATGTTTTGTCTGCATGTATGTAAGTGTGAAGGTATCCCCTGGAATAGGAGTTACAGACAGTTGTGAGCTGCCATTTGGGTACTGGTACTGGAAATTGAACCTGGGTCCTCTGGAAGAGCAGCCAGTACTTTAAACCGCTGAACCATCTCTCCGGACCCCAAAACTGATTTTCAAAAATGTGATTTTTGAAGATAGATTGTTTAGGAGCCCAGGCTGGCCTGGGACTCGGTATGTAGTCAAGGATGACTTTAAACTTCTGAACCTCCCCGTCTCTACGTTCCAAGGGCTGGGTATACAGGTGTGTGTACCTTGGAGGTCTTAAAACACTGATGCTGGACGGTATTGGCCCACGTCTTTAATCCCAGTACTCGGGAGGCAGAGGCTGGCAGAGCTCCGAGTTCGAGGACAGCCAGAACTGTCACACAGAGATATCCAATCTGGAAAAACCCAAACCAAACAAAACCAAACAAAACACCGCCCCCACTTCAATCAACAAACCACCAAACAAACACTGATTAGCGGCATCAAGGAGGCCCAGGGGCTAAAAGCATTGCCACCAAGCCTGACGACCACAGTTCAATCCCTGGGGCTCACGCCGTGGACACCACGACTTCTGAAGGAGGCCTCCGATCACGGCGCGCACGCTCTACCAAGCTCCCACCTCCCTGTCCACACACGAATTAAAAAAATTTTTAAAAAATTAAAATTAAAAAACAATAAGTTGAATCGGCGAGTGCGAGCAGCAGCAATCATGACCGCCACCTTATCGATCACCAAGATTAGAAAAAGCCATCGCTCGGGTCACGGCCCTCGGCTCACTTTAGGGCAGCCGGCTTTAACCGAGGATCTCCGAGAGGCCGACCCAAAGTGCCGCGCTAGCCCCCACTATTGACTTCCGGGTCTCGTTGGTAACCATTTCCTGTTTTGTAAAGGTGCATGATGGGATAAAGAGTCGGCTTTCCCGAAGTCGGCTGCGAGCGTCGGTCCGACATAGAACTCCATTTCCCGAGATACCTTGCAGCGGCGGCTTAACCCAGAAGCGGGAGGCCGGTTCCGGTTGCATCAGCGTGGGCTCCGGGAGAGATGAGGCTGTTCGTGAGCGAGGGCTCCCCGGGGAGTCTGCCGGTGCTTGCTGCGGCCGCGAGGGCCCGGGGCCGAGCGGAGCTGCTCATCAGCCCCGTAGGCCCCGAAGGTACTCGAGTTGCTAGTGTGGGCGGAGAGTGTGGGGGGCGTGCATCTCAGTTGTCTTCCAAACCCCAGTGCCAGTCTCCATATCACTGTGCATTACTTTTGGTCACTTCATTCCCCTTTCTTTCCTTGATCTCTCTTTCATAAGTTACTAATTATCCTCACTATACTCTTCCCTTGTTTTTAGCCTAGTCGATCCTGCCTCACTCCGCTGTCTTCTTAACCTTCCTTCCCACCTGTCATGCAACTCCAGCGCGTTCATGCATGATAACCTCCAACCACCCCTTTGTCCTGTCGTTTTTTTCGGGAACCCCTCCCTCCTCTTCTAGGATATTAATGCAGACATATGCACACCCGGCCCTTTGAGTTTACCTCTTCTTATTCCCAGCCAGTTTTGGGGCGACTTTTTACGCGTTCTCTTGTCGCATCCGCTCAGCTCTCAATGTTGCTCTGACACTGTGACCGCAGGTCAGTGCAGGCTCTTGCTGAAGCGCTCACTGCTCGTATCCACTGCCTCCTCTATGTTGGCTCCACCTGTTGTTTCCAGCTGGCAGTCTCGACTGAACACTTGCTGGCCTCACCAAACTCCAGGCCCACCCCCTTTTTGTGTTGCCATCTTGGAAACTGCCCCCCCCCCCGCCCCAGTACAGTGTAAAGTTGTCAGATAATTTCTTTTCTTACCCCTGTTCATTCATTTTCCTCTGTCTCAAAGAGTGTGTGGTGCCGTTCCTGAGCCGGCCTAAGGTCCCTGTCTTGCAGCTGGATAGTGGCAACTACCTCTTCTCTACCAGTGCAATCTGCCGGTCAGTATTGGTTCTTGGTGTGGGGAGGTGGCTGGATCATAGCCGACTTCACTGACCTTTTTGTGTCCTTATTTGGAAACACATACATGAACTACACAAAAGGAACCCTTCAGTATTAACTTGTGTTTGTCCTTGGGCAGATACTTTTTTCTGTTATCTGGCTGGGAACAAGATGACCTTACCAACCAGTGGCTAGAGTGGGAAGCCACAGAGCTGCAGGTAGGATTCATGCGCCAGGGAGGGCAGGATGCCTTTCTTTCGTAGGAACATCCTGACCCATGTTGCCTGTGTTTTAGCCAGTTTTGTCTGCTGCCCTGCACTGTTTAGTGGTTCAAGGCAAGAAAGGGGAAGAGGTGCTTGGCCCGCTTCGGAGAGCCCTGGCTCATATCGATCACAGCTTGAGCCGCCAACAGTGTCCTTTCCTGGCCGGGGTGAGTTGGTCTTGATATGTGGTTTGTGGAAGCATGATGGTATAGGACTTAGAGGGAAGATGGTATTCAGACCCCCATGACCAATTATTAGCAATATAACCATAACACATCACTTAACTCTTTAATTAATCTTTACTATTTTTTCCAGACAAGGTTTCTCTGGCTGTCCCAGATGGAATTTGATCTGTAGATCAGGCTGACCTGGAACTCAGAGAATCCGCCTGTCTCTGCCTCCCAAGTGCTAGGATTAAAGGCTTGCTCAACTAATCCTTGATTTTTTTTTTTTCTTCACTTGTAAACTGGAAGTAATTCCGTTTCCTTATGTAGAGTTACTGTGAGGGCAGTGTCAGAAGACATAGGTCATCTCACCTAGTACTCGCCTGTGGATGGTAAACACCGGATGTGGTGGCACACACCTGTACTCCTCGCCCTTGGGAGGTAGAAGCAGGAGGATCAGAAGTTCAGAGTCATCCTTGGCTACATAGGTTCAAGACCTGCTAGAGCTATGTGAGACCTTATTTAATTAAATAAACCAGTTTTAAAAGTACATGCCTTTAATCTCAGCACTTGATATAAAGCCGGATGTGGTGGCTCATGCCCTTAATTCCAGCACTTTGAGGCAAAGGCAGGCAGATCTCAGCAAGTAAGTACAAGGTCAGCCTAGTCTACATGACCATGTTTCAAAAAAAACCAAAACCACACTGATTACCGCTGGAAATGCATAAGTGCTTCAACTGTGTACTTTTCTCTTTTTCCTCTTTCTCCAACTAGGACACAGAATCTCTAGCTGACATTGTTTTGTGGGGAGCACTATATCCATTACTGCAAGACCCAGCATACCTCCCTGGTGAGAATTGGGTTCTTTTGTTTTGTTTTGTTTTTTTCAGACCGGGTTTCTCTGTAGCTTTGGAGCCTGTCCTAGAACTATCTCTTGTAGACCAGGCTGCCCTCGAACTCACAGAGATCCACCTGCCTCTGCCTCCTGAGTGCTGGGATTAAAAGCATACGCTGCCACCACCCGGCCCTGGTGAGAATTGTACACGTCACTTCATCCCAACCCCAGGCGCTTGGTGCAGGGCTCTAGAACAGTAGGGTACTGAGTATTTACTTTAAGGTACAGTTTAGAATGTGGCCAAGGAAGCTGGGGAAGGCACCTGGAGAAACCTCCAAAGGAGAGGAGCTCTACTCCTGCCTGCACAATCTTGATCCTGTTCTTCCTTTTTTTGCTATACCTACAGAGGAATTGGGTGCCCTCCAAAGCTGGTTCCAGACCCTGAGTACCCAGGAGCCATGTCAGCGAGCTGCGGAGACTGTGCTGAAACAGCAGGGTGTCCTGGCTCTGCGACCCTACCTCCAAAAACAGCCCCAGCCCCAGCCCCGCCCTCCTGAGGGGAGGGCTGTCAGCAATGAGCCTGAGGTTTGAAACAGGGCAGGGGCACCCTCCCAGAGCCTCAGGGCCTGAGGTAGGAGGTGGCCAGGAGGCAGACGTTGATTGTGGCCACCTTTAGTAGTTAGAGAGCAAAGAGGTGAGTTTTTCTACCTTGGTGGTCCCTCATGTGGCATGGGATTCTGTTCATTCATAGGAGGAGGAGCTGGCTACCTTGTCTGAGGAAGACATCGCCATGGCTGTGACTGCTTGGGAAAAGGGTCTGGAAAGCTTGCCCCCACTTCAGCCGCAGCGGCATCCAGTGTGAGTAGACATTGAGAATGGGGTTTGGGGCCATAACTGGAAATCGTTGTGGGGTAACAGCAGCCCCCTCTTTGCTCGTGGAATGTCGATCCCAGTAGTCTGACCGCAAATGTCATTGTGTTAAAAATGACATTGAACTCTTTATTTTATCCCCTGAGTGCTGGAACAACAGAAGTGAATGAAGCTAGGTCTCTTAGAAAGTGTTACTACCGGGCGGTGGTGGCGCATGCCTTTAATCCCAGTGCTCCGGAGGCAGAGGCCAGCGGATCTCTTATAAGTTTGAGGCCTGTTGGATCTACAGAGCGAGTTCTAGGACAGGCTTCAAAATTACAGAGAAACCCTGCCATGATCAAACAAATAAAACAAGAAGTGTTACTGGTTGAGGGACCAGCGGGATGGCTTGGTGGGTGAAGCCCTTTTTGCACAACCCTGCCGACCTGAGTTCTGCTCCCAGAACTCATAAAGGTGGAAGGAGAAGTGGATTTTACAAGGTTGTTCTCTGACCTCTAGATGTGTGCTGTGGTGTTCCTGCCCTGCTCAAAAATAGTTTTTTTGTTTCTTTTTTCTTCCAAATGTATCTGTTTTCTTTTCTGTGTCTGACTGTTTTGACTGTATGTGTGCCACATGCATGGTTCCTATAGAGGTCAGAAGAGGGCATCTGATATCTTGGAACTGGAGTTAGAGATGGTTCTGAGCCACAGTGTTGGTGCTGGGAATCAACCTAGGTCCTAAGAGCAGCAAACACTCTTAACCCCTCGCCTATCTCTATACCCCTCATCCCTCTTTGAGACTGGCTTGGGACTCACAGTGTGTACCACACTAGTCTAGAATTCACAGAGCTCTGTGTCTGCCTCCAAGTGCTAGTGTTAAAGATGTGTGCCACCATGTCTGCCAAGAGATAAACGTTTTTACATGTTTGTACTGGCTAACATGTTTAAATGCCTAAACAGAAGAGAAGTCACTTAGCATTGGCCTAACCTATAATCCCAGCTACTTGGGAGATGGAGGCAGGAGGAGACTAGCTTGGGCAACGTAGTTAGACCTTGTCCTAAAAGGTAAAGTGAGGGCTGGGAGCCACGTGTGGTGTCATATGCAGGTTAGTCCTAGCAGGCAAGGGAACCAGGAGGTTAGGCCAGCCTTTGCTGTATGTGACCCTATAGTTAAGAAAACATCCACTAATCAAACAGAAAGGTCCAAGGTCAGTGGTAGGTTCCAGTACTGGTTAGTTTCTTGGGAACAGAGAATGACAGGCAGATACATCCCAGGGAGAATTGGGAAATTTGTGCCCAAGAATGAGCTAAGGTCATGAGAGCGGAAGGAGCTGTTGGAATGGGGCATGTGCAGTACTCAAGCAGGGCAGGAAGCTTGCTGGCTGAGCAGGGCCTTACGAGCAACTCTAGGATGGTAGTTCTGTGGATCCCTGTGGGAAGGACTGACCTGAGGCACTAGATTTAGTCTGTCAGTATTCTGTACACTTGCGCTTTTGTGATACTGCATCTCTGCTGTGGACTAGTCTCTTCTTTTTTTATCAGGTTGCCTGTGGCCGGAGAAAGGAATGTGCTCATCACAAGCGCCCTCCCTTACGTCAACAATGTCCCCCATCTTGGAAACATCATTGGCTGTGTGCTCAGTGCTGATGTCTTTGCAAGGTGGAGCCAGTTTCTAGAGGAGAGTTCTCTAGAGGGAGGGGTGGGCCCTAAGGGAATAGGATGGAGGGCCCTGGAGGAACGCCCATAACCACCGTGTCTCCTTCTAGGTACTCTCGCCTCCGCCAGTGGAATACCCTCTATCTGTGTGGTACAGATGAGTATGGTACAGCAACGGAGACCAAGGCTATGGAAGAGGGGCTAACCCCACAGGAAATCTGTGACAAGTACCATGCCATCCACGCTGACATCTACCGCTGGTTTAACATCTCATTCGATACTTTTGGTCGCACCACCACTCCACAGCAGACCAAGTAGGTTCCTGATAATGAGGCAGAGCAGACTGAGAGCTGAGACTAGGTGTGGTGAGAAAACCTCGGAGACAGGACCACTCAGACTAGCCCTGAGTACAAACATGGAAGACTAAGCTGGTTGTGGTCAACCCTTCTGAGCTTGGGTTTTCAGCGTTGCCCTGGGCTGTACCTTGGGTGGTTTTCAGGCCTCAAAGAAGGTCCTTTGTTTACAGAACCCAAACAGGGACTGGGGCCTAAAAGAACAGCCAGGAAGGAAAGAGAAAGGAGTTCCTTGCTGCTCATCTAGTGCTTCCCTTCCCCTGGCTGCCTAGAATGCCTAGAAGTCTTTTTAAGACAGGGTCTCACTGTGGCCTAAGCAGGTCGCCAACTGTGGCTATCCTCTTGCCTCCCAACCTTTGCAAAGGTTGGGATTATAGATATTTGCTACCAAGTCCAATTTTGGGTCTTTAAAATGATCCCTGCCTCCCCAGGTGGTAGTGGCACACACCCTTAATCCTATCACTCAGGAGGCTGAGGCAGGCTGTGAGTTCGAGGCCAGCCTGGTCTGCAGAGCTAGCTCTAAGACTGACAGAAAAACTCTGTCTCGAGGGGGGTGGGGGTGGGGGACGGGACGACAACCCAAAAACCCAATCCTTGCCTAAGTATATTTATAGCACTTAAATCCATTCTTCCTCTGCCTGGTAAAGTCCTCACAGAAGCTGCAGACAGATGGACAGTTGATGGTGCTGAGTACGGAAGACTATAAACTAGGGGTGGTCACCCGCTTGTAATCACAGCATTGAGGAGGAGGAGGCAGAGGATCAAGTTTAGTATGGTGGTCAGTGTTGGCTATGTGATACCTGCCTCAAAACGAAATGAAACCAAAACAAAGTGAAGAGATCTTACGGGCAGTTGGAGAATCGTGAGAGCCTCTGGGCTTGTCCAGTAGGCTCTAATTAGGAATAGGTGGCCTTCGTCCTGGGAGGCCTTCTGGTTAGAGCAGCAAAGGAAGGCAGGTTAGGGGGGTGGCAGTCCACACTCCTGGCTCTTTCTCATCCCTTGCTGTCCTTGCTAGAATCACCCAGGACATCTTCCAGAGGCTACTGGCCCGGGGATTTGTGCTGCAAGATACGGTGGAGCAGCTGCGCTGTGAGCAGTGTGCACGGTTCCTGGCTGACCGCTTTGTGGAGGGTGTGTGTCCCTTCTGTGGCTATGAGGAGGCCCGAGGTGACCAGTGTGACAAGTGTGGCAAGCTCATCAATGCCATTGAACTCAAGGTAAGAGGAAGATCTCAAGGGAGCCCAAAAGAAACACCTGTTAATCTCTTGAGCAGAACAGGAAAAGAATACTCAGTTTTGTTCTTCTGTGGGAGCTGTGGGCTCTGATGGGCACACCAACTATTAAAGGACACTGTCCGTTCACAATTTTTATTTATTTTGAATCAGGGTTTCACTTTGTAGTCTGGCTGGCATGGGACTTTTATTATATATTGTACTGGTCTGGAACTCACTGAGCTCCACCTGCTTCTGCCTCCCAAGTACTGGGAATAAAAGTGTGTGTCACCATGCCTGGCTTTTAATATTTAGTACCTAAGGTCTTATGCTAATTTCTATGTGGGCAGTTAATCTGTGGTTGCATGGTGCTAGACCATAGACAGATTGGCTTTAGCTTAAGGTTAATTTAGATCAGTGCTAATTTAGGTGATTCTTTTTTTCATTTTTCTTTTTGAGACAGGGCTTCTTTGTGTAGCTCTGGCTGTCTTAGAACTCTGTGCAGTCCAGGCTGGCCTCCAGGAATGCACCTGCTTTTGGCTCACAAGGGCTGGGATTAAAGGCATGCATCACCAAACCTGGCAGATTATTCTTTTTTTCATAAATACTTTTGATGTCTAGTCTAAATTTGCTCGTTTGTTGATTTATTTAGTCAGCTATTTAATAAATGTTTTTGAGTCCTTTTAATAGGCCAATTACAGACTGGGAATGAGGGAATGGACAAGGCAGGCTTTTATCTCACATGGGAACATTGAGAAAGTTTAGATATTACTCTAGTTGAGTGGTTTGCTGCTGTATGGAAAATTGTTGGGACGAACCAAAGTGAGGAGAAAGCTCTGGAGGCTCGAATGCAGAAAGATGATGAAGATGTTAGACTAGTTTCTATTAGGTCACTAATACGGGGAAATGGAGAGAATAATTGCTTTGGGGTATGTCTTAGAGGACAAGTGCTGGAGAGTCAGGTAAAGGTGACTTGAAATTCTTGGCTTGTGTTGGAGGTGTAGATCAGTGGTAGAATACTTGGCCAGCGTGAGTGAGATCCTGGTTTTGAGCCCTAGTAACACGTAAGGGAAGATGGGGACTTGGGTAGATGGTTGTGCCATCTGTGACATAGGCAAGACTAAGAGAATGAGGTGTGGAGCTGAATGCAGCAGCACTGTTTGCTGTCGCTAAGCTGAGGTGCCTATAGATGTCTTAAAAGGCAGTTGGAATAGATGTGGGCTTCAGAAGAGAGATCATGAGACAGTTAGTGTGTCTCATCTTCAGAACCTCAGATCAGGGTTGGCAGGATGGCTGAGCAGGTAAAAGCATTTGCTGCCGAGCCTGGCAACCCTGAATCCATATGGTGGGAAGGAAAACTGTCCTCTGATCTCCATGGGCTCACACTCACACACAAGATCAACACATCAAAACAGAGCAGCCCCCCTTAGATCAGCCGTGCAGGGTAGCACACACCTGCAGTCCCAGCCCTCAGGAGACAGATACAAGGGGATCTGGAGTTTGAGGTCAGCCTTCGAGAGATTCTGTCTCAAAAACAACAATAAAGAGCTGGGTATGCCTTCAGTCCAAGCCCTTGGGCAGGGACCAGTGAGTGTCTGTGCACGTAGACCAGATGCAGCCAGGTCCACATACTGAGAGCCGCCGCTCCCACTCATTAGTGTCACCTGCTAATCCCTCTGCCGTCATTTCCCAGTGTCTGTGGTCATTTTATACTGCAGAATTAACTACTTCTTGCCATTTGGCTTTATAAAGGCCCATGCTTGTGCCCCAGGCACGCCCCCTTTCCTTTCCTGGTTGTGACCTGGGAGAGGAGCTGTGTGTCTTGCACGTTTTCCCTTACACAGCTGAGTACAGTGCAGTGCTCTGCAGCTGCCCTCGGCTGAGAACACTCATTGCTCTGGGGAGTGAGAGCAGAGACCCGAGTCGCTAGGGTGTGCAGACACACCTCTCTGTGTGCAAGGAGGCCACATGTTGGGGGATGGGCTCTTTGTGAACTGTGAGGCTAAGTGGTCCGTCCCTCCGTGCCCCTCAGCTTGCCTGCACTGTTCCCCTCACCAGTCCTCGCCCTGCCTGCTCCCACCAGGATTACTTCTCTTTACAGAAACCTCAATGCAAAGTCTGCCGGTCGTGCCCTGTGGTGAGGTCCTCTCAGCACCTGTTTCTGGACTTACCTAAGGTGAGTCAGTCTTTCCCTCAGTCTGCCTCCTTTCCTCTGCCTCAGCCCCACACTGACAGCCGGTTACTCTCAAGTGGTTTCATTTATTTTATTTTTAGGTGTGTGCCACCATGCCCAGCTTTTTAATTTAGTGTTTTTGTTGTGTGTGCCATGTGTGTAGACGCCCAAGGAAGACAGGAGAGGGCCTCAGGTCTCCTGGCAGCTGTGAGCCACCCAGTGTGGGTGCTGGGAACTGAACTTGGATCCTCTGAAGAACATTTTTATTTCTAGTTAACATTTTCTACAGCCGGGGAACAGAGGTTGTGGTGGAGTTCTTGCCTCGTTTGTTCAAGTCGCTGTGTTCAACTGGGTGTGGTGACTGCACGCTGCCAGTCCCAGCATCCTCAGCACTCGCTAAGGTGATGCAGGGACTTAAAGCCGGTCTTCACTACAGACACTAAGATTGTATTTCAGAAAGTAATAAACTAGCACATTATTGTGATGAGACAGACTATTTTCCCAGCAGGGTGCCGTTATAACACAGGAGGGACTTAGACTCTTGCTATTTAGCTGCAGATGATCTTGAATTTCAGATCCTCCTCCCTCTACCTTCCA
The DNA here is from genome assembly GCF_982192425.1 of Myodes glareolus. Classification (NCBI taxonomy): domain Eukaryota; kingdom Metazoa; phylum Chordata; class Mammalia; order Rodentia; family Cricetidae; genus Myodes; species Myodes glareolus. The sequence goes on along the minus strand of NC_142051.1, from coordinate 11,505,745 downwards.
AGTACTGGGTTACAGACAGACATACAACCAGGTCTAGCTGTTTTCATGTGCTTTTCATATTCTAAGTTAAAAAAAACTTTTATTTTTTATGTTTTTTTTTTTTTTCCAAGACAGGGTCTCACTGTGTTGCTACGCTAAAGTCATGCAGCACTACACCTGGCTAATATTCTAAATATTTTTTAATTAATTAATTATGTATGTAGTGTTCTGCTTTCATGTAGGCTGCACACCAATAGAGGGCACCAGATCTCATTACAGATGGTTATGAGCTACCCTGGGATTGCTGGAAATTGAGCTCAGGACCTCTGGAAGATAACCTCTGAGCCATCTCTCCAACCCCTATAATTCTAAAGTTTTTGTTGTTGTTGTTTTGTTTTGTTTCTTGAGACAGGGTTTCTCTGTAGCTTTGGAGCCTGTCCTGGAACTCGCTCTGTAGGCCAGGCTGGCCTTGAACTCACAGAGATCTGCCTGCCTCTGCCTCCTGAGTGCTGAGATTAAAGGCATGCATCACCAGTGCCCTACCATATTCTAAATTTTTTTTTAAGATTTATTTATTATGTATACAGTGTTCTTCCTACATGCCAGAAGAGGGCACCAGATCGCACTATAGATGGTTGTGAGCTACATGTGGTTACTGGGAACTGAACTCAGGACCTCTGGAAGAGCAGTCAATACTCTCCCATATTCTAAATTTTTAATTCCAATAATATTTTTATTTCTTCTTCTTCTTCTTCTTCTTCTTCTTCTTCTTCTTCTTCTTCTTCTTCTTCTCCTCCTCTCTCTCACTCTCTCTCTCTTTTTTTTTTTTTTTTTTTTTTTAGAGCCTGTCCTGGAACTAGTTCTTGTAGACCAGGCTGGCCTCGAACTCAGAGATCCACCTGCCTCTGCCTCCCAAGTGATGGGATTAAAGGTGTGCTCCACCACCACCCAGCTAATATTTTTCTTTTTTAAGAATGTTTTTATTTGGGGCTGGAGAGATGACTCAGCGGTTAAGAACACTGCCTGTTCTTCCAAAGATCCTGAGTTCAATTCCCAGCAACCACATGGTGGCTCACAATCATCTGTAATGAGATCTGGTGCCCTCTTCTGGCCTGCAGGCATACATGCAGACAGAAAACTGAGAATACTGTACACATAATAAAAAAATTTTTTATTTTATGTATACGGGAGTTTGGCTGCATGTGTGCCTGTCTACCACATGTGTAGTGGTTCTTAACATGTGGGTTGCAACCCCGTTGAGGGGGTTGACCAGTCCTTTTACAGGGTGGCTGAACCATCTCTCATATCTTACATACCAGATATTTATTTACATTACAATTCATAACAGCAAAATTACATTTGTGAATTATGATGTAGCAATGAAATAATTTGATTGTTGGGGGTCACCACAACATGAAGAACTGCATTAGGAAGGTTGAGAGCCACTGCCTTAGAGAAACTGAGATGGAATCAGATAGTTGTTAGCTGCCATGTGGGTCCTGGGGACCAAAACCAAGGCCTCTGCAAAAACAGTAAGTGTTGTTAACCACTGAGCATCTCTCCAGCCCCATTGTCTTGGCGGTCTTGTAATACTTCATTGTATAGATGCACTTCAAACACCGTATTTAGTCATCTAAACTGCGCGGGTTCATTGTCATTAATGTTTCAACTTTCTTTAAAAATTAAAAGTATGATTACATCATTTCCCCCTTCCCTTTCCTCCCTCCAATTGCTCCCTCTCAAGTCTATGACTTTTTCTGTTTTTGATACATATATATATATGTATATATATGTATGTAGATATATACGTATATATATATGTATATATATATAGTTACATAAACATACAACCTGTTGAGTCCATTTAGAATGCTTGTATGTAATATGATTTTAGAATTGACCTTTTGGGAATTAATGTTTTTTCAACATTGAGTCGTTTTGGACGTTACGTATTTGTAATTCCAACAGTAGAAAGCAAGTAGAAGGATTAGGGTTTCAAGTCCAGCTTTATCTACATATTTGAAACTAGATCAGTGAGATCCTGTCTCAACACAAAGTGTTTGGAGAGATGGTTCACTGGGTAAAGACACCTGCCACCTATCTCTGATACCACATGGTAGAAGAAAAGAACCGACTCTGACTCTGGCCTCCACATGTTAGCTTGCACACGTGTGCACACACGCACACACACACTATGAAATACAGAAAGATGCTGGGCATGGTGGTATACACCTATAACCCATCACTTGGCAGGTATACGCTGGAGGATTGTATGTGGCCAGTGTAGAGGACAGATTGAGTTCAAGACCAGGCTAAATAATAAGACTTTGTCCCAAAACATCCAAGGACTTGGTACTGGAAAGACAGCTTAGCCTTTAAGAAAACTGACTGGCCGCCGGGTGGTGGTGGCACACCCTTAAATCACAGCACTTGGGAGGCAGAGGCAGGTAGATCTCTGTGAGTTCAAGGCCAGCCTGGTCTACAAGAGCTAGTTCCAGGACAACCTCTAAGGTTACAGAGAAATGCTGTCTGGAAAGAACACTGACTGGGGGCTGGAGAGATGGCTCAGGTTAAGAGCACTGGCTGCTCTTCCAGAGGTCCTGAGTTCAACTCCCAGCAGCAATATGGTGACTCACAACCTACAGACAGAACAATGTATACATAATAAATAAATAAATTTAGAAGAAAAAAAAGAACACTGACTGCTCTTCCAGAGGACCAACATCCACACTGTAGTTCACTGACTGCTCTTCTAGAGGACCAGCATCTACACTGTAGTTCATTAACCTGTAACTCCAGTCTCAGGGGATCTAAGGTCCTATTTCACAACATTGGTACTCACTCCACATGTCTGAGATAGTCCTGTCTCACCGTTTCTGTCATCTTAGCTTGAAAAGCGGCTGGAGGACTGGCTGGGGAAGACCATGCCTGGCAGTGACTGGACACCCAACGCCCGGTTTATTATTCGCTCTTGGCTTCGAGATGGCCTCAAGCCACGATGCATAACCAGAGACCTCAAATGGGGAACCCCTGTGCCTTTGGAAGGTTTCGAGGACAAGGTAAATACCTCTTAAGTTAAGTCTTAACTTAAGATGCTCAGCCTCGGCTGATGCTGTTGACTTTGGGCTCATTCTTGATTGTTTCCCTCCAGGTATTTTATGTCTGGTTTGATGCCACTATTGGCTACCTGTCCATCACAGCCAACTATACAGACCAGTGGGAGAGATGGTGGAAGAATCCAGAACAAGTAAGCAGGCCTTAACCTGTCTATGGGGACAGTTATGGAAGAGGGTGGGAAGTTCCAGGCAGTCTCCTCCAATGTATTCTCCTAGGTGGACCTTTACCAGTTCATGGCCAAAGACAATGTTCCCTTCCATGGCTTAGTCTTCCCTTGCTCAGCCCTAGGCGCTGAGGACAACTATACCTTAGTCAAGAACCTGATTGCCACAGGTAAGTACCCTGGCAGAGCACAAGGAGGGAGTGCTAAGGAGGAGCCTGGGCAGGACTGGGTCTTATGGTATGTCTTGAGATGAAATAGGGTTCATCCAAAAGAGGGAAAACAGAACTTGAAAGCAAAGATATAAAGCTAAAACTATTATAAACCAAGAGAAAAAAAGGGCCAGAACAAGAGCATGGAACTCCATGGCCTTGTCAGCTCTTCAAGAGAGGTGTTTTTGGACACTTGGCATCGAGAGAAAGGGGAAGAGGCAGTGAGGGAGGGAGGGAAGGATGTGATTTGAATCCTTCTCTTTTGTCCAGAGTACCTGAATTATGAGGATGGGAAATTCTCTAAGAGCCGGGGGGTAGGTGTGTTTGGAGACATGGCCCAGGATACAGGGATCCCTGCTGACATTTGGCGCTTCTATCTGCTGTACATTCGGCCTGAGGGCCAGGACAGTGCCTTCTCCTGGACAGACATGTTGATTAAAAACAATTCGGAGCTGCTGAACAACCTGGGCAACTTCATCAACAGGTAGGAAGGAACCTGTGGAGAGGTGCACACTAATGGGGGGGAGTCCTTAGTGCGGGTGGCTGATAGAAAGGGAGTGGGGAAAGTTGGTCCTGTGGGTGGATGGCTACCGTGCCAGCATATGCTAACCTGTTTTCTTGAGGCAAGTTAGCTGTAGGTAGGTGGTTTGGTGGAGTTGGTCAACAAGTGAATTTTTGTGAGTTATATTGTGTTTGTCAAATTCAGAGCTCTGAATTTGATCCTCTACACACAAGCACAGATATTCACGTGTGCCCCCCCCCTCCACGACTTGAGACGCTTCAAAGTTCTGGACCTTTAACTTGGCCCTTAAACACATTTAGCAGCCTTTATTAGACTATTTGTTAGCTTATAACACACTTCAATTTGGTAATTCTAAATATTTACTTCTAAAAATATATAATTGCTTAACTCATTTCTTTATTGAATCACATTTTTTTTTTCAAGACAGGGTTTCTCTGTGTAACAGTCCTAGCTGTCCTAGAACTCGCTCTGTAGACAAGGCTGGCTTTGCCTGCCTCTGCCTCACGAGTGCATACACCAATACTACTTGGCTCCAGAATCATGTTTTTAGGAGAGGGAGAGGAAAATGTAAGATTTAAGCTCTACTTCCAGTATGAGAGCCCAGGGATGCCACAAGGAAGAAGTGTTTTGGATTTTTGACATCTCTGTACTGTTTGTGCGTTGGGTGCTGTTGACACACTGCAGTGAACATGAACGTGTAACCTGAGTCATAGTGAACACGAGCGTGCAACCTGAGTCAGTTCTTCCTCCACTGTGTTGATTCCAGGGATTGAACTCAGGTCATTGGGCATGGCTGGCAGCCTTTCTCTGCTGAGCCATCTGCCTGAGCATGAAGAGTTATGGAAGTGGGATGACATTTCTCTAAGGAAACTGGACAGTAACTTTGTCTTTTCTTTCCCCCACCCCAAGAGCTGGCATGTTTGTGTCTAAGTTTTTTGGGGGTTGTGTGCCTGAGATGGTACTTACCCACGATGACAGACGCCTGCTGGCCCACATCTCCTGGGAGCTCCAGCACTATCACCAGCTGCTGGAAAAGGTTCGGTAAGTAACTTCCAACAATCACACAGTCACAACCACTACTGTGGTTGACAGTCCCATGTACTTGCCTCCTCCCTTCCCAGGATCCGGGATGCCTTGCGCAGTATCCTTACCATATCTCGACATGGCAACCAATACATTCAAGTGAACGAGCCCTGGAAACGGATTAAAGGAAATGAGGAGGACAGGTGTGTTCAGGAGCTATGGCTGGCTATAGGAATTAAGTGACATGCTGTGTCTTCTTGGTGACTTTGACTTATCTCTTTTTTCTCAGGCAGCGGGCGGGCACGGTGACAGGTGTGGCAGTGAACATAGCTGCCTTGCTGTCTGTCATGCTGCAGCCGTACATGCCCACAGTGAGCGCCACCATCCAGACCCAGCTCCAGCTTCCCCTCCCAGCTTGCCGCATCCTTGTCACAAACTTCATCTGTACCTTACCAGCAGGTCACCGGATAGGCACAGTAGGTCTCCTCAATGTTAGCAGAGCTGGCCAACTCAAAATTCTTACTTTTATGGGGCTGCCTTTGGGGTGAGGTCAGAGACCTAAAAGTCCCTGGTTTTGAGGTGCTGGGCTCTGCAGCTGTTCTCAGAACCCTCTGCAATTCTGAACTTGGACTTCTTATAGAAGGTTATTGTATCAGTTTGTGAGCACAGTACTATCCATATATCCTTCATGTCAGAAGCCAGGAAGTGGCACAGTATAGAAACGGTTGGAGATGACCATGGTGACCTGATCTCTTAGCCATTTCCTTACACTAGGTGATGAATATGTACACTAACCCTGTCTCCTTTGTATTACCATTTATTTTACACTCCACTGAAGAGTGCTGGCCCTTCTTAGAAACTGCTGCCTTCTGTGAACCCTTGACACTGTTGGGCATTTGCCCAGTGCCAGACTCCTATATCTTGTAAAGCATCTGCGATCGCTAAGTGTCAGGAAGGGTGGGGGCAGTAGAGGGTATCGGTGATTGATTCTGACCTGTTTCCACAGGTCAGTCCTTTGTTCCAGAAACTAGAAAATGACCAGATTGAAAATCTGAGGCAGCGCTTTGGAGGGGGCCAGGTGAGCAAGCTGGACTGTGCCCTCCCGGGCAGGCAGGGCAGTGCCACCATAATCTCCCCAGCCGTCCTGTCCTCTGTCCTCTCCTCCCACTTTAATCTCCCCAGGCCGCCTTCATTCCTCTCCTCCCACCTCTGGCCTCGCTGCCTCCTCACTTGAGTTTTCCTTTCCTGTCTTAGCTAGAAGAGTCCTCGGAGTTAAAGGTAACCATTTCCTCTGAGCTGTTATGTCACACTAGACGCCAGAGGAAGTTATGGCAGCAAGTAATAAATCTCCTGCTCTTCTCCAGGCTAAAGGACCCCCTAAGTCAGCAGTTGTGGAGGCGGTTCCAGCGGCTGGGCCACAGCAGATACAGATGCTGATGGATGAAGTGACCAAACAGGTGTGGAGCTTATGACCTGAGCAGGGCTGGAGGTGACCAATCCTACACAGGTCCTTCCTGGCCTCACCTCCCATCCCTCTCTTAGGGTAACATCGTCCGAGAACTGAAAGCACAAAAGGCCGACAAGAACCAGGTTGCTGCAGAAGTGACTAAACTCTTGGATCTAAAGAAACAGTTGGCTTTGGCTGAGGGGAAACCCATTGAAACTCCTAAAGGCAAGAAGAAAAAGTGAGAGGACGTGTTGTTAGAAAGTCCCTTTACTGGGTATGGACAACAATAAAGAATGTACAATATATACATATACACAAGCTGAGAGCCTTTGTTTTCCCTACTCAACATGCAGTTGAGGGTCACATCCATTTGGGGAATGATGGTCCCAATTGTTCATGCTTGGTGCAGATTTACCATGCGGTCGATCAGAGCCCGGCGAGTGGCCTCCACCTCCCTGGTCAGGCGCTCGATTTCCCGCTTGAGTTGCTCATTCTCTTCAGCTAGCTGGGCCACTTTTCTCTCATTCTCCTGTTCTCTCTCCTTCATGCGTTGCTTTCCACCCCGGGCTGGGCACTGACCACTCTGTTTCCGTTTCCTAGTTCTTCCTTGATCTTCCTCTTCCTCCTGAGCCATAGAGCTCTGACTGGAATCCGGAGAGCGAGGACTCCGGGAGGAGCTTGTGACCTCTGCTGGCCCTGGCTCCTCAGTCAGCCAAGCTAGGGATGCGGGGTCAAGAGTAGTGAAGGTCTTTGACTCCTCCTTTAAGGAAGTAAAGAAAGGGAGATGGGTATTAGTTGCGAAGAGGCAAATAGTTGTGAAGAGGCAAACATACTCCCCAGTTTTGTGGGTCTTCTGAAAGAGGCCAGACTCAAACTCACTAAACTTAGGCTGGCCATTGAGGCAAAGCCTCTCGCCTCCACTTGGCAAGTGTCAGGATTGCAGGTGTGCACCGCCATTCCTGCTTGCCCATCTCCAGACCAGCATTCTCTCTCACCTCTTCGTTTCCAGGGGATGAGATATAGGGACCCCCATTTTCATCTGAGGACAGCACCTCCTGCAGATCCTCATACCAGGCTTCCAGCTCCCAGCTGGACACTGTGTCCAAGGTGAAAGGCAGGGACTCAGCTGCCATGTCTGTGGTTGGACTGGGTTCTAGAAAAGGACATACAGGGTAAAGGTTCCACTCACCACGGCTGGTAAACTCGTGTCTGTTTTAACACTTAGGATTTAAAAATTAAAATAATCTTGTGGGTCAGTTAGGGGCCTGGGCTGTCAATCATTGAAAGCCACATTGGCAGGGGGTAGGGATGGAAAACCATGGCCTACAAGTTGTTCTCTGACCTCCACATGAATACCATTGCATACACACGGGCACACAATATAATGAACGTAGGGATGGGGAAACAGCCGAGTAACTAGAAGTACCTGTCACCAATCAAGCCTAACAACCACAGTTTGATTCCACCAGAGTCACCTAGTACAGGAAAGAACTACTAAACCCGCCAGGCGGTGGTGTTTAATCCCAGCACCCAGAAAGCAGAGGCAGCAGGATCTCTGAGTTTGAGTCTATAGACTGAGTCATAGGACAGCCAGGGCTACACAGAGAAACCCTGTCTTGAAAAACCAAATAATAAAAAAAAACCCCAAAATCAATAAATGTAAATAAAATATTGTGTAGTAGCCTTTCTATTGTTTCTATAAAAAGTTTTATGTGTATGCATGTGGTCACATGAGTGCAGTGTCGGGGGCAGGGGAAGGCATTCGATCTGGAGCTCGAGTTCAGCTGTGAGCCACCTGATGGGGATCTTGGAAACCCAGTTTGGGCCCACCGGAAAAGCAAGTGTGCTTAACTGATGAGTTTTCTCTCTAGCCTCTATTTCCATTTTTTGTTTGTTTGTTTTGGTTTTTCATTATTTTTTGTTGTACTGGGAATTGAAGCAGAGCCTTTTATATATGCGGCTATAACAACTACCAGGACTAAAGAAAACATGAAGTACATTTTTGTGTGTCATCTTGGAGATCAATGAAACCTAGTGTCTCACACACAAATGCTGAACTATACCCCCAATCCAGCCTGAACACACATTCAGATCTATTTACTTTATTGTCTGTATCTATGTATGTGTGCTGTGTGCCTGGTGCACATGGAGGCCAGAAGAGGGAATGGGTTCCCTAGCAAGTAGAGTCAGATGGTTTTAAGCAACCATGTGGGATCTGGGAACTGAACCAGGTCCTCTGCAAGAGCAGCAAGTGCTCTCAACCACTGAGCCATCTCTCCAACTCCTAAGAACATACTTTTTATTGAGATATAGTCTTACTATAGCTAGCTCAGGCTGGTCTTGAACTTCATGATCCTCTTGCCCCTGCCTCTCAAGTTCTGAGATTACAGGTATGAGGCATTATGCTTGGCTATGTATATATATATATATATATATATATATATTCTTACGGGATTATAGTAAAAGTATTCAACTCACTTGGGAACACCGCTGGTAAATTCCAGGGATAATTACTAAGCCACTTGTGTCCCTTTCTCATGTGTGGGGAAGCTTGAACAAAAGGTCCTTGGGGTTTTGATGTGGAATACCCTTTATATGCTATGTATGTATGTATGTTTTACTACCATTGGTTAATAAAGAAGCTAATTTGGCCTATAGCCAGGCAGAATATAGCTAGGTAGGAAATCCAAGCAGAGATACAGGGAGAAAGAAGGTGGAGTCAGGGAGATACCAGCAGCTGCTGGGGAAGCAAGATGTGAGGTAACAAGCCACGAGCTTTGTGATAAATTATAGAATAACAGAAATGGGTTAATTGAAGTTCTAAGCTAGTTAATAATAAGCTTGAGCTAACAGGCCCAATAGTTTGTAATATTAAGCCTCAGTGGTTATTTGGAAACTGGTGGGTGGGAGAGAAACCCAGTCACAACCTTGGTGTGGACTGAATTGGAAAGACAAACCTATAGCCATTGTTGAGGCTGGCTGTGCAGCCAGCTTTCAACCAGGAAGTGCTCTAAAAATAATGCTAGGGGGTCAGAGAAAGACATGGTCTGACAGTAGAAACTTGTTCAGATCACACCTAACTACTGCCCCAGCAAAGCAGCCCTAAGCAGCATTGGGAGTTGACTTTGAGAAGGGGTTAGTTAAGTTTACCTATTTTCAGGTATGGTGATGTATGAAGATACACTTCCTTCTGGAACACTGCAAAGAACAAAGATAAATGTTTACTGTTAGAAAGGGAAGAATCAGGTTCTCTGCCTCCAGCCTCTGACCCTTCTCTAATTCCTCCCCCATTTTTCTTGGTTTTTCAAACCAGGGCTTCTCTGTGTAGTTCTGGCTATTCTGAAACTAGCTCTGTAGACCAGACTGTAGTTCTTTCCTTGTATTAAACACACACACACACACACACACCCCTGACGCCAATTCCAAGGACAGGCAAGCTTGATTTATTTTTAGTTGCTGACATTTGTAGTCCTGATTACATAATAGCAAAGTTCTAGCCAACTAAGCTTTTTCTAAATTCAAGATAGACCTCAAGGGTGCCAGAGGGAGGACTGAACTATAGGGAGGGGAGAAATTCAGGGCACTTGCTGCAAATGCCCGGCTCCATTCTCACGCTGGCAGCCTCTGGTCTAGGCCCATTCAGGGATCTTCCAGTTCTGCTGTCTGTCTACTCACTATCTCCTTTTGAATGTCTAGCAGGCATTACAGTTACAACAATGTCCTACTGGGCTTTTCTTTCCAAGGTTGTATCATTTTAAGTGGCAACTCTAGTTGCTTAAAAAAAAAAAAAAAACCAAAAAACAAAACCCCAAAACAATCTCCTTGCTTCCTCCTCTCACACTCCACAACTCAGTCTAACGCACTGGCAACTTTAATACATTCTTTTTTGTTTGTTTTTTCAAGACAGGGTTTCACTCTGTAATGGTCCTAGCTGACCAGGCTGGCCTCGAACTCTTAGAAATCCACCTGCCTCTGCCTCCAAGTGCTGGGATTAAAGGCGTGCGCCACCATCTCCCAGCTAATATATTCTTTTTAAGTACCTCAAGCCTAAGTATTTCTATTACATTATTTTCAAATGGAAATCAATTTATCATCCCTCTTCAAGATTACTGTGGAAGCCACCTTCAAGAGAGCTCCCATTTTTTAATTTCCAAGACAGGGTCTCACTATGTAGCCGTAGTTGTCTTGGAACCCAGTATGTAGACCAGGCTGGCCTCCAACTCACAGAGATTTGATTGCCTCTGCCTCCCAAGTGCTGGATTAAAGGCGTGTGCCACCACTGCCCAGCTGAGAACTCCCATTTCTATTGTCTGTTATTTTTTTATTTTCATGGCTGGAGGTTGGCCATAAGAGTCTTCTCTATAGCAGGCAAGCAGTCCACCACTGAGCTACATCCCCAACCCTTTACTTTTGTATTCGTTTATTTTGAGGATTCACTATATAGCCCTGGCTGGCCCCAAACTCAAGAGATATGCCTGCCCCTGCCTCTCTGAGTGCTAGAACTAAATACACACGACACTAGGCTCAGATCCCTCCAATGGCTTCCTGTGTCATGATTGTTGAAGACTAACACTCTGAGACTCAAGGCTCTACACGTTCCACCACCCTCTCTCACATCCACTCCAGTCCAGCCCACTGCCCTGGTCTACCAGGTGTGCTCTGGCTGCTCCTTCTGGAAAGCTCTTCCAGTTTATCTGCAGGGCACATGCTCACCTTCTGTGGGTCTTTCACTTACGATCCCAGTGAGTGAACATGACATGAACAAAGCTCTAGCCACAGTCCTGAGCACTCTATTCTCTGCTTTTGTTTTTTTTTTCCCCCATGGTGCTTTAGCTTTCTGCTGAAATATAAGCTATTTTGAGAGCAGTTTTACCTTTTGCTCCTAATATACCCTGGGTCCACAAATGTTTGGCACATAGTCGGTGCTTATTAAGCATTTGTTAGGCATGAATAGGAAGAAAAAAAAAACACTCCCCCAATTTCCCTTAAAGAGAGAGGAGAATTAAGCCCAGAGGCAGAGACGGAGCTGCCTGACTCTGGGGACTGGAGGTCTCTGTCTCTGGGGACTGGAGATGCAATATTGCCCTGAATGTTTCTCTGCAGGGCAGTCCTCTGGGGGGAAACTCCCTTGGTCTTCCAGTGTGTGGGACCTGGCTTTCATCAGCGACCCAGGCCAGAGGGCACAGAGACAAACAGTGGGCCGGCCTGATGCAATGGTTACAGAGATTAGATAGGAGACAGGGCCGAGGAAAGAGACAGAGATCAACCCCGGGAGAAGCACAAGACCCTGGAGAGATCCCAAATAATTCCCACAGTTATCCAGGCTGCTCTTCTTGTTCAGAAACCTCTGGAGGGAAAAGGGGAAAACCCATCCATGCTCCTCCCACCAGCACCCCCACACGCAAAGGTCTGTAAGTCTCTAGGATTCTCTTGAACTTTAGGGTCAGCAACTAAAGTGGCCATGCTGGCCCCTGAGGCGCTTGAAAGTTGGGGGTAATGAAGCCGTTGGAGAAGTGAAAACGGTCAGAGTCCCCTATATGGGGGTGTGTCCTGCTGCTCCGCCTTTCCCTGGACTGGCTTAAGATGGCCCGAAGTTCGCCATATAGAGAATAAAGTTCTCGAGGGCAACCGGAGGCCCTTTGCCTAGCGGCACAGAGCACAGACCAACTCGAGACGGAGAACGGTGATGCAATCGCCCAAAGGCAGAAGGGCCTGAAAGCACCGCTCCTGAATCAGGGATTCCCCGCCTTCACCCCTCCCTCCGTCTACAAGCTCACTGTGGAAGGGGTGGGGCTGCATCCTCAAGAGCAGTCGGCCGCAACTTTATGGAACAGCTATGCGGGCGAGGACGGGAAGGTAAGGGGTACACGGGGTCGGTACTCGCCTCTCTCCTCAGGTTCCGGCTTTTATTTTGGCTGTGTCGCGGCCACCCGTTCATCTTCAACATGATATGATCGACGTGTTAGACTCGAGCTACTGACCTCTGGAGCGCGGAGCGAAGATCTTTTACGCTGACCTTCCCCTCCTCTTAGGGGCCGGGTCCAAGAGTCTACCAATCAGAAAGCGGCACGCTGGCACTGGCTCCGCCTCACCCTCACGTCCGCCACTCAGGAGTCCCACGGCCCCGCCCCCATCGCGCCCTCTGGCTGGAGAATCTACGTTGTCTCGGACCCGGAAGTGGCTTTGGGTCACGAGGCTCCGCGGAGGAGGTGAGTGAGTCATGCGCGCGCGCGGAGGAGAGTGTGGCGAGGGAGGGGATGACGGGGGGCGGGGATGATGCAATGTTTGGCAACCGGTGTCTGCGCGCGCACGCGCAGGGGCCACCGATGGTGGTGGGAGGTGCGGGGGGTGGGGGAGAGAGGAAAGAGGGCGGAGCGCCAGCTCCCCGTAGCCAACGGCCCCAACGGCTGTCCTTCCTGAACTTGTCTGCCCAGGAGCGGCTGGTCTGCCCACCTTCCATCACCTCCAATTTACTCCTCCATAAAGACTCCCATTTCCCCGGCCCCTCCCCGCTAATGGGCACCGAGGCCCTTGAACCTCTTAAAGTTTCCATTAGTCCCACCTGAATTGACCTTTTCTCGAGTCTTTTTAAAAGGGATTTCACCTCTTTTAACCTTCTAACGCTTCCCAAAGCCTGAGGTACTGGCATTTCCCTGGTAGTCTACCGGCTTTTCTCAGAAGAGAACCTTTGACGTTTGTTTCTGATTCGTCCATTGCATGCCAGAATTCAAGTTCTTTGTAGCGTGCACCGATTCCCACCCGCTTCTTACCCCACCCCTGCTCTCTGCGATGCTCTTATTCTTTTCACTAAGACCAATACCCACCCTTTTCCTTCTCCCAGACCGCAAGTCCTGTGACTCCCTGCTGAGCAGCTGGCCTCTAGGAGTCTGAGGTCATGACCTATAGTAGAGACCGGAGACCGGGGTGTGCATGCACTTGAGCACATGACTGCCGTAGACTGGGTTATCAGAGGGAACACAGATTCTACCTTAATTTGCCCATTTGTAAATTAAAGAACAAGAGGTAAAGGTGAAAAGAGCACTGTGGAGGCAACTTGAACAAAACTAAAAACATCTTGCAAAATGTATTTTTGCGCCATGAAAACAGAGGCCATGTGGTGGCCTATTACATGTGTATGACAGACTCAGAGAGGCAAGCCAGAGTTTGTCTAAGTAGAAACTGCACCAAGACCGGTTGCTATTGGCGGGTGCGACAGTGACAGGTCCTTGGCCAGACTGCTCCTTTGCTCCAGACCTTCATTTCCCCTTCTGTTAGTAGAGGTGGGGGTGGGCTGAACCAGATGGTCTGTCCTGGCCTAAAGACAGACCAGGTTGTCAGTGACAGGCAGAGGTCATGTGACTTGACAGGCAGTGGTCGTGTTGTGACATGTTGACCTGGAGAGGCGGGTCAAGTCTCGGCACACAACCCGGGAAGCCTATGGGGCGGGGCAGGGCAAGTCGCGACTTTCATCTTTTAGGGCTGGCCCCTCCCGGACCTGACATTCCTGGCTCCCCCAACAGATTGTGGCTTCGGAAGGGGCCCCTCCCCAGGGAGGACTGGGATTGGCCACCAGTGGCCTGGGAAGAGGCCCAGATCCTTCCGCGGAGGGAGGGGGGGTGGCCGCGTGGGGTGTTTGTTCTCTTGGGGATTAATGGGGGGTTGTGGGGGAGGGGTAGGCGCGCTCCCGCATGCGCACTGCGTCCCCTCCTGTTGGCTCGCTGCTGTCCGCTGGGCGGGGGCCCGGCCCCGCCCCTCTCCCGTCCGGGCAGCGGCGGCGGCGGCGGCGGCTGCGGCGGTGGCGGCGGCAGCGACGGCGGCGGCGGTAGCAGCCTGCGCGGTGCCTTCTGGGAACGGAATCCCCAGGGCTGCCCCTGGCCCCTATGGCGCATGCGCGGGAGGCCGCTCGGTGATCCGCGGCGGCGGCGGCGGCGCTTCCTGCTAAGACCGGCCGGGGCCGTACCGGAGGCTCGGGCTCCACCGACCCACCTCCCACCCCCTCCCACTCACCCTCTGGGCCGCGACTGCGCAGGGCGGGGCCAGCCGAACCATGGGCCGCGGTGAGTGCGGGGCCCGGCCCCCCCGCCCCTCCCCCTCCCCGCTCTCTCCTCCCCTTCTGTCCCTACCCTCTGCCCCCTCCGCGTCCTCTCGGCCCCTTTCCCCGGCCCCATCCACAGTCCCCCACCCTCACCTGCCCCCGCCGTTTCTTCCCCTCGGTGCCTGACTTCTGCCTTCCTGACCTCCCTCCCTTCAGTGCTTCGCCCACCCTCCACCCGCCCTCTCCCCAAGTTCCTTCCTACTTCGTGCGCCTGCCTTCCCCTCCTCCCCAAGCTGAAGGAAGCAGTCTGGGTGACAGGGCGCCTTGTTATGAGAGGGAAAGTTTGGAAGCCGTCAGTGTGCGGTGGGAGCGATGGTGAGGTTGGTGAGGATACTTGCAGGCTTAAGGGTCGTCCCTACATGTCAGAGAATACTTCTTCTTGCTTACTGGAAGCCAGTGGGAGATTATGAATCCCCTTTTCTTCGGCTTGAGAGAGAACCAGGAGCTTCTCATGATCCTGGAGAAAGAGCTATGGTTCCAGCCTCTCTCGAACTGCAAATGAATTAGATCTGAGATTGTCTGATGGAATGGGCTTGGGGGGAGATCTGCTGGTACCACCCTGCCAGGCAGTTGGGCAATTACTTGGTGACCTGTGGGGCAATCTGTACTTTTTATATGATCTTCCTGGGGGAGGGGACAGCAGTGGCCAGACACTGGGAAACTTCCTAGTGGCCTGGCATTATGGGAATTAGCCCACACTCCTTGTTGAAGTCTTCTGTTCCTAGACAAAGGGAACTAGCCCCTCATATGTCGAGAAATTAGGGTATTATTTTGTGGTCCTTGGGAGCTGAGGTGCTGAACTCCTTTGGTCTCAAGGGACTGGGCTTGGAGAGGACAGTTGTGGACATGGCCAGCAGATCCCTAAGGTCTTTAAAGGCATGGTGTCATTCATGGGCCTTTCCGTGCGTGTTCTGGGCTGTGGTGTTTTCTTGAGCTAGGTAGATTCTTGAGAGGTTCTTCTCTTTCCTTGTGTTGCAGGTGTGGGCTAAGCTGGTGGCCCCGGCTTTAGACTGGATCCCACAATGTTTGCAGAGATGTTCAGGTAGCCATGGTGGTGTGGCAGAGGATCCCTCTTCCCCAGCTCTCCGAGGGGCTCCCTTTGCCACTCAGGAAGCCTGAGTTTCCTTGGGTCTCCCACCGCCTTTGCCTCCCTGGAATTCTCCCTCAGGTACCCAGCCCAGTTTAATCGTCCTGGTGCCCACATGGATGTCTGTGTTATCAGGCGCAAGGGAGCTGATTACACACAATGAATGGGGGCAATGAGAGCAGTGGAGCAGACAGAGCTGGGGGCCCTGTGGCCACATCTGTCCCCATCGGTTGGCAGCGCTGTGTGCGAGAAGGTGCCGTGTTCTATATCAGGTATGGTTTTTCAGGGACCTCCCGAGTTGCCTTAGTCTATCCTTTCGTTGCTTGAGTTTTCCTGCCATGACCCCGCCTCTCAAAACTTGAGTTTCTGGGACCCTGTTGCTCTTCCCCAGCTTCCCTCCTTCTGCAGCCTTTTCGCTCTTTATCTCTGGGTCTTTGAATCCATTCACTCTTTGTCTCTTCTCACAGCCTGTACGTCTTGCCCTTCCCGGGAAAGCATTTAACTGTCCTTTAGGAAGTCTCTTCAGATTGGCTGACAGTTAACCCCATACCCATGACCCTGTTCTTTTCCAGCCCAAGTGGCACAGAGCTGTCTTCCTTGGAGCAAACCCGGAGCTACCTCCTCAGCGATGGGACCTGCAAGTGCGGTCTGGAGTGTCCACTCAATGTCCCCAAGGTCAGAGTCCTGGGGATGCCAAAAACTATAGGCATAAGCCGGAAGACTTGATCCAAATTTCTGACCATGGTACCTTATTAAGATTCCACCTCCTCAGTGGCCCTGTCCATGTCTTCTACCTTACAGGTTTTCAACTTTGACCCTTTGGCCCCGGTGACCCCGGGTGGGGCTGGGGTGGGGCCCGCATCAGAGGAGGACATGACCAAGCTGTGCAACCACAGGCGGAAAGCTGTTGCTATGGCAACTCTGTACCGCAGCATGGAGACCACCTGCTCACACTCTTCTCCTGGTGAGTTTTTTTTGCCACTTTGAGGAAGAATGAGGAACCCTGAGGGTCTGGAAGGTGGATGGCTCTGTGAGAGAGCACAAGGGTGGAGCTGGCGGGGACGACTTTGTGAGACAAATAAGCTTGGGAACTTGTGGGAGCTGGGACTGGAGAAGACAGGGATGCACAAACTGACCTTCATTTCTCATTCATTGCAGGAGAGGGAGCAAGCCCCCAAATGTTCCACACTGTGTCCCCAGGGCCCCCCTCTGTCCGCCCTCCTTGTCGAGTTCCTCCTACAACTCCTCTTAATGGGGGTCCTGGCGCCCTTCCCCAAGAACCACCCTCAGTTCCCCAGTCCTTCCCCCCTCTAACAGGCCCTGCAGGGCTCTTCCCACCACCACGGCTTCCTGATCCAGTTCCCTCTGGGGGCAGCAGCAGCCCTTGTTTCCTCCCAAGAGGCAATGCTCCCTCTCCAGCCCCACCTCCTCCACCTGCTATCAGCCTCAATGCTCCCTCCTACAACTGGAGAGCGGCTCTCCGGTCCAACCTGGTGCCCTCTGACCTGGGCTCTCCTCCAGCCCCTCATGCCTCCTCCTCCCCACCTTCAGACTCTCCTCTCTTCCACTGTAGTGATGCCTTAACACCTCCTCCCCTGCCCCCAAGCAATAATCTCCCCGGTCCCCCTGGTCCCCCTGGTCCCCCTGGTCCTGCCACTCAGCCACCAGTGTCTTCAGCCACTATGCACCTGCCCTTGGTTCTGGGATCCTTGGGAGGGGCCCCCACAGTGGAGGGGCCTGGGGCACCCCCATTCCTTGCTAGCAGCCTACTCTCTGCAGCAGCCAAGGCACAGCATCCCCCGCTGCCCCCTCCCAGCACTTTACAGGGCCGAAGGCCCCGTGCCCAGGCACCCTCAGCTGCCCACTCATCACCCCGCCCCTCCCAGCGTCGTCCTCGCCGGCCCCCAACTGTCTTGCGACTGCTTGAAGGGGGAGGCCCTCAAACTCCTAGACGGAGCCGTCCTCGGGCCCCTGCTCCTGTTCCCCAGGCCTTTCCTCTCCCAGAGCCTTCCCAGCCTATTCTCCCTTCTGTGCTGTCTCTGCTGGGACTCCCTGCCCCTGGCCCGTCCCACTCTGATGGAAGCTTTAACCTTTTGGGGTCAGATGCACACCTTCCTCCTCCCCCAACCCTCTCCTCAGGGAGCCCTCCCCAGCCCAGGCACCCCATTCAGCCCTCTCTGCCTGGGACCACCAGTGGCAGCCTCAGCAGTGTGCCAGGTAGGAGTGCTCTTGGGTTTCTGAGCTCAGGTGCAGTCATCCCAGGCATTGTGGGGAGTTTAGAGCGCTCTTGGGAGGTTTGGGGGTGTGTCAGGGAGGTCGGTTCTAGAGAGACTTCCCTGGAGCTGGATTTCTTTTCTTTTACAGGTGCCCCTGCCCCACCAGCTGCCTCCAAAGCCCCTGTAGTCCCCAGTCCTGTGCTTCAAAGCCCATCTGATGGGCTGGGGATGGGGGCAGGCCCAGCCTGCCCTCTGCCTCCCTTGGCTGGTGGGGAGGCTTTCCCTTTCCCCAGCCCTGAGCAGGGCCTGGCACTCAGTGGAGCTGGTTTCCCAGGGATGCTGGGGGCCTTGCCTCTCCCTCTGAGTCTGGGACAGCCTCCACCTTCTCCATTACTTAGCCACAGTTTATTTGGTGTGCTGGCTGGGGGAGGACAGCCTCCCCCTGAGCCCCTGCTACCCCCGCCAGGGGGACCTGGCCCTCCCTTGGCCCCAGGCGAGCCCGAAGGGCCTTCACTTTTGGTGGCTTCTTTGCTTTCACCACCCCCTTCAGACCTCCTCCCCCCTCCTCCTGCACCCCCTAGCAATCTTCTAGCTTCTTTTCTGCCCCTGTTGGCCCTGGGTCCCACAGCTGGGGATGGGGAAGGATCTGCAGAGGGGGCCGGAGGTCCAAGTGGGGAGCCATTTTCAGGTTTGGGAGACCTGCCCCCGCTACTATTCCCCCCACTTTCAGCACCCCCCACCCTCATAGCTTTAAATTCTGCGCTGCTGGCTGCCAGCCTGGATCCCCCCTCGGGGACACCCCCCCAGGTAAGGCCTAGGGTATGTGTTGATGGGGCAGAATGAGAAGTAAATCAGGATGGGAGTTCTTCCTTGGGGCCCTAAGGAAGACATAGTCTTGGCTGGGGGTAGGGAGGGGACAAGGAGGGAGTCTGTATTTAATAAGCAGGCCTCCCCCACCCGAGGCTTCAGTCAGATTGAGTGTGGAGTACTGTAAGTCTGTCCAACACTTTACCACATACTGTAACCCTGCGTCTTCTTAGCCCTGTGTCCTGAGTGCCCCCCAACCTGGACCACCTACCTCCAGTGTCACCACGGCAACTACTGACCCGGGGGCCTCCTCTCTGGGCAAGGCCCCCTCCAACTCAGGGAGACCCCCCCAACTTCTTAGCCCTCTGCTGAGTGCCAGCCTGCTGGGTGAGTGGCATGAAATGAGCAGTCAAAATTGGGAAGAAACTGACCATCGGGTAAAACCCGGAGAGCCTGTAGGTCAGCTGTCTGTCCAGGGAGAGTCCCTAACTCTGGTCTCTCAACAGGTGATCTGTCTTCACTGACCAGCAGCCCTGGAACCCTCCCCAGCCTGCTGCAGCCTCCTGGCCCTCTTCTTTCCAGCCAGTTAGGACTGCAGCTCCTCCCTGGGGGGGGAGCACCCCCCTCCCTGTCAGAGACTTCTAGTCCCCTAGCCTGCCTGCTACAGAGTCTCCAGGTGAGCAAGTGGGTGGGTCTGTCAGGAGGAACATCTTTCTTAAAACGGGGAGGTTTTCTGAGAACAGAGGACTTTGGCTGAAATGGAGATGTTTTTGCCAGCAGATCCCTCCAGAGCAGCCAGATACCCCCTGTCTGGCCCCTGAGAGCCCCGCCTCAGCCCTCGAACCGGAGCCTGCCCGGCCTCCCCTCAGTGCCTTAGCCCCACCCCATGGTTCTCCTGACCCCCCAGTCCCAGAGCTGCTCACTGGGAGGGGGTCAGGGAAACGGGGCCGGAGGGGAGGAGGGGGACTTAGGGGCATTAATGGCGAGACCAGGCCAGGCAGAGGCCGAAAGCCTGGCAGCCGCCGAGAGCCTGGCCGACTGGCCCTCAAGTGGGGGACACGTGGTGGCTTCAATGGACAAATGGAACGGTCCCCAAGAAGGACCCACCACTGGCAGCATAATGGGGAGCTAGCTGAAGGGGGTGCTGAGCCCAAGGATCCACCCCTTCCTGGGCCCCATTCTGAGGACCTTAAGGTAAGTGTGATGATGTAAGGTTCAAGCTCAGGGCTCTAGAACATGGGTCTCACCTCCTATGTACACTGTCCATCTTTCCTCAGGTGCCCCCGGGGACAGTCAGAAAGTCTCGTCGTGGCCGGAGGAGAAAATACAAGTGAGTGTGAGCCCACCCCTATGCCACCTATCTGTCGGGACTATAGAAATGTCCACATAGTGGCTTTGTGTCATTTTATTTTTGTGGTGTTGGGGATCAAACCTAGGGCTCTCTGCATGTTAGGTCAAGTGTTCTACCACTGAGCTATACCCTTTGACCCCAAATAATGGCTTGGTTTTCAAAAATGGCAGATATTTGAATATGAATAAGGATATTATGCCTTTACTGTCCAAATGTAGACAGTTTCTCACCCAGCCTTCTGAAATTCACCTGGTGCTTGGGAGCTGTTCCTGATCATCTGTACCCTTATTGCAGCCCTGCCCGGAACAGCAGCAGTTCCCGCCAGGACGTCCCCTTGGAACCCAGCCCTACAACCCGCGTAAGTGTGGACTTGGGTGGATGTGTGCTTGCTTAGCCAAGAGGAAGACGGGTGTGAGGAAGAAGACTCCTGTTACCTTAGCTAATGGCCACTTCTCTTAACTTCTCTTGTACAGGCGGCTGTCCCTCTGCCTCCCCGGGCCCGCCCTGGACGTCCTGCCAAAAATAAGAGGAGGAAACTGGCCCCATAGCAGCCATACCTGGAGCTGGATCTGACCCTGCCTGGGGAGAGCTGAGTGCTGAGCCTTGGGAGCCCCTGCCAGCCACGTGCACCTGTGGACAGTGGGTGGGGGCACTACTCCCCACTCAGAGCACAAATGCAACCCCTTCCCCTACAAATCCCAGCCTGAGCCATTGCAGGGGGTAGGGAAGCTCACCCCCTCCCCCCCAAAGCCATGTCACTGAAGAGGCCTGGGGGGGGTGGTATATGGCCCTCTCCCCATCAGGCGCTAAGGGGAACACCCCTTCCCCAGGTCTTTTATTTGTTTAAGTTATTTTTGCACAAATGACTCTTTTTATATTTAATTCGACTTCATTGCCTCCCTTCTTGAAGCCAGCAGGCTCAGTTTACAAACCTGTGAGCTACTGTTGGCTGCTGCCCTCCTTCCCAGTGAAAGGTACAAAGCAATAAGCATCATGCACCGCCCCCAGCCCTCTGCCTCTGGCTCAGGTTGCTCAAAGCACAGACCCCTCTTACCCGACCCCAGGACTGAAACACAGAGCCTCATTTTCAAGTGTAGCCAGGTTCCCTCTGCTTTCCTCTGGGATACAGAAAGGGGGTAAGGGGCACAGAGGACCTTTTGGATCTCTCCTCCCAGACACACTACACTGCCCCTTCTCCCCCATCAAAACGCTCAGAGACATGTGATGATGCGACTGAGGATTATGCAACGTGGTCCAGCCGGAGCGGCCAGCATGACCAGCTGTCCAGGGGCTGCCTCCTGCCTTTTTTTGTAAAGACAAGACCCTTGGGAGTTTTAATTCTGTTTTGTACTTGCCCTGTGGGGCCTCCACTGCTTTTCTATGGGAGACACTCTTAATTTAACAGATGAGAATATTTTGAAACTCTGGTTCTGGCTCTGTCCTCATTTTTATTTAGTTCTTTGGTAAGAACAGATGACAACTGAAATAGTCCCATCACAGAGTGGCTTGGACTGCTGTGCTCTGCACGGCTGGCCCAGTGCTGCCTGAGACCCAGGAAACACAGCAGAGGCTACATGGTACAACAGCATTTAATGGTCAGAAACAGTTGTACAGTATTCTAGTCAGCCACAGAAGCTGTTAGAGGACAGGATCCAGTCCTCCCCACACCAGGCAAAGCAGTTATGGACATGAGCTGGCATGTGGCTGGGCCCACGTCCTCATCCCCTGGGCCTGAGGACAGACTCCCATCTGACAGCCCCAGCTGCTACCACTCTATTCATGAGGGGAGGGGTCTGTACCCCACATGCAAGAACCCTTGCCCTTTGTCAAGTGGAATGGGGCTGTGAGTTAGGACGAAGGGGAAGCCCCCTGGAAGCTTCTCAGAGCTCGGGCAAGGGTTACCCCTGTTCTCAGCTCTCAACGTGCTCACTTCCCCAGCTTCTTCATCCTCTCATCAATGCTGGCAAAATTCCCCTCGACCGTGGCCAAGTTCTCACACATAGTTGTCTGCACCTACAAAGGGGAGAGAAGAGTCTTGTTCTTGTTTGGTTCAGGTGTCCATTGGGGATGAAGAGCACCCAGAAGAAATTCTCTTTAAAGGAAAAACTGCTTGCCTAGCAAGCATAAACCAGGCATAATGGCACGTGTCTATATATAGACCCAGAACTCTGGAGGCGGAGCAGGAGGATCTCTGAGTTCAAGGCCAACCTGGTCTACAGAGGGAGATCCAGGTCATAGTGAAAGAAAGAAGTAGAGCCACAGCTTTGGGTCTCTGGTTTTGAGAGGGGTGGGTGGGTGGAGGGAATGTTTGTGGCAGCAGTTCCCAAACTAGCTACCGTCAGAGTACTATGGCTTGAGGTCAGGGTGAGCATGAGTAGGAACTCCTATTCAGCCTGCCTCCAGAACTGCTCACTTACTTGATAAAAGGATAACCAAAGAATAAGACTGATGAAGTTTCCACTGGTTCAGAATTTTAGAGAGTTAGAGGAAAAATATGCCACATTTTTATGTTTTGTTTTGAGTCCTGGGACTAGCTCTGTAGACCAGGCTGCTCTCCTCTGCCTCCTAAGTGCTAAATTAAAGGTATGCACCGTTAAACCTTTTCCCCATTTATTTCATTTATTGATTTTGAGACTGGGTCTCATGTAACTGTGACTGGCCTGGAACTCACTACAGTGATCAGGCTGGCCTCAAACTCAAGAAATCTGCCTGCCTCTGCCTTGGAAGAACTGGGATAAAAGGCATGCACCACCACACTTGGCCTGGTTTTGTTTGTTTTGGTGGTGGTCTGTGATGCTGATCTCCCTACAGCAGAAAGAACAGTTCATTCTATAGAAACTGAGCACCAGCTAAGTACTGAGCATTGCTATAGGAATTAATAAAAACAGGCCGGTGGCTGAAGAGAGCTCAGCACTGGCTGTTCTGAGAGGTTCCCAGCACTCACATGGTGGTTCATGACCATCTGTAATTTCAATTTTAGGGAATCTGACAGCCTTTTCTGACCTCCACAACAAGCACCGCACACACATGATGCGCCTACAAGCATGAAGGGAAACACTCCTACATATAAAATCAAATCCTCTCAAGAAACAGGGCTGGGGATGATTAGTGACTAATCTGCTTACTGTGCAAACATCAGGACCCAAGTTCAGATCCCCAGCACCTGTGTGAAGACGGGGTTAAAAGCACTGGTTGCTCTTCCAGAGGACCTGGGTTCAATTCCCAGAACCCACATGGCAGTTCACAGTTGTCTATAATAAACCCTTTTGGCCTCCTTGGGCACTAGGCACACACATGGTACACAGACATGCAAACAGGAAAAACACCTATATACATAAAAATAAATAGAAGTGGGCATAATGGTCTCTATAAGCGTGCACATACACACACACCCAAATATTTTAATAAGAGAGGAGAGAGTAATAAGAGACACTCAATATCAGTCTTTGACACAAGTGATTACACTCCCAACACACATGGGTATACATATATGTACATAAAACACTAGAAACCTGGGCAGGAGAGATGGGTTGGTGGTTGAAAAGAGTACTGACTGCTCTTCCAGGTCCAATTCCCAGCACCCACACAGCAGCTCACAACTGTAACACCAAGATCTGACACCCTCACAAAGACATACATGCAGACAAAACACCAATGCACATTAAACAAAAAAAAATAGGGCTGTGATGACACACGCCTATATTCCCAACACTCAGGAGGCAGAGGCAGGCGGATCTCTAGAGTTTGTGGCCAGTCTGATTTATAGAGTGAGTTCCAGGAAAGCCAGGGCTACACAGAGCCCTGTCTCAAAAAACTAAAAGACAAAAACCTACTAGAAACCAAAAGATAGATAAAGAAGATAAAACTAAAGCAAGATGTGCTCAGGACTAATTCCAGCACCTGGGAGTCTAAAGCACCAAGGTTTGTTTAGCTGTGAGTTTGAGGCCAGCTAGGGGTATACAGCAAGACCTGTCTCAAAAAGAGTCAAGCATGGCCGCATACTCCTGTAATCCCAGTATCTGGGAGGAAGGAGGAGGATTGCCACAAATTTGGGACCAGCCTGGTCTACAAAATAAGTTTCAAGTCAGTCAGAATGAGACTGAGACTCTTGTTTGACATCCCTACCTCCTGCCAAAACCAAGTCCAAGGGTAGGGAGAAAGAGATTAACTAGCTTGGGTACAAAGGTCCTACGGCTACAAAATCAGAAGAGACATTAAACAGCTACAAAAAAAAGAAGAGACATTCAACGGCCTAAGACAAAACCCTCTGAGGTGGGGCTGGAGAACCACTGAGTTCTGCAATGGAAAAAAGTGGCAATAAACAAAACAAAGGGATTGACACACCTGGGCCAGGAGAGTGGCATTGTCCTTAAGGGAAGCGGCAATCATCTGCTGGGTAGTATCCAAGTGTGTCAGGAGCTGGCCATACTGCATAGCTGCGAGAATACGTAAAGAGGAGCACAGTTGAGAGCAGAGCCCAGGGTGAGAGAGGGACACCAAAGGGTCCCATGCTTAGGGACCAGGCTCACACCTTGCTCATGTAGCTGCTTGATGGTGACTAGTCTCTGCACCAGCTCAGGGAGGGCGGAGGCAGTGGGGCTCCAGCGCTGTATGGTTTCATAGAGCTGGTGCACCTGGAAGAAGATGACAGGGCCCAGAAAGGACAGCTGAGGGTGTGGAGAAGGCGACTACTGAAAAGATCCGAGACTCTAGATCTCTGCATTCTGACCTCAGCACTCAGAGGGGGACCCTGAGGGAGCACAAGGGGTATAAAGATGGGAGGGGCTTCCTGACCTTGCTCTGTGTGTCTGCATCCTCCACAGAGGCTTTGTGCTTGGCAATTTCGTTCACCTTTCCCAGGACACTCTGAAATAAGGGTATTAAATGTGAGAGGGCACCCAGGGCTTCCAAAGTCCCAGGCTACTTAGAACCCAAGTGCTGCTCCACTTAGTACCTGCAGCCGAGCCTCTACTTGGTCCAGAACTGCAAGGTCCAGGGCGTTCACCTTGGCCTGCAACAGTTCTACAGTTTCCTAGAGGGTGGGGGAAGGGTTTGGACAAGTGTCACCAGGAAAAGAAGCAGACTAGAAAAAGGTCTTTCATATTTCACTGGAGCTAATGAATATAACACTGAGACCCAGAAGTCATCCATTCCCACAGCCCTCTGTAATCTAAACATTAGCGGTCCTTCCACACTCACCATAAGGCAGGCTCCCTGCAGACCTGCAGAAAGGGGATTCTGATGGGAAATGGAGGAGAGAAATCAGCAGTCTTCACACCTACACAGGGCTGACTACCTTCTTCCGTCAGTCCTGGTTTCAGCTGGCACCCACTAGCTTACCCCTCCCAGATTCTGGAAATCACTGGACCTGAAGGCTCAGGGTGCTGACTAAGTACAGGAGAGCCCCTGACCTGAGCATCCTGATCACAGTGGACAGTGGCCTCCAGCTCTGTCAGGCGCTTCTCAAGTTCTGCAACCTATGGAGAAGGAGGAGGTGAGGTTTGCCACCCCCATCCCTGCTTTCCCTCTCTAAGGAACCCCTTTCCTGGAACACATCTCTAGCCACAATCTTAAGTTTACACTTGAATCACATGGATCACTTGGGAGGTAGGGGCAGGAGGATCCAAGGTTCACAGCCAGCCTAAACTACACATTGAGTTCAAGATAGCCTAGGCTACAGGAGACCCTGCCTCAAAAACCAGGTATGCAAGGGAGAGAAAGAGAGCGAGACTTCAAGGGGAATCAACAGCTTTCCCAGCACCCTGTCCCCAGGCCTGGTCCTCTAAAGGGATACTCACTTTGGCAGCTTGTGAGAACTTGTCCTGCTCAGGCCGAGAGTGCAGTTCATAAGTGACAAGGCCGCTCTCTGGGGGGGTCCCACCTGTGGTCCTTCCTCCTGAAGTCCCTTTGCTGTTCTTTGTGGCTTCCAGCTGCAGCAGTAAGCGCCTGGGTCACGAGAACAATAAGAGCATGAATACTTAGATCTCCTTGCCTCATAGGCTACTGCAGAGCGGTGAGGCTGCCTCCTGAATTGGTGCTGCTGTCAGTATCTGGCTGAGGTCCTCCACAGTACCACTCAGCAAGGGTTTCCCACAAGAAGGGTACTCACTTAGCCAGGGCTCCATCTGGGTCAGTGAGGTTGATGGCAGCATCGGGTCCCAACAGCTTCTCCAGGTGGGAAGCAACCAGCTGCTGCTTCAGGGCTGCCAGCTGTTTAGCCAGCACCACGGGGGTCAGTTTCTCCTCGGTGGCTGACTCCTTCACTGTCGTCTAGGAAAGGAAAAGAGGTGGGTAGTGAGGCTGGCAGGAATGAAGCAAGACAAAACAGCAATACTCTCAAGGAAAGCTATGGTCAGGTGATTTTATTTATTTTATATATATGGGTGCTGTACTGTATCTATGTCTGTGTACCATATGCGTGCCATGACTACGGGGGCTGCAAGGGGCATCAGATCCCCTGGGGCTGGAGTTACAGATGGTTGTAAGAACCTAGTAAGTGCTGAGAATAGAACCTGAGTCCTCCAGAGGAGCAACCAGTGCTTTTAGTCACTGAGTCATCTCTTCTGCCCCCAAAGACTGAATTTAACAGCACTAAATAGACTGTAACCTCAAACTCTGCCAAGCTCATGCCCTCTACCCACAGCTCAGGGATCTCTCTTCCTGCTGGGAGCTGCTCCTCTACTACAAAAGCTGCGGAGTGCTGGGGAGCAGAGAGTACAGTTACCTTGATTTTCTCCACTTCGGTCGTCAGCTCCTGGACTTCATGCAGTAGTCGCTGGTACTTCTGCTGTGGTGTCTCCTTCACTCCCAGGCCCTCGCCAAGCTACAGAGAAGCAAAGAAGATGCTACATCTCCCATCAGAGGGAGCCTTGAGAATTTATCCAAACCTTAGACCTAAGTCGCAAGGTAACCCTTCAACTCTTGAATCACTGGTGCCCTACTATGGAAGAAAGAGAAGTAGCCAGAGGCTGGGAGACTCCAGACCAGCAGCGGGGTAGAAAACACTCAACTGCATCCTGTTTGTTTCCTCAACCAGATCACCTCAGAACAAGACCATCTCCCTCAAGCTCGGCAGCTGAAAGCACCGGCCGCTCTCACAGAAGGCCTGAGTTCAGTTCCCAGTACCCACATGGTGGCTCACAACCATCCGTAACGCTGTTTCTGGGAGATCTGATATTCTCTCTTCTGGTCTCTCCAGACATCAGGCACACACATGGTGCACATACATACATGCAGGCAAACACTCAGATGCACAAAACAAAACCTAACACTCCTCAGTCCCTAGCTACAAGCCTGCTGCGGGCTCGCCACCCCATGTCCACCAACACACACGACAAACCATCTCATAGTCTCCAGATTCGTATCCTGTCCTCTTGGTTTTCCCAATGCGATCTGAGAAATCTGCCGAGAAAAGAAGGCTGGACTGAGTGGCCTGGCCGAGGCCCAGTGCAGTCACAGACCCAGGCGGCTGAGGTTCTTAGCAGAGGGAGCCCTTCCCCAGAGTACAGTCACTGAGTACTGAGGACAGGAAACCCCTTAGGCTTGCTCTCTAGGATTCCCTCCCAACTTGAGCCCAGTCTCACCAAGGCCCTTTGTCCCCACTCTCTTGTCCTTGAACTTGTCATAGGCAGCATTGGGATTGACAATGATGTGTTCCACGCTCGTGCTGGTTAGCTCCTCCTGAGGGAACAGGGCTTCAGGTCAGGGGTAGCCCCATTCCCACCTTAGTATTTTAGTATCCCATAAAACTCCCAAACTACTAAGACACTGGGCCCCATTTCCAAGGGAAAACAAGGGTGGTTCCATTCCAGGCTGCCCATACACCTCAGTCTAGGAAAGAGAAGCTTCCTGCTGAAGCTGGAGCCTCAGCAGTATAAAATGAACACCCTGGTTCAGCTAGAAAAAGAGGCAGCATAACCTCCCCCACCCACTTTGTATACACACCTCCCTCCCTCAGCCCTTCCCAGTTATCTGACACACACCATGCACTCAGGGCAAGAAACCATCCTGACCTCTCTCAACCCCCCCCCTCCAAAAAGTAAGTCTCCTTTCCCGGCCAATCAAGTCCACAGAAAGCTGACTCCCCATCCTAGTTTGAAGGGAGGAAGGAGGGCCGCCAGCGAGATCAATACCGAGTGTAAAACAGCAGGCTTTAATCTTGCTGAAGTAAGACACTAACTCTTAGATATAAAGGGAGGTTGGCAGATGGTATGCGCAGAAGCCTGGTGTCTGGCTGCTGTGGGGTCAGATAGTTCACAGAGAGGCAGCAAGGTCTCAGCGGTTTGTTAAGGACACCTTACAAGTAACAAGGTCTCAGCGGTTTGTTAAGGACACCTTACAAGTAACAAGCATAAGTGGCTGCTTTTCTGGAGCACCCCGGGCAAGGACCACAAGGGACAGAGGAGCCACATGCAATGGAGAGAGTCCGGCCCTCACCAAGTATCAGTGACTCTCTCCCTGAGTCCTCAAGTCGGGGTCATGGCAGAGATGGGAATCATGGTAGCCTAGAGCTGAGGCAGAGGCCCCTACTTGTACAACAACTTGCGTTCCAGTAATTACATCATGACAGCACGCAGGAAGGGGGAGCCCAGGAGTCCTGTTCTGTTAGGGCTAACACCCCCTATTCCACAGGAGCAAGGCAAGGCCAGTCCTCACTCCTGAATCTAGGCAAATGACTCTCAACTCTAGCTGCACATTAGAGTTACTTAGAAAAGCTTTCCTTTAAAAAAAGGGAGGAGGGCAGACCCATCTCTTAGGTGCTGATTTAAATGAATTGCTACCCAGGCAATCCTATCTGCATCTAAGACAGAACCTCTGCCTGTGTGTGGGTATGTGGGAGCAGGGAGGAGGAGAAGCAGGACCCGAGAGAAAGCAACAGCTAGAAGGAGACTCCATCCTTCACCTCTACTGAGTCACAGATGGGATCAGAGTGGGTGGCTGCTCTAAAAACCGAGGACAGGGAAAGGCTGTAAGGAAGCAGTAGCTCCCTTCTCCACCTTTTCTTCAGGCACCTGCTAGGCAGAGGGGAAGGCAGGAGTCTCACAGCAAGGAAAACAAAAGGGCTCAGTAGCCCCCACACAGGCCCTAGAGAGGACACTGTGAACCCCAGCCAGGCTCTTTTCCTCTGCAGTCCTCAGCTGCCAAGTAGCTGTGTGGCTTCTGGTCTCTAAGCTAAGGACGCCGGCCCAAGGAAGGCCAGCACACCATCTGAGCGCATGCCGCTTCTCTCCACAAAAGCCAACAAGGTAGAACTTTCCCTTTAGACCAGCATAGTGGCACACGCTTGGAATCCCAGCACCCCAGGGGATAACCAACTCCAGCTAGACTAGAGAATGGTATAGCAAGACCCTGTCTCAAAAAATAAAAATAACGCCAGGCAGTGGGTGGTGTACACCTGTAATCCCGGCACTCAGGAGGCATGAACAAGTGGATTTCTATGAGTTCCAGGACACTCAAGAGTTACACAGTGAAACCCTATCTCAAAATAAATGAATTAGTAATTATATGTATAAATGAATTATATGTATTAATATAAATAAAGCAAAAATACAAGCTGGGTCTGGTGGCTTACACTGTAATCCCAGTACTTGGGAGCCTCAGGCAGGGGGTGAGTTCCAGGCCAGCTAGGGTCATAAAAGGAGACTCTGCTCAAAAAACCAAAGGCTAGACAAAAAAATTTTTAAAGGAAGATGGCCAGATGTGGTGGCACATGCCTTTAAGCCCAGCAGGCAGAGGCAGATGAATCTCTTTGAGTTCCAGGTCAGGCTGGTCTACAGAGTGAAACCCCATCTAAATTAAAAAAAAAAAAAAAAAAAAAAAAAAAAAAAAAAAAAAAAGAAGGGGGGAGAGAGAGAGAGAGAGAGACTGAAAGGCTGGATGTAACTAAGCGGTAGAGTATCAAGCTATGATGCATAAGCCCCTGAGTCTGACCTCTGGTACCACATACACATAAAGGAAAAAAGAAAAGAAAGAAACAGGTAGGGGAGGTACAGCCTGGAGAACAAGGACAGTCAAATCCTGGCCCTTGCAAATGGATGCTCTGCAAGGGCAAACAACTCTCCGATTTCTGTTCTTAAGTAAGGAAAGATGGGAGCAGCAAAGGATCGGTACTGAGGAGGAAAGCCTCAGTGGTTCTGAGCGCTGTTCTCCTGGAGAAGCAAGGCCTGGACCAGGAAGGCTGCCCATGCTGGCATCTTCTCAGCATCTCTCTGAGCAGTAGTAGCCCCAGCAGGGCCAGGCTGGCGGCACATGCTGGTCTTCAGATGGCACCTAGTCCACCAGCATCTCAAAGATCTGCCTCGCCACCACAGTGACTTGTGCCACTGGAATGGGTGCTGGGTGTGGGACAGGCTAGAAAGTCCGAAGACTCAGTGGAGACAAAAGGACAGAGAACAAACGCCCACCACAGCACACCCCGTTAGAAAGCGGACGAAGGTAGGGCTTCTTACCAGCTCCTGTGGTTTCCCCAGAGGTGAGAAAATCAAGAGTTAAAAAGGAAAGGATGTGGGGGGAGGGGGATGAGGGAGGGAAAAAAAAGACAAAATTGTTATTAGCAATTGTCACATGCACTACATGACCGTCTTCAAACACTGCACCACAGGGCCCAGGGGAGCCTAGCAAAATTTGGGGGCCAAGAATTTTAGCTGAGGTCAGAATATGCCCCAAGAGAAAGAAGACCATGAGACCCTTCCCTCTCTGGTGGTGAAGATGGCATGAGGCTCTGCCGTTGAGCAGCGGTCATGTGGGAGTGCGAGGGCACAGTAGTTAGACGCCACAGCTGGTGCACAACAGGGTCAGGGAGAGAAGGCTCAGGTGGAGGGGAAGCTGTAAAAATGGCAGCCCGAAGCAGAGAATGGAGATTCTGAGGGTCCCCAATTCCCAAGGGGGAATCACCCTTACTAGTTCATAGGGTTGAAGCTTGCTTCTTCTCACTGAGTGACTGGTGACTTGCCCTGCCACAGCTCTGAACGATGCAGGGTGATTCTGCCAGTATTCGACAGCACAGGAGCCTAGAGGACCCCAAGATCCACAGCTACCAACCCTGATCACAAGACTCACAGAGCTGGACATGGGGAAGGATGACTGCACTGTCCAGTCCACAGACTGGGGGGTCCTCACTGCTAGAAGGGAAACTTCGACAGTGTGCTCTGCCTTTCTGGCTCTGGGGATGGGCGGGTGGGCAGGGGGAGGGCTGGCCGCCATTGTATGTACAGAAAATTCCTGTGAGGGTGGACATGTGCTTCCCTAACAGTTCATCCAGATGCACTGGGTAACAACCAGCCATGGCCCCTGTTACTTCAGCCTCTCTTTTAGCCCACATTTCAAAGTGACTCTAGGCCTAAGATGTCACTGTTCACAAGTGGGCATGAGCACCCACAGGTGACAGGTGCCAGCAGAAGAGAGAAGCAAGTATTGCACCTGTTTCTGACTTGGTCTCACCAAGCTCAAAGCAGCATGGGAGAAACTCAAGAGGAGGGAGGGAGCCAGTGGGTCTTAAAGTTCAAAACAAGAGGGAAGGGTGGATGGTGACGGACAAAAACCAAACCAAACAAACAAGGATGAAGAGTGGTGTATACAGTTTATATCAAGTCTATGCTGAGTAGGGTGAGGGGCGATATTTAGGGCACGATTCCTATAATATGGAGTAGTAACAGTTACCATAGAAACTTAATGTGCCACAGAGAATGAGAAAATTCCAAGTGCTCTGACCCTGGGTACCAGCTGACATGGTGCATGACTCCCTCTCATTAATGGATGTTTAGCTAAGTGGCTGTGCCTCAGACAACAAGACCTGAGGTTCTACATCAGACAGGGAAGGTGGCCACCTCTGAGGCTGTTGAGGATCTATGCCAATACTTCAGCCAGGGGGACTTCAGAACCATGGTGACAAAGAACATGGAGAGAGCTGCAGAATAAAACTGCAGGATGGGCCAACATAAATGCTGACCACCCATCCATTTCTAAAAGAGGAATACAGAAACAGAAAGGCTCAGAAAACACAAATAACCTAAATTACTATCCTAAAATTGCATATATCACCTTCCACCCTGCTTTTCTCCAAGGCTTAGCACAGGAGAATATTAAAATGGGTGCTTTCTCTTCCAGTTACCGAGAAACTGGGAAATGGAGTGGGGCTTGGCTTTCCCTTTTGCTCTCCACCTTTGTCTATAATAGTTGAAGACAAGATCACAAAACTCTCTTCTTGCAACCTCTTCCAGGTCTACACCCCCATGTCTAAAGGCCTCTGTGTTTCTCTCCCTCCTTCATGTCAGTTTTATTCTTCAGGCCTCACAAGGCGAAGAGACAATGATTCACAATGATTCATGCTTCGTAGTTGTGTTTCTACTTTGATTAATGATCTTTAAACCTAAGGCCAGCAAGGCCCAAACAGGGACTCATTGGAATTTGAAACAATTAGCTACAACGATTGCAAAGTGGCAGAGCATTGCATGCAAGAGGGCAGATGAACACAACATGCAGAGAAGAAGCATTGAGTGACCTTACTTGTGCAAACTAGTGTCCAGGCAGGGTGGTGAGGAGGGAGGAAGGGGGAAGCATTAGGAAAAACTAGGGTAAGTTCAAGTGCGCCAACAGTCAATGAACACAATCAAGCATATTCTAGGATACTCTAAACTGTGAGGAAGAAAACCTCAGGCAGGCAGGGACCCCCACCAAACTGGACTCAGGAAACCTTCCTTTTACACAGCACAGGGAAAGCTGGGTCCTCCTCTACTGAGGCTTTCTTAATTTTTTCTGCTTAAGCCATGAGCAGAAAGCATTACTGACCCAAGGCAGGCTGTGGGCCCGGGGGAGGGCATTTGGGAAGTAGCTTTCCAAACACTGTTTTAACCAACCCAGGAGTGGCTGAGATGCAGATTTTCTATACTGGGAAGGGAAGGGCTGCTAGCTTCTACTGTTTTCCAGCCCATTCCTATTGTAAAGTAGTTTTACTTCCTGCTAAAATTGTTTTAAAGGAATAGAAGAAAAATTGGGATCATTTAGAAAAAAAAAAACAAATAAACCAAATCTACTTCTTTCCTGCCCCACCCTTCCCACTGTGGGAATCGTCATACTTCCATGTTTAAGTTAAACTAGTAATCAAGGTCTGAAGAACATTATTTCCTGTCACAGTCC
The DNA here is from genome assembly GCF_982192425.1 of Myodes glareolus. Lineage (NCBI taxonomy): Eukaryota > Metazoa > Chordata > Mammalia > Rodentia > Cricetidae > Myodes > Myodes glareolus. The sequence continues at coordinate 11,472,594 of NC_142051.1, read as the reverse complement.
TTTTTTTTTTATGGCAGTAGAGAAATCAGAGGAAGGTTAAAGACACTGAACGGACGGACATCCTACTTGATATTTCTTTAAATTAACACCTGGAAGCTGGGCACAGTGGCAAACACCTTTAATCTCAGTCCTTGGGAAACAGAGAAAAGGACAGACGGATCTCTGAATTCTAGGCCAGCCTGGTCTACATATGGAGTTCTAGGCCAAAGAGGGTGAGATAATGAGACCCTTTCTCCAAAATAGAACTGACTGGCAGGCAGTGGTGGGAGACATTCTTGCTACACAGCCTTACATGCTCTTTTTTTTTTTTCCCTTCCATGCATGTATGACTTAGTTTAAAAACAAATAAAATTAAAGTAGAAAACAATCTGGAGATTTCGGCAGAGAGCCACAGGAGATGAGGAGTGGACAGGCTCCCAGCCAGCAGCCAGGCCACACGGCCACAGCTCTAGGTAGGTGAGGCACACAGCTGCATCGCTCCTCGAGTTGCACATTGAGGTCAGCATTATGAGCAGCAGCAGAGCCATTATGCAGCTCACTTCCCGAAAGCTGCCTTCCGAAGGCCCACAGGGACATGGAAGGGGCCAGAAACATTAGCTGACATCAGGAGAAAATTCAGCCCTCCATGTACATGCCTCTCCACCAAGCCAGCTAAGCCATGGTGATGAGAGCAGCTTCAAATCACCAGTGTTTACCACTGGCTCCCAGGCCCTTTCACAGCCGCTTCCTGGGTAATAGGCTGCAGGAAACAAACTCGCTGGTGTCCTCCCCCACAGCCATAGGCTGCTCAGGCTCAGCGAGGAAAAGGGGCCAATCAGAGCTTTATACTCAGGCTCCATCATGTCTGTATTAAGAGCTATCTCTGTACCTCCAAACGGAAAACGATGATGGATTTGTTTGGATCACAGTGAAGTGAGAAGGGACAGAGTTCTATCCACTGCCTCCAAGGGCCTGATTATTTTATAGGCAGGTCTCGTGCTGTCTTTTGTTCAGGAATTCCTCATCATACCCTTGAGGACAAGGTTAACTAAGACACCCCTTGGAGGGACAGCTTTACATTTAAGTACTGACTATGACATCATCTGCATTATCTCCAGATACTTAAGCTGGGGGCAGGAGGGAAAGGGAGACTGACATGCCAGCAAATACAGAAGCCACAAGGGAACACACTGTTGAGAGAAGGGACAGGGAAGCTATGCCCCACAGTGTAGGAAACATTCCCACAAGGGAGAACAAAATAAGGAATAAGTGAGTACGCCAAGCCATATCATTATAAGCCAGCAACCAACATTCCCCAGAACTAACCAGCCCCACAGACATGGCCACAGGACTAACGGACACACATACTGGGCCTGCTGAGAATGTCCCCATGACTTTTTGGCCACACCTTTACTGAGGTCTCATAGCACCAATGTGAGCCCAGCTCAGCTTTCTTTGGAAATAACGAAGCACGATCTATACAAGCCGTTGCTGGGCCTTTGTCCCCACAGCACTACGACTCCATTAATTCACTTCAGGCTTTTTCCTCTGCTACCTACACGTATCCTAACTCTCCTCTCCATTTCCTGTATGCACCCTGATCGTCATATTAGTCAAGGGCTCCATAGGGGCAGGGACGCCTCTTCCTCTGCACTGGGCAAAAATCAAGAGAGAATGAGCATATCTGTTAAATGATAGAAAATAATTCCATTCCTGATTAACACAACGAGCTCATCGAACAAATCTTATCTATTACCATGGTCTCTTCTCTGCTGATTATAAGATTTATGTCTTTCCTCAAAATTACTTTGCTCTAACCAGGCCTCTTATTTTTCTGAAGTCTCCAAGTCATTTGGTACACCTTGTCTAATGGCTCCTAGTGGTTCAAATTCAAGTAAATACTAATGGGAATGCACTGAGTAAAATATGTAATAAAACAAAAAGGCCTATTCCAACCTTAAGCCATTTATTAATGTTCAAGCTTTTATAACTCAAAGTATGGATTAGAACCCAGGGGCCTATTTAATCATTAATCGAGACTATAACTGTTTTGAGATATTTCAATTGTATTTAGAAAACCTAACACTTGGGTTTTACTAGCAGGTCTTGTTAGCTGTAGTCCCACTGGCTCAACCCTCCTTTCTGGCACTGTTCATTGATGGCTGCCAGCTCAGCAAGACCTTTGAAAGCCCTGAGACCACCCAGGCTGGGGTTGGCATACCCACTTATTGCTGTGGCTTGCCAGAGAAGGGAAAGAACTATCTGGGGGAGAGAGGGCAGAGTCCAGAGGGATCCTGAGGCAGCACATAGTCTTACCGCATCAAACTCTGCTTGATCATCCTCAGGTAGATCGCTGGTTTCATAAACATCTGGCTCGTTCCTGGCCTGCAGGTAGAAGGAGTGACCACCCGATCTCACTACCCCAGCATTCCCCTCTTGTCCCCATTCCCTTTGAACAAACTAATGCAAAACCCGGATTGTGATTCAAGGATTCTGTCGGTTTTCCACTTCCCCTACCAACAGTATGTCAGTTCCCTCATCTCAATAACCACAGGTATAAACCGGGACCTGGGGTAAGCGACCAACGTGAAAAGAGAGATGTTACCCTGGACATGGCTGAGAGGCCAGCCCTTGGTAACGACTTTGTCCTAAGCAGATGACGGTTCCTCGAGTTAGGCCCTGCATCCCCCACTCCACTGCAACAAGGGCTGAGAGTGACTCAGGGCCTTAGTTCTCAAGGTCTTGTGCGCCAGTCTCCCCACCCTGAGAACGCGGGGTTGCACAAACGAAGTGCTCATGCCGGCTTGTGGATGAGGAGTAGGCACAGGTGCTCCCAAGGGACAGAGCTCCCTACTGGCACAGGGTTTCTGCGACAGTAACCTCTTCCCTGGCAAGATGAAGGCCATCATCAAGTGGCCTAGTGAGTACGGCAGGAGTAAGGATGCGGGGGTAGGCAATCGGGAAATTTGGGGCGACAAGGGCAGTGTTGACATGGATGATACAAACACTCGGGCACAAGTGGTAAGCGCCCGGAGGCGATTTCTGGGCGGAGAAACCGGCTACTGCCAGAAAGGGGCCAGACGCGGAGTCCAACGGCCCGGCCCAGTCGGGTCGGCAGTCCAGAAGGTGCTGCAGCCGTCGAAGGGCGAGCGGCGAGAACCCTTGGGGCGGAGAAGGGGCTGCCAGCGGGAGGGGTCGCGGGTTGGTTTCTCTTGGGGGTCCTTGGGAGATCGGGGGCGCGGTCTGGGGAGCCGGGCCCGGCCCTGTACTCACAATGCCGGGGAGGTCGGCGTATTTAGGGTCCGCCATGGCGGCGGCGAGGCGGGGCTGGGGGACCGAGGCCTCGGTGGAGCCGGGGCCGGTGACCGGGTGGGGGCGAGGCTGGGTCCGGGTCCCCGGCTCAGGCGACGGTAAAGGGAGCGGCAGAGAAGCAGGAAGTCTCGCGACAGGAGTAGCCCGGCAGCAGGGTACAGCAAAAGTCGCGAGGACAGCCAGCTACCACACCCCTGGAGAAGCTGGGATTGGTGAGAGCGACAGAGAATGAGGTAATGGCGAGGAGACGCCGAGTGGCATTATGGTATATGTAGTCCGGTCCTCTGGGTCTTGGTCTGGGAACGACAATAACACACCTTAGGGAACTATTTCATACAATTTATTTTCTCTTATTTTTAATATGCTATTAAAAGGATCGCATAATTCCTATTTTCAAACACCTAGTAACGGACTAGATGAAATCACAAAGCTCGTCACGTTGTGAATAACTGTAAGGAATGAAAAGTGAAGCGTTCTTTTCAGATTAGGGCTGACGGACAAAAATAGAGGGCCCCTACTTAAATTTTAATTTCAGGAGCTAGAGAGATGTCTCAGTGGTTAAGAGCACTGGCTGCTTTTGCAAGACCCGCGTTCGATTCCCGGCACCCACATGATAACTCACTTACAACCATTTGTAACTCCAGTTCCAAGTAATCCAATGCCCTCTTCTGACCTCTGAGCACACCAGCCACACACATGGTACTCAGACATACATGAAGGCAAAACACCCATATACATAAAATACGTAGTAATAATAACTGTTTTTTAGAAATTGAATTTCAGGTAAATAGCTAGCATTTTTAAATATAAAAGCATTCATCGTATTCTATTTGTGATATGCATATAATAACCTGAAATTCAGATTTATCTGGGTATACTATTTATGGATTTTTGTTTTGTTTTCAAAATAGCTCTGAGACTGACTGAACACTCCATGGTGGTCATCGCTTCATTAATAGTCCCCAGAAACAGGTGGAAGTTCACGCAGGGTCTTGAATTGTAGCCCAGGGTGGCCTGGAACTCCCTTTTCAGTGCTGCACATAGGTCAGCACTAGGTCCTTTTCAGGACCTTGCACATAGTAGCTTTGTGCCCAGGCCAAGAGCAAACCTTCCTGGAAAACAGACATAATAGGGTACTCTTCCTTTGCCAAATAAATACATGACAATAGAACCCTAATTTAATTTATCAAATTTATTTGTGTGTGTGTGTATGTGTGTGTTTGCGTGCACGTGCACGGCGTGCAGGTGTCTTTGCCTGAGTTTGGAAGTCAGAGAAGAAGTGTTATTTGTCAGTTTTCTTTTTCCACCATGGGGGTTCTGGGGATCAAACTCAGGTCATGGGTTGCTGATGAGCCCCTTTACCTGCTGAGCCATCTCACTGACCCGTTATTAAAACAGATGAGAAGGTCAGGTGTAGTGGGGCACATCTTTAATCTTGGCCCTCGGGAGGCAGAGACAGGCAGATCTCTAAATTCAAAGCCAGTCTGGTCTACAGAGCGAGTTCCAGGAGAGTCAGAGCTACATAGAGAAACCCTGTCTCGAAATGACAGAAGAGGAGGAGGAGAAAGACAAATACAAAGCCTATGATGTGCTATTGCTATCACTATCTAGTAAAGAAATGCAAAGACATATGCAGGATAGAAGAGGTTCTCAAGTCAGACATGGTGGTGCCCACATATGCTCCCAGCAGTGGGCAGCTGTGGGAGGTTGAGGCACGAAGAGTGCAAGACAGTTTGAATTACATACCAAGCTTTAGGCTAGCCTGAGCTACATAGAGGAACCCCTCCCACCCCATCTCAACAATTAAAGGAAAAGTTCTTTGAAGATCGAATGGTGCAGCTCTATAAGAACTTATCGTGTGTGTGTGTGTGTATGCATACATGTGTGTATGCATGCATGTGTGTATGCATGCATGTGTGTATGCGTGTACCCACTGAACTTTCGTCTCTGACCAATGGTCCTCCTATGAACTGGCATTCTGAAGCCATTTCACGAAGGAAGCCACTTTTTTGCTCCTGGAGGCAGGATGCCGGCGTATTTCCTGCACTTGCAAGATGCTGCAGTCCTCAGAAATATGCCAGACAACTGACTGTAGAGCTCCTGAGTTAGGAACTCTTTGTCATTCTCCTTCCTGGCTGGTGCCCGAGCCTCGGCCTCTCGTGTGCAGCTCCCAGCTCCTTTCCTTCAGTTCCCTTAAGAGTCAAGGTGTATGAGTGGCAGAGGCCTGTCTCGGTGGGTTCCTGGAGGAAGAGGTCACCGCCATTTCACCCTTGCCCCATAGTGCCTAACTGACCTAGACCCTGGTCAGTTTCTGAGCGAAGGCCTCCACCCCCTCCTGCCTTCTCCCATCACCCTGCTCCTCCTCTTGGCTAAAACCTCAAGTCCTGCAGCCTGGTTCTCTGTTGGCTGGCAGAGGCTGTGACATTGAGCAAAATCAATCTGGTCAGTTCTCGATGTTTCTGCTCAGGGGCTGCAGTGGGAGCCTGACCCAAGGGGAGGAAGGACAAGAACTCCCTGGGTTTTGCCCTTTCTTTTCTTTTGACCACGGAGTAGGAAAGAATGCCTTGAGAAAGGAGCTGGGATGTTGGGACTCCATCCAAAGGGAACCGGGGACAATAAATGCACACAGATATCTAAGCCTGTCTGAGACCCAAATGTAGCTGTTTGCCCCGGAATATCCTCACACAGTACCTCTGGCCTTTGTTCCCATCTTCACCGTTTTCTCAGGCTTTTAGACTCCCTTTCTCTTGCAAAAGCTACCCATGCCTGTCTGTGCCTCGGTGACATCCATCTGCCTGTGAATGCTGATGACCCAGAAGCTAGTTTGGCTTCACTCTGTTTGGGGACCTGATTATCACCAGACGGTAGTACTTTCTGTGAAGAAAGGAGGAGAGTAAGTTAGACCTTCCAGCCACTTCTCCAAGGCCTGGGATCTGGACTCCATTTCCATAACTGCACGTCCAGGAAGGCCAACTGGGTCATGAGTACCTGTGGGCAGCAGAAAAAGAAACTGGGGCGGCGGGGCGGCGGGGCAAGGGGGGGGGCAGAGTGACAAGTGTGATTTAAATATGAAAAGAGGGTTGTAAAGCATTTGGGGTATGCTCTGGAATAAAGGGAACGGAAGGCCTATTGGTGCTCTTCCCCAGGCAGGCCACAGGCCCACCTTAGTGCCCGTAACGATTCCAGTAGGTGGAGTCTGAGAAGGAACAAGCGGGTCTCCTGTAGCGAAGTGAGTTGTGAGGGGAAGGGGTGAGTATGGTTATCTGTGAGTCTTAAGGATCGAGGAGCCAGGTGAGCTAACTCCACCTTTGGGTGGTCGCTGTCCAGTGTGGATCACCCCCTGCGAAGGAAACCCCGCCCCCGCTGCTCCTGCGCGCCCCGCCCAGGCCCGCAGCGCGGCTGCAGCGCGAGGGGCGGAGAGGCACAGCGCGGAGAGAGGACCAGACGCCCAGGTCGCCGCATCCAGTGCCGCAGGAGACCGAAAGCGCGCCTTCGCCCGGGCGTCCCAGCTGCTTCCTTGGCCCCAGCGACAGATCACCTGTCCTCCGCCTCGACCCCAGCTCAGCGCTCCCTTCCTTCGGAGCACACACTACCCGTGCAGCCGAAGACTTGCCCCAGCCCCTCGTCGGCGACCACCATGGCTGAGACCAACAACGAATGCAGCATCAAGGTGCTTTGCCGATTTCGGCCCCTGAACCAGGCGGAGATTCTGCGGGGGGACAAGTTCATCCCCATTTTTCAAGGGGACGACAGCGTCATTATTGGGGTGAGTGCTGCATCCAAAGGAAACCAGAGGAGGGGCGGGATGCAAACATCTTTTTACCTTAAGACTTAGCCCCTACGCCTGTCATTCTGCAGCGGCTCCGGGTTACTCACCCTCCATCCGCCGCAGCCCCTCCTCTCCCCTGCATCAGGATGGCTGGGTGTGGCCTGCCTAGGCCTGCAGCCAAGTCTCTGCAGGGTGGGAGGGGGCTCCTTCATCGTCATCGGGAGCCCCAACTTGTCTTTGCCACTCTTTTGAAATGTTCCCACCCCCTAGAGCCAGTTCCCTGCTTTGGGGATCCCCCCCCCAGAAAGCGCGTTTTCTCTTTGTTATTGGCTTGTATCTCTGCCCCAACCTCCACGAAGGGAGGGGAAGATTAGTAGATGGGCTAGATCAGAAATGAGAAATCTAGGGTCTCTATGGAGGAATGAATGGGAGTGGATTCTAAGACCAGTTAGCCCTTCATCATCACCCGAAGTAGTTGCTGCCTGGACTTGGGCGGGGGAGGGGATACAGGTCTGATGAAGGGTTTCTGGGAAAGAAACACATCGATGGATGCCACACCCAATTGAGGAGGTAGCCTCCAGAACCATAAGGACGTGTCTGCCTTTCTATCCCAAGTATAGTATCAAGAGAATTTCAGACTCCCTGAATCCTCCCAAGTCAAAATGCCCAAGCCCCGAGTTCGTTCATACTTGCTTATTTATCTAATCTTGAAAATCCAATGAAGTGTAGTAGGTGACCACCACCTCATCATGGAAGCCCTTCCCCGGGGAGATCTTAGGAACATTAACCTGTACCGTGTCCTTGGTAGTCTGTTTACTGCTGAATTCCCAGAACTACAGTCTGAAGTCATGTGCATATTTCCATTTTACAGATTAGGAAATTGAGGCCCAAGGAAGTTGAATGACTTTCTCAAGGTCATGCTGAGGATCTGTAGATCTGTTCAGTCTATGGAACTGGACTCAGGTCTGGGACTCCAAAATTCACATGGTTTTCCTTTGTGTCCCCCTTGCCTCCCCAGATTTCTGTTCCAGACCGTTATCTGTGATGGCCTAAAGGGACTTCAGGCTGTGAAGGGTTGAGTTTTGCAGGGTTTGGGGGGTACTAAGCCAAGAAACCTTTGCCAGGTTTGGAAGGGAGGGGCATCTATGAGGGCAGTCTTCAAGGTCAGGGTGGTTCTTCTGTGTCTTAGTCCACGGTGCTTGGCATAAAGCAAGTAGAAAGGCGACACCCGGACCTTCGAGTTGGGGAACAGAACCTTTTGTAAACATGTCCCTGAGAGAGCCTCAGACTCCTACCCTAGCCTGTCATATTCTCACACAGTGAACTCAGCTCAACGCTTCTGCCCCACGGAGAGCACCTCTGTTTGTTTGCCTTAGGGACCTAGGCTTTGCTGTTTGGTCAGCGTGGTTAGGTTAAAAGAAATCCCTGATCAGCCCTGGGGACCCCTCTCTCTCTCTGAGCATCCTGACTGTCAGGTTTTAAGTGACAGGATTGGCACTTTGAGGCCCCTTTAAGTTGTAAAGACTGAAAAACAGGAGGGGTGGTCATGGGGAGCAAAGGCACTAAGCGTACCTACTTTAAAGATAACTTCATTAGCTTTATCTGCTATGCGAAGATGGGCTCCCAAGGCTCTGTAGGCCATCCTAGTGTGTGGCCTGTGATGTTGGGAAGAAGGGTGAGGGAATCATCTGACCATTTAGTCCAGCTAAACAGAAGAGACACCAGGGGTGGGGGGTGGGGTAAAAAGAAGTCCATGGCCTCCTGGTATGCAGAGACCATCTCAGCTCTGTAGCTGGTCTCCTCTTATCTGTCTGGTTCATACTGGTAGGGCTATACCTTTGTCTCCTGAATTGTCCCTTACCCAAGCCCTCCTGTCAATCTCTTACTCAAGATGTAAGTTCTTCCAGGGGACCATTTTGTCTCAGGCAGCATCTTTCAAGCTGCTTGCCCTCTGGGCCACCATTCTTCACTCTGCCGAAGGATGGCTTCGGAGGGAGATGCTTGTGAGGAGGGTCTTGAAGGTTCCCGTATGGCAAAGGCAACTTGTGTCTCTTGTTTTCTCCTCTGGCTCCCTGGGAGCCAGAGTGGGGGGGGCAGCTCACTGCCTGATGACCAGTGGAGAAGCCACTTCAGAATGTCTGGGAAGGTGAGGGAAAGCAGGCTGGGTGGAGTGGGAGAGGATCACCCACTAGAGCCAGCAGCCCGGCTCCCTCTCCTTCCGTGGTGGTTCTCCCTTCTTTGCTTAGCACTGCTCCGGCCTTCAGCGGCCCTCCTGCCCCGGGCTGGCAGAGGGTATATCAGCAACGGTTCTGTTCTGTACGTCTTGTCTTTGCCCCACTCTCTGACTTCTCTCGGGTTCCTAGGGGGTGGGATTCGACAAAGTCAGCGGCCTGAGTCATAGTAAAAGGCTGCCTGGAGCACGGCCTACGTACGTGTGGTGTTCTGTCTTGTTTTGCTCTTTTTACGCTTGAATCCAGTCTGACTTTTTTCACTGAACTCATTTAGGTGTCTCTCTGGCTTTTCCTCTTTGTTCCAGCCTGGGCCACTGCATCTGTGCCAGATGTGGGGGAGGGGTGACAGCAAGGAATCAATCAATGTCAAGCAAAATCTCTCTTTCTCTTTCTCCTTTTCAACTGTCCAAAACTTCTTTTCTCAGGCCTTCCAAAAGTTAAGCGAATTGCTCTTTTGTTTTCTTTCTTTCTTTCTTTCTTTCTTTCTTTCTTTCTTTCTTTCTTTCTGTTTGTTTATTTGTTTGTTGAGACAGGGTTTCTCTGTTTAGCCCCGGCTGTTCTGGAACTCACTCTATAGACCAGGCTGGCCTCAAACTCAGAGATCTGCCTGCCTCTGCCTCCCGAGTGCTGGGATTAAAGGCGTGCGCCACCACCACTTGGCCTGTACTTTGTTGTTGTTGTTATATGACTTTATTTATTTTGTGCGTACGATGTGGGCAGTGGCATGCATATGCCACAGCACACATGTGAGGGGCAGAGGGCAGCTTTCAGCTCTCCCTTCCCCCATGAGGATCCTGGGGGTTGAACTAACACCGGGCTTGGCAGCACCTTCACTCACTGGCCCATCTCCCTGGCCCAGTTCTGTTTCGTTTTGATTTTGAGACAGGCCTTCCTATGTATCTCGGGATAGATGGGAGCTCTAAGTATCCCAGTCTGGACCCAGACTCTGTATCCTGTCTCGGCCTCCTGAATTCTGGGGTTGCAGCCATGTGCTGCCATCGTGACTTTGAGGGTCCTGTGGTCTCTGAAGGGAAAGCGAGGATATCTTTAGCTTTGAGGGGAGAGCCATGAAGGAAAATGGAGAGCTGAGGCAATGTTCGCTGTGGCTAGTGTCTCTCAAGCATTGCCATGGTAACAATACCCAGGGGTGTCACCACAGAATAGGGCCTGGAGCTTGAAGTTTGGGTTCTATAAAGGGCTTTCTTGACAACTGAACAGGTCCTTGAGCCCCTAATCTTATCTCCCCATTAGTATCAAGCAGCACATGTCATAGAAAACATTGTTAGGTTCTGAGGCCTCTCCTGTGCCAGCCGACGAAGGGAAGCTCAGAGTAGGTTCAAAGACAGCATGGAGCCCTGGCTGTGGGCTGTCCAGGGAGAGCCTCTGGGGAAGGAGAGGAGCGGTGTGGAGCTTGCAGGGCTGGGAGAGAGCAGCTCAGAGGTGGAGAGACTTCTGCAGGAGTGTTTCTAATGGAGCAGGTCATTCAGTTTCGGAGGCTTTGGCATTGTCTGGGTATGAAGCTACCTGGAGGAGAGGGTAGGAAAAAACCTCTGAAAAGATTCGGGGGAGAACACTTCTGAAGTGGGGTTGAGGTTAGACATGGGGGTGACCCCGTGATGAAAAGCTTTAGTTCTACTTAAAATACTTGGAGAACTACAGATCGGGGAGGGATGAGGCAGCAAGGCAAGGCCAAGAGACGGCTGTGATGTGGGGCAGGGCTGATGTTTGTGGTTCCTTGGTCACTTTCAGAGTGGGTTTGCAGTCAGAACCGCGTGGGTTTGAAACCATGCTCACCATTTCGTAGCTGTGTGGCTGTGGGCAAACAACGAGACCTCTCTGAGCCTCCTCATTCACAGTGAGGGTAAACACGCTTACCTCGTGGAGTGTATGTAATGTATGCATGTGTGTATGTGAAAATATGTGTGTGAGAGTGAGCTTGCACATTTATCCACCTGCAGAGGCCAAAGGAGGATGTCTGTGTCTTCCTCTGTTGCTGACCACCCATTCCCATTGAGACAGTCTCTTCACCCGAAGCTCACCATCGTGACTAGGCTGGTGGCCAGTGGTGCCCTGGGATCTACCTGTTCCTGCCTCCCAGTACTAAAGTCACAGATACACCTACCCCGGCCAGGTTTTCTGTGGGTGCTGGAGATATGAACTCAGGTCCTCATGCGTACACAGCAAGTGGTCTTTCTGCGTCACCTCCCAGCCTCTGCTTCTATCTTATTTTAAAATTACGTTTATTTATTTGTGGGGTGGGACATATATGCCAGGGCACGCCAGTGCAGGTCAAAGGACAGTCTGCAGGAATCAGTTTCTCCTTCCACCAAGAGAGTCCCACGAATGGGACTCAGACTGGGCGGCAGACGCCTTTATCCACTGAGCTATCACACCAGCCCCTGTTGATTATTTTTTTTAAATATTTATTTATTGTGTATACAATATTCTTTCTGTGTGTATGTCTTCAGGCCAGAAGAGGGCACCAGACCTCATTACAGATGGTTGTGAGCCACCATGTGGTTGCTGGGAATTGAACTCAGGACCTTTGGAAGAGCAGGCAATGCTCTTAACCCCTGAGCCATCTCTCCAGCCCCTGTTGATTATTTTTTTAAGACAGTTTTTTGCTCTGTGTCCCTGGCAGGTTTATAACTCACTGTGTAGTCCAGGGTGACTCAAGTTCAAATTTGAGAGTAACCTTCATGCCTTAGCCTCTTGAGTGGGCTTACGGGTGTGTGCCCCTAGGCCCCAAATAAACTCCTGGTAACAGTTGAAAGTTAGCTGAACACACGCTGTGCTGCACACCCTGTCAATCCTAGTACTAGTACTCAAGAGGCTGAGGCAGAAGGATTGAAAGTTTGAGACCAGTTTAGACTCCACAGAAAGATCCTGCCTTTAAAAAAAAGAAAAGTGGGGAAGAAATTACTGGAGACATGGCTCAGAGATTAAGAGCATTGGTTCCAGTTCCAGGGAATCAGCTACCCTCTTCTGGTCTCCACATGCACTAGGCATGCACAAGGTACACATAAATACATACATGTAAACACACAATCACACACATAAAGATAAAAGTATTTTTTAAGTGGTGGTGCACACCTTTAATCCCAGCACTCAGAAAGCAGAGACAGGCGGATCTCTGTGAGTTTGAGTCCAGCCTGGTCTACAGAGCTAGTTCCGAGACAGCCAGGGCTACATAGAGAAACTCTGTCTTGAAAAACAAAAACAACAACAAAAAATAAATAAAAGATGTTATTTTTATATACTTTGTCCCTGCACGAGTGAAATTTGGAAGGGTTAAGCACTTGGCTCTTTTATGGATGGTTTTGTCTAAACCTCTAATGTTTACTCCTCCTCAATATCTATCTATTTAACAAACATAAAAAGTTGCTTGTGTTCCAGAGACTCTCTTTGGAGTTGGGGATTTGGAGGGGACATTGTTCTTGGGGAATTCTAGATCAGGGTAGTGATATGCAGGTGGAGAGGCCTGGGCAGAGACACCAGTGACCATCAGAAGTGAGATTTTCTAGCAGGGGCATGGTTGCCTTGGTTCTATTTATAGCACTTGGATAATTGGAGGCCGGAAGGACTGTGAGTCCCAAGTTAAGCTGGGCTACCTAGCAAGATCTTGTCAGAAATGAACAAGGGGCTTTTACCAGCTCTGTGCTAATTTCCTTACTTTCCAATAAAGATCTCTTATTTCACACTACAGAGTGGGGTGTGGTGCACACTCTAATCCCAGCATTTAGGAGACAGAGCTCTGTGGCTTCCAGGACAGTCAGAGATACACAGTGAAATCCTACTTTAGAACAAAGTAAAAAACAAAACAAAACCCCACAACATACAAACAAAACAAAATGAAAATGATTATGTAACTCAGTTGACTTCAAACTCTTGATGATCCCCTGCCTTGGCTGCCTAAACTCTGAAATTACAGATGTGTACCACCATGGGTAGCTGATGAAAATCTTAAGGTAAGCACTTAGAAGATACATTCAGGAAGATTGACAGTTTCAGGCTGTGTGGAGCTACCGGGCTACATACAAAACAGAAAACCCCCAAACAGCAAAAAGGTGCTAGAAGTTGGATTTGTCTTGGAGTTGAGGGCCCAGACAAGAATTAGGAAATAATGAAATCATAATATATGTCATGGCTCATCACAGAATGGCAAATGCACCCATTTCTTAGCTCCTGGTTATCTTTTACCCTCACAGACACAAGAGCCCCACCCAGTTTCCCTCTGTACTTCATTGCCTCTTTCCAGCCTGGGCTAAAAAAAGGGTTCCCAGGCACCCCTTAGCTTCAGCACTTGGAGAGCGCCCTCCATTTTATACATCCAGTGCTTTCTGGAATGAACCACTGGGGATGTTTTGAACCGAGTGGGTGTAGATTTGAGTGTGTTGGTACCCGTGTTTCCCGCTGGGGAGAAGGGAAGGTGGGAGGGGCCAGGCTGGCGGTGGAGTTATATTTAACGCCCTTTAGCTGAGTTCCTAGCTCTGGGTAGCATGGCTAGAGATCATGGATGAAAAATCATTGGTCTGAGATAGACATGCTTTGTTTCTGTTTCTGGCCACTGGGTAGGAGAAACATGGATGTGCATTACAGTTAAAGAATTAAAGTAGAGCCGGGCGGTGGTGGCGCACACCTTTAATCCTAGCACTTGGGAGGCAGAGGCAGGTGGATCTCTGTTGAGTTCGAGGCCAGCCTGGTCTACAGAGTGAGTTCCAGGACAGAAACCCTGTCTCAAAAAAACAAAATAAAACAAACAAGCAAAAACAAAAACAAAAAAAATTAAGGTACATTTGTCTTTATTAACATTGAAAACTATATAATTGTAAATCTAATACATTTTAACTGTTAGCAAAGTTACAAAGAAGAGCACACAGAAGGTGCCAAAAATCAATCTTATTTTATCATTCTAAAAAAAATAGTTATTTGATGTTTGTTTCTATTTTTGCTGTTGTTGTTCTTTGTTTTGTTTTGTTTTGTTTTTTGTTGTTTTTCATCCCCCCCCCCAAGACAGGGTTTCACTGTAGCTTTGGGGCTTGTCCTGGAACTCACTTGGTTTTAGGGTTTAGGGTTTAACCTTTAAGTTCTTTAAAAACATTTAAGTTACAGTTTTAACCTTATTCTCTCTCTCTCTCTCTCTCTCTCTCTCTCTCTCTCTCTCTCTTTCTCTCTGTGTGTGTGTGTGTGTGTGCCACAGCACCCAGGAGGTCAGGATCACACTTAGCGTGTGTGTCTTTACCCAATGAGTCTCCTGTTGCTTCCCCGCCCTGCTTTGAGACAGGGTCTCCTTCATGCTAGGCTGACTTCAGGCTCACAGTGGTTCTTCTGCTGCAGCCTCCTGGAGGCCTGCGATTGAAGGCATGGGCCACTCTACCCAGGATTCCATTTATTCTTGGCATATGTATATATAGAGTTTAATAAAATTATATCATAAGCTCTCTATATATGCATTCATATATTTTTGGAAGGTGCTAGAGATTAAGTCCTGGGCCTTGCACGTGTTAAACTTGCACTCCACCGCTGAGTTACACTCAGTGGCCCACCAGATACCTTATTTACCTAACTTTTTTTCATTTTACAATTGCTTTCATTTTTATTTTTCATATTTATTTATTTGTTTGTTTGTTTATTCGAGGCAAGGTTTTGCTGTAGTTTTAGAGCCTGGCCAGGAACTAGCTCTGTAGACCAGGCTGGTCTCAAACTCACAGAGATCCACCTGCCTCTGCCTCCTGAGTGCTTGGATTAAAGGCATGCGTCACCACTGCCTGGCCATTTTTATTTTTCAAACAGCCTTCATATGTAGCTCGGGCTGGTCTTGAACTCATGTCAATCCTCCTGCCTCAACCTCCTGAGTACTAGGGTTACAAGAAAAAACCACCATGCCTTGGTCATCTTATAATTTTTTTCCTGAGACAGGGTTTCTCTGTATAACAGCCCTGGCTGTCCTGGAACTCGATCTGTAGACCAGCCTGGTTTGGAACTCACAGAGATCCCCCTGCCTGCTTCCTGAGTGCTGGGATTACAGACAGGTGCTGTCATGCCAACCTCATTTTGTAACCTTTCAGTAAGTCTTGTACTTCTCTACTGTAGCCTTCTTCTTTCAGAAACACACCGTCGCCAGTTTCCGTGGACACTTCCAAAAACTTTATATACACTTACAACCAAATCCACGTGTGCGTGTATACATTGTATACAATTACAACCAAATACACGTGTGCATGTATATATTATACACCCTTACAACCAAGTACATGTGTGCATGTGTACATTATATACACTTACAACCAAGTACATGTGTGCATGTATACATTATATACACTTACAACCAAGTACATGTGTGCATGTATACATTATACACACAACCAAGTACATACATACATGTATACATTATACACACTTACAACCAAGTACATGTGTGCATGTATACATTATACACACTTACAACCAAGTACATGTGTGCATGTACACATTATACACACTTACAACCAAGTACATACATACATGTATGCATTATACACACTTACAACCAAGTACTGCATACATTATATTCACTTAGTCTCAAGTACACGTGTCCAAGTACACATTATATACATTTCCAGTGAAGCACATATGCACATGCTTGCTGTCTAGTTAGGCTTTCTATTGCTGTGACAAAACACCATGACCAAAAGCAAGATGAGGAGGACAGGGTTTGTTTGGCTCACACTGTCACATTGCTGTCCATCACTGAAGGAGGTCAGGACAGGAACTCAAACAGGGCAGGAACCTGGAGGCAGGAGCTGATGAGGAGATGGAGGGGTGCTGCCTACTGGTTTTTCCCTTTGGCTTGCTCAGCTTGCTTTCTTATAGAACTCGGGACCGCCAGCCAAGGGATGGTACCACTCACAGTGGGCTGGCCCTTCCTTTCTCAACAACTACTAATTTAAAAACTGCCCTAGAGGCTTGCTCCAGTTGGATCTATGGAATCATTTTCTCCATCGAGGCTTGCTCCTCTCAAATGACTGTAGCTTATATCAGGTTGATATTAAACTATCCAGCACACACACATTTTTGTGCATTACCATTGAGCCTTGGAAATTTTTCCATATCAGCACGTAAAATTCATTTCCTTCAACATGTAAGCAGCTGCGTAAATTGTTATCTGGGTCCCGTCTGGGAGACCTCTCTCCGGTGCGCTGATACCTCTCCTGTGTTGAAAATAAGTATATTAATCTGTTTATTTAAAAACTTCAGATTTTCTGGGCTGGGTGTGTTGTCTCACACCTTTAACCTCCGTACTACGGAGGCAGAGGCAGGAGGATCTATGAGTTCAGGGCCAGCCTGCTCTACATAATGAGTTCCAAGTTAGCCTGGTCTGCATAGTGACTGTCTCAAAAACTGAAAACAATAGGGTCCCTGGCAGTAGGACCAAGATCTATTACTGGGGCATGAATGTTGGAGCCCATTCCCTGTAGTGGGATACCTTGCTCAACCTTAACACAGGAGGGAGGGGCTTGGTCCTGCTCCAACTTTAATGTGCCAGACTTTGTTGACTTCCCATGGGAGTCCTTACCCATTGTGAGGAGTGGATGGGGGGGTAGGCTGGAGGGGAGGCGAAAGGGGGTTGGAGGAAGGGTGAGAGGGACTGTGGTTGGAATGTAAAATGAAGAAAAAAATAAAAACAACAAAAATATTAGATTTTCTGATTTTAAAAAGAGATCTTTTTAGTCAGGCAGTGGTGATGCACGCCTATAGTCCCAGCATTTGGGAGACAGAGGCAGGTGGATTTCTGTGAGTTTGAGGCCAGCCTGGTCTACAGAGTGAGTTCCAGGACAGCCAGGGCTACACAAAGAAACCCTGTCTCAAAACAAAAACAAAAACAACACAAAACAAAAACAAACCCTCTTACTTTTGAAGAAATTTTGTTGTTGTTGTTCAGACGGGGTCTCACTATATATCCACCCACCTCTGCCTCTTGATTGCTGGGCTTAAAGGCCTGCGCCACCACTGCCGTGTACAACTGCAGAAATTTTAAGTCAAAAAACAAAACAGCAACAAAAGAAACCAAACCTTAAAATCAGTGTTGCACAGTAGCTCCCACCTGCAACCCCAGCCCTTTGGAGATTGAGTCGGGGGGCTTGCCATGAATGCTGGTTAGCCTGGGCTACAGTGCAGAGTCCTGTACCCCTCAAACCATCAAATAAAATAAAACCCATACTGACCAAGGATAACTATTAGTATGGTTTCCTATGCAAGATCTATATACACATACAGTCACATACTACATATTCCATGTTTTTATATACATGTATATTTATAGAAATAGAACCATTCTTTTTTCTTTTAATTTTTTTTTTTTTGAGACAAGATTTCTCTGTGTAACAGCCCTGGCTGTCCTGGAACTCATTTTGTAAACAGGTTGGCCTCGAAATCACAAGATCCACCTGTCTCTGTCTCCCAAGTGCTCGGATTAAAGACAGTGCCGCCACTACTGCCCTACTGAACCATTCTTTCGTAGTCTTTATTTTGCATTGGTAATTTTATTTTGCACTGAACACACACTCATTTTTGTTCTTTTGATTTAGCTGTGTTTGTGTTTACTTTCTCTTTTCACTACATGTTCTTCTGTAATATCATCTTGTAGACAAATTTTTCTTTGAGCCACCAGCTTACGAAAAAACAACATGGAAATGACATATTAATTACAAAAGCTTGGCCTATAGCATCGACTTGTTCCTAACGAGCTCTTATAACTTACATAAACCCATTTCTATTAATCTATGTTTTATCATGTGGCCTTTTACCTTGCTTTGATTCCGTATGTCTGACTCCCTCCATGTCTTGTTGGTGTCTCCTCTGCACCCCTACTTCCTCTTTCTGCCTGGAAGTTCCGCCTATACCTCCTGCCTAGCTATTGGCCTTTCAGCTCTTTATTAAACCAATCAGAGCAATATATCTTCACGCCACGTACAAATATCCCACAACATCATCTATACATTTATATTTTTAGTTTAATCAGTAACTGTTCCATTTCTGGTTCTTTTATTTCCTCCTCCTCCTTCTCTTCTTCCTCATCCTCTAGAGACATCTCATATAGCCTATGCTGACCTTGAACTTATTGTGTAGCTCTTATTAGCCTTAAATGAACATCCTCCTGCCTCCACCTCACCAGTGCTGGGATTCCAAGTGTGCACCATCATGCTGGCTTCCATGTCTGTTTCCTTTCTACCTATCTGTCTTTTTTTTTATTATTATTTTACTCTTTTTTTAAAAAAAGATTTATTTATTAATTATGTATATAGTATTCTGTCTGCATGTCTGCTGCAGGCCAGAAGAGGGCACCAGATCTCATTACAGATGGTTGTGAGTCACCATGTGGTTACTGGAAATTGAACTCAGGACCTCTGGAAGAGCAGTCAGTGCTCTTAACCTCTGAGCCATCTCTACAGGGGATGCTCTGAGTGACACACTCTGTCCATAGTCCCTAGTACACAGCCCACATACGAGCTCATTTGTCCTTTGTCTTTTAAAAAATGCAATCTCATAGACTGTGTGTGTGTGTGTTGCATTGCTTGGGACTTGAACTCAGGGCCTACTAAGTAAGCACACTACCACCGCGCTGTGTCCCCAGCCCCCATAGTAGACAACATTTTTGTTTTCTGAGACAGGGTTTCTCTGTGTAACAGTCCTGGAACTAGCTCTGTAGACCAGGCTGGTCTCAAACTCACAGAGATCCGCCTGCCTCTGCCTCCCAAGTGTTGGGATCAAAGGCATGTGCCACCACTGCTTGGAGATAGGCATCATTTTTAAATTTTTTTATTGATTTTTATTGATCTCTACATTTTTCTCTGCTCCCCTCCCTGCCTCTCCCCCTCTTCAGCCCTCTCCCAAGGTTCCCATGCTCTCAATTTACTCAGGAGAGCTTGTCTTTTTCGACTTTCTACTTCTCATGTAGATTAGATCTATGTAAATCTCTCTTAGTGTCCACATCATTGTCTAAGTTCTCTGGGATTGTGGTTTGTAGGCTGGCTTTCTTTGCTTTATGTTTTAAAAAAAATACCTATGAGTGAGTACATGTGATAATTGTCTTTCTGTGTCTGGGTTACCTCACTTAAAATAATGTTTTCTAGCTCCATCCATTTTCCTGCAAAATTCAAGCTGTTGTTGTTTTTTTTCTGCTGTGTAGTACTCCACTGTGTAAATGTGCCACATTTTCCTTATCCATTCTTCGATGGAGGGGCATTTAAGTTGTTTCCAGGTTCTGGCTATGACAAACAAAGCTGCTATGAACATAGTTGAGCACATGTCCTTGTGGCACGATTGAGCATCCTTTGGATATACACCCAAAAGTGGTATTACTGGGTCTTGAGGAAGGTTGTTTCCTAATTTTCTGAGAAATCGCCACACTGACATCCAAAGGGGTTGTACCAGCTTGCATTCCCACCAGCAATGCAGAAGTGTTCCCTTTTCCCCACATCCTCTCCAGCATAAGTTGTCATCAGTGTTTTTGATCTTGGCCATTCTTACAGGTGTAAGATGGAATCTCAGAGTTGTTTTGATTTGCATTTCTCTGATGGCTAAGGATGTTGAACATTTCCTTAAGTGTCTTTCAGGATAGGCATCATTTTTAGTCAATCAATCTTAGACATGGCAGTATATAGACACCAACCTCCCTTTGTTTGTTCTGTGTTTCTTCTAGACAGGGTCTTACTATGTATCCTTGGCTATCGTGGAACTCACTCTGTAGACCATGCTGGCCTTGACCTCACAGAAACCCTCCAGCCTCTGCCTCTCCAGGGCTGGGGTCAAAGGCGTGCGCCACTGTACCTGGCTCAACATCGCTTGTTTTAATGGAGTTGTAACCTCCTCCTTTTATTCTTTGATAAAGTTACATGCACTTGTGTGTGTGTGTGTGTGTGTGTGTGTGTGTGTGTGTGTGTGTGGTGTGTGTTGGGGTTGGCATGCCACAGCACACGTGTGGAGGTCAGGGGACAAGTTGTGGGAGTCAGTTCTCTCCTTCCACCAGGTGAGTCCTGGGGTCCAACCTAGGTCACACGTGGCAGTCAGAAGTCTCACCTGCCGAGACACTTTGCCAGTCATTCCTTTCCCCTCTCCCCTCTTCGCCCTGTCCTCCGTTTTCTTTCTTTCTGTGCTGAGGATGGATGGGGGCTCAGACCCTTGTGTGTGCCAAACACACACTCTCTGAGCCACAGTTCAATTTGTCTTGGGGTGTTTGACTTTCTTCTGTGTTTTTCTTGAAGACAAACCCCTGAAGGTAACCTTTGAAATATCGACCTTTAATCACTTTGGTAAGTATTTTGCGAACTGCATTCCTAGCACCGGAATCTTGGTATAGAATATAAATATTTAAGCCCTTAATGGAATAGAATGACTTGCTAAAATCAGTTTATCACACCCTACTAAGGACTTCCTTCTTCAACTCTCTTCCTCTGTGAATTCTGTTTCCTGGCTCTACTCTTTTTAAGTGTAACTTACTATTTTGGTGATTGGCTCAGCCCAGGGCCTTGCCCATGCTTCAGCAGGGTTCCGCTGCAGGCTCCACTCCTCAGCCCAGCTGCTTGAGTGTATTGATTATGGAGAAACCAAATAAATATTTCAGCTGATTTTAACCAAATGACAGATTTAATTTAAAAAAAATTTTTTTTTGGTTCCGAGTCTTTGACCTTGAAGTCGTTATGCAGCTGAGGATAACCTTGAGTCTCTGGTGCTCCTGCATCTACCTCCCTAGTGCTAGGATTAGAGGCATGAGCTCCCATGCCTAGTTTATTCTGTGCTGGTGATCAAATCCAGGGCTTTGAACATGGTAGGCAATCATTCTACCAACTGACATTTCCAGACCTTTTTAAAAATTAATTTTATTGTTATCATTTTTTAAAATGTATGGGTGTTTTGTTTACATGTATGTCTGTGTGCTGTGTGCATGCCTGGTGCCAGTTACCATATGGGTGCTGGGAATTGAACCCAGTAGTGAGTGCTACCACTGAACCATCTCTCCAGCCCCAAAGACTATACATATATATATATATATATATATATATATATATAATATATATATATATATAGAGAGAATATATATACATGTATATACATATATATTTATTTTTTGAAACATGATCTTGCTATTTAGCCTTGACTGGCCTAGAAACTCACTACATAGACAAGGTTACCCTCAAACTTCCAGAGATCCTGCTACTTCTGCCGGGATTAAGGTATGCACTACTATGTCTAGCCTGTAGTTTTTTTGTTTTGTTTGTTTTAAGATTTTTATTTATTAATTTTACAGTGTTCTGCCTGCAAATATGCCTGCAGGCCAGAAGAGGGCACCAGATCTCATTATAGATGATTGTGAGCCACAATGTGATTGCTGGGAATTGAACTCAAAAACCTCTGGAAGAGCAGCCAGTGCCCTTAACTGCTGAGCCATCTCTCCAGTCCCAGTCTGTAGTTTTTAATATCTAAGAATAGAAATGTTTCTCCTTTGTGCAAAGATATATAAGGAAAAGGATATATTATTGTGCCCGGCAGTGGTGGCTTATGCCTTTAATTCCAGCAATTGAGAAGCAGAGGCAGGCAGATCTCTGTGAGTTCAAGGCCAACCTGGTCTACAGAGTATGTTCCAGGACAGCTAGGACTACACTGAGAAACCTTGTCTTGAAAAACAAAACAAACAAACAAAAAGAAATATTCTTGTGTCATCTTTGAAAGTAGTTCATAATTTTTCTTGAGAATGTCATACATGTATACAATCCAACATAATCACACCTACCCCCCATTCCCCTCCTCCACTCCCGTTTGTCCCCAGATGAGTCCCGCACATCTTTTGTTGGTGGTGTGGTAAGTTCAGTTAGTCCTGGCCCAGTGGCGCATGGGAAAACCTGCCAGTGGGAGAGCCTCTTAAAAGACACTAATTCTCCCTTCCCCAGCGGCGACCAACCGACTGCCCCAACTGCTTGATAAAGGCTGGGGTCTGGAGCGCCTCCCCCACCTGTGCTGGAGTGGCTGACTTGAGCTCCTACCAGTCTGGTGGAGGCAACTAAAGCTGTGTCAATTCCCGAGTGAACATGTGGTGTCCAGAAAATAACACTGCATGGCGCTCCTCCTTGTCCTTCAGCCTATGCATCTGTCTCCTCTTCCTCGAGGTTCCCTGAGACTGGAATGTGTGTGTGTGCGTGCATGTGTGTGTGTGTGTGCATGTGCGTGTGTGTGCGTGCGTGTGTGCGTGTGTGTGTGCATGCGTGCATGTGAGTGCGTGTGCGTGCATGTGTGTGTGTGTGCATGTGCGTGTGTGTGCGTACGTGTGTGCATGTGTGTGTGCATGCATGTGCATGTGTGTGTGATAAAATATGCCCCATTTAGGGATGAGCATTCAGTTCCCTTGTCTTAGTACTTTGACAGATCACCCACCTCTGCATTGACTGATGCCCACTGCACAAAGACTCTGTGTGGCCAAGGTTGGCCGCAGCCCAGGGTCTATAGGGATGAATATAAGTGTTATATGCAGCTGAAAACATGTCCATTGAGCAAAATAACGACAGTAGGTTTCACCCGAGGGCAGTGGTTCTCAACTTTCCTAATGTTGCGACCCTTTATTATAGTTCTTCACATTGTGGTGGCCCCAACCATAAAATTATTCATTGCTACTTCATAACTGTAGTTTTGCTATTATGAATCGTAATGTAAATATCCAATACGCAGAATAACTGATATGTGACCCCCAAAGGGATCTCGACACACAGGTCAGGTACCACTGCCCTGGGGTCTCATCGTGTAGCTCTGGCTGTTCTGGAACTCGCTCTGTAGACCAGGCTGGTCTTGAACTCACAGAGAACCACCAGCCTCTGCCTCCCGAGTGCTGGGTTAGCAATGAACTTTTGACTAGGAGGATGAGTATCAGGTGTGAATCCAGCCCCGTGGCGTGGGCCTCAAATCCAACCAGAAAGTAGCTGTGTCCCTGCTGACAGTTGTGTCCCTGATGCAGCAGTGGGCACATGTTGCCTGGCAGATCGGAACTGCAGCATAAAGGTTCAAGTACCCTGACATGTTTTCTCCTCCAGAGCCCACATGGAGCCTTTTAGCATGAAAACTAGCTAGCAGGGAGGAAGTTTCCTGGTGGGTTGGGGGTTGATTTCTCTATGTCCTGTAATCAAAGTACATGGCATCTTCAGCTATAGGGTATGTAGCTATGAGACATTAAAACATATTAAATGAAATACTTTTACGTTGAATAATATAGAGCTGGAGCAATGGTTCAGTGGTTAAGAGCATACACTGCCTCGAACTCTGTTCCCAGCACCTATGACTGACAGCTCAAAAGCCCCTAACTCCAACTCAAGGGACCTGATGCCCTCTTCTGGACACTTTGAGCACCTGCACTCCTGTGTGAACATACATACATATACATGTAATTGACAAATTAAAATAAGTCTTTCTATTTTTATTTATTTTTTGAGACAAGATTTCTTGTGTAGTCCCTAACTGTCCTGAAATTCACGCTGTAGAACTCAGAAATCCTCCTGCCACTGCCTCCTGAGTGCTGATATTCCAGGTGTGTGCCACCATGCCTCATTAAAATAAATCTTTTTAAAAGAATATAATCAAGGCTATGTTTTGTAATCCCAACACTTGGGAGGCAGAGGCAGAGTTGCTGCCAGTTCAAGGTCAGCCTAGTCAACATCATGAGCTACAGGCCAGCCTGGGCTACATCATGAGTTGTGAACCATCCTGAGTTGTGAACCAGCACTTCACAGTGAGAGTCTGTCTCCAAAATAAACATCAAAAAGCCAAAACAACAAATAAACACGACCACTAATGACAAAGAGTAAATAATAAAATGTGTCTCCCCGTTTCTCTTTCCAAAGTAACACGGTGTGCATTGTGCTGAACTGGAGAGCGTGCTTACAGCTGTGTGCCTGACTGTAACTGAGCTGCCTTCCTTTTGGTGGAGGTGGTGGGGCTTTTGTTACTTTGTTAAAGTTCATCTCCCAAACTCTGCCACGGGTGGACCCGGGGGGCTCATATTTCAGACGGACACATGTAGACACTAATAAAACAATTTAACAGATAAATCTGATTGGCAGGGAGGCACAGCTGGAGAATCCATCACTGATGGCAGCAGACCCTAGATATGATTAGAAATCATATGATTAGGGCTGGAGAGACGGCTCAGCAGTTAGGAGCACTGCCTGCTCTTCCAGAGGTCATGAGTTCAATTCCCAGCAACCACATGGTGGCTCACAACCATCTGTAATGAGGTCTGGTGCCTTCTTCTGGCCTGCAGGCATACATGCAGAGAGAACACTGTATACATAATAAATGCATCTTTAAAAAAAAAAAAGAAAGAAAGAAAAAATCGGGGCTGGAGAGATGGCTCAGCGGTTAAGAGCATTGCCTGCTTTTCCAAAGGTCCTGAGTTCAATTCCCGGCAATCACATGGTGGCTCACAACTATCTGTAATGAGGTCTGGTGCCCTCTTCTGGCCTGCAGGCATACACGCAGACAGAATTGTGTATCCATAATAAGTAAATAAATATTTTTAAAAAGAAAGAAATCTCTTTTAAAAATAAAAGAAAGCTTAGCTCTCTGAATTATATCTGGTCAGCACATGACCTAGGCTGGCCCAGTCCTTGTGGGTCTGAGGACCTGCTTCAGTTTGTCTGCAGTTAGTCCTGTGTGTGGCTTCATGGTGGACAAGTGCTCTCCCAAGCCATGCTCCTTACAGGGGCATCCCCATTTCTGATTTCATATATTCCTTTCGAAACAAAGGAACTGTGCCTGTATCTTCACAGAGGCCCTTCACGTGAGTTTCCTCATACCCCAGAGAACAGTCTATACCCGTGTAACCAATTTTGCATCTTTTTTTTAAAAAAAGTTTATGAGCCGGGTGTTGGTACAAGCTTTAATCCCAGCACTTGGGAGGCAGGTGGATCTTGTGAATTCAAGGCCAGCCTGGTCTACAGAGCGAGTTCCAGGACAGCCAAGGCTGTTACAAAAAAGAAACCCTGTCTTGAAAAAGAAAAAAAAAGTTCATGGATGAGTGTTTTGCATGTATGTGTTTTACACATATGTGAGTGTATTGTATATATGTGAATGTTTTACATGTATGTGAGTGTTTTACACGTATATGACTGTATTGCATATATGTGAGTGTTTAACACGTATGTGAGTGTATTGCACATGCCTGGTGCTGGGAGAGGTCAGGAGAGACCACCAGATCCCGTGGAGCTGGAGTTAAGGACTCTAGTGAGCTGCTGTGTGGCTGCAGGGACTCGAACTCAGGTCATCTGCAAGAGCAGTATATGCTCCTGGCTGCTGAGCCATCTCTCCAGCCCGCTTCTTGTGTGTCTTGAAGAAGTTCTGTAACAGACATACAGCCCTGCAGAGAAAGATACTTTGAAGCTTTGAGGTTCTTTTCACTGATAATGAATATCACTTTCCATCACTTTCCATCTTTCCCAGAAAGGTGTTTGGGGTTAGCGGTGTGCTAGGATCTCACATCCAGATGAGGAGCCCCTTACACTGCAAGACACTCCTTAGTGACGCGAGCACACAGCACCTCTCCTGCTCTCAGATGTGAACTGCTTCTCCCGTCAGGGGCTCCAGAGTGGGACGCTGCCTTCGGCAGGCTGACAGAAAGGTCTGTGGGTCCCTCTTCATCTCACACTCCCTGCTGATGTCTGTTTTCTTTCCCCTCCAGGGAAAGCCATACGTCTTTGACCGTGTATTCCCCCCAAACACGACTCAGGAGCAAGTGTATCATGCATGTGCCATGCAGATTGTCAAAGGTAAGAGACCCGTCTCCTGAATGTATTTTCCCATGCTCGCCACCGCCGCCCCCGGACACCAGATCTCTTTCTCTGCCTTCTCTTCCAGACGTCCTTGCTGGCTACAATGGCACAATTTTTGCTTATGGACAGACATCCTCAGGGAAAACACATACCATGGAGGTGAGAGTTCAGACTTGGGGCTTGAGGGATGCTAGGAAGGTGCACAGAAGATCAAAGAATCACTACGATCGGAACTTGAGGGTGGGCTGAGTCGGAGGCAGAAGGGTCTGGAAGATGAAATGAGCAGTGTGGTAGGGAGGTTTAGAGGAAGCCCCTTTAGGGGCCCACTTTCCCTCCCTCTTGTGACCCCAGTTGTCCTCCTTTGATCCAGAGAAGCACCAGTAATGGAAGTCCAAAGGCTGCTCAGTTATCAGCTTCCATTCGAAGGCAGACATGGCGGTGACCATCTCCTAACTGAGGGCGCTCTTCACGTCCCTCTTTACCTCCGTGTCCCCTGCCCACCTCGGCGTTGTCTCGTCCCGAGCCTGACTCTGCTATGCCTTGACTCCCCAGGGCAAGCTGCACGACCCTCAACTGATGGGAATCATCCCTCGGATTGCTCGAGACATCTTCAACCACATCTACTCTATGGATGAGAACCTGGAGTTCCATATCAAGGTGATCAGCACACGACTCCTGGGGAGTCAGAGATGGAAAAGTCTAGAATGAACCAGCTGGAGCGCTCCTCCCCGCTCCGATTATCTCAACGTCTCCGTGAGATGTCGTCTCCTGCACTTTCCCAGCCACTGCCCTCCTTGGTTGGGATTCCTGTGTCAGATTTAAGATCACCCCCCTCAGGGCTGGAGAGATGGCTCAGAGGTCAAGAGCACTGGTTGCTCTTCCAGAGGATCCGGGTTCAATTCCCAGCACATACCTGGTGACTCACAACCATCTGTAACTCCAGTTCTCGGGGATCTAATGGGCTCTTCCTCGCACCATGCATGCATATGATGTACAGACATACAGACGGACAAAACACTCATACACATAAAAATAAAATTCAAACATCAACAACAGAACATCTCATATCACCCACTTTCTTCCCGACCAGGTTTCTTACTTTGAGATTTACCTGGATAAGATCCGAGACCTATTGGATGGTGAGTACTTGGGCTCAGTGGGTAAAGGCTTGTGAGGAGCCTGAGAACAGAGAGACTGCCTTTATCTGGAGTTTGGTTGTGGTTGGGCATCCAGGACATATCTCTTCACACCAGAGGCCTAAGCTCTGCCCCTCCACAGAGTTTTAGTCAGGGATGGGAATGCTTGCCTGGAACCCTAGCTACTCAGAGGCTGAGGCAGGATTGTGATTTTTTTTTGAGCCCTCCCCCTTGGCAAACTCAGCAAGATTGTGTCTCAAAGGGAAAAAATGAAAAGGGGTGAGATGGAGGTGAGTGTTGGAGTCTACCTAGCAAGAGTGAGGCCTTACTTCAAACCCTAATTAGTAAAGCAAAAACAGAGACGGAAGGAGGAAGGAGGGGTATAGGGCAGGAGGTAAAATGCTTTCCTAGCATGAGGGAGTCTGTGTTCAGTCCCCTTACTGCAGAAGAATAACAAAACCTGGGAGTCAGGAGATGAGCTCAAGGCTCAGCCCTTACATATCCAGAGCCAGAAAAGAGTCGCAGTCTCTGTTCTGAGGAGGGGAGGAAGGGTATTGCCCTGTAAACGTGGTCTTTGGGTTTCCCCAAAGTCTTCATGCCTGCAGGGCATCTAGGGGTGGGTGGGTGGGCTGGCCTCGCTCACCCTGCTCTGTCTTGATTCAGTGACCAAGACAAACCTGTCTGTGCATGAAGACAAAAACCGGGTGCCGTTTGTCAAGGTGAGAGCAGGCTGGGCTCTTGTCTATGCCACCGGGGCGTCAAGAACCTGTGTGAGGGAGGACGGGTTGGCGACCCAGATGGTGGATGAGCGAAAGGTGCCAAAAGGGGCTTGGAAGTCTCCTGACAGGTCACTTGGGTGGTATGTGAAGACCAAATGTATGGTCCCGGCTATTTTCCTCCGACAGGGTTGTACCGAACGCTTTGTGTCCAGCCCCGAGGAGATCTTGGATGTGATCGATGAAGGGAAGTCGAACCGCCATGTCGCCGTCACCAGTGAGTGGGGAGATAAAGAGCTCTTGGGTCTGGAGGTCCTTGCGCTTCTCTTCTGTGCCCACGGGGGGCAAGCAAGTGGGGGAATAGGAGCGGGGGCCGCCTGCCTGTGTAACCTGCTAGGGGCCCTGGTGTGTGTGTGTGTGTGTGTGTGCGCGCGCGCGCGCGCGCGTGTGTGTGTGTGTGTAGTGGCAGCCCGGGGTGGGGGTGGGGAGGTGGCAGGGTGGGGAGGTCGAATGGTACTGGGGGGAGGTTGGGTAGGTGGCGCATGGGGGGGAGTGGATGTGCCCTTGGGCTGCAGGGGTTGGTAGGTAGAGGACCTGTGCTTCCCTGCTCCTGCAGATATGAACGAGCACAGCTCTCGGAGCCACAGCATCTTCCTCATCAACATCAAGCAGGAGAACATAGAGACCGAGCAGAAGCTCAGCGGGAAGCTGTACCTTGTGGACCTGGCCGGGAGCGAGAAGGTTGGGAATTTGGGGAAGGTGGGGCGGGGGCTGAAAAGGAATCCTTGGGGGAAGGCTTGCCTTTTTAAAAATTAAATTTTAGACTGGGTAATGGTCTTTAATCCCAGCACTTGGGAGTCATGGGCATGTGGATCTCTGTGAGTTTAAGGCCACCCTGGTCTACAGGATGAGTTCCAGGACAGCCAGGACTACACAAAGAAAGCCTGTCTCAAAAAACCAGAAAACAACAAAAACAAATAAAAACAAACAAACAATAAAAAACAAAAATTAAATTTGAAAGAAAAACACATTTGGCCGTTAGTGGTGGTGATACTCCTTTCCTCCCAGCATAACATGGGAAGAACAGGCAGATAGTATGTCCCCTTCCCTATCTCCCCCACCATGCCCCCACCCCGGCGCAGTAATGAGCAAATATTTTACCACTAAAATATATCCCAGGGAAGTGGCTCACAGAGCACCAGGCAGGTGACTCAGGTCTGCAATTCTAGGCTCCTACAGTTAGAGGGAGCTGCTGTGCACGGAGGGAGCTGCTGTATGTGGCAGTGAGCAGTGAAGGGGCCCAGCCTTAAAAGGACGACCAACACCTGCTGTTGTTCTCTGATCACACACATGCCGTGACATAGACCTGAGGTCGTCCTCTGACCATATACATCCCGTGACATATACCTGACTGTACACATGCCATGACATACACCTGATCACACGTGTGTTGTGACATATATCTGACCACACACATGCTGTGACATACGCCTGACCTCACACATGCTGTGACATACATACACATGCCGTGACATACACCTAACCACACACATTCTGTGACATACGCTTGAGGTTGTCCTCTGACCACACACATGCCATGACATACACCTGACCACACACACATGCCGTGATATATGCCTGACCACACACATGCCATGACATATACCTGACCACACACATGTCGTTACATACACCTGACCACATACATGCCATGGCGTACACCTGACCACACACATGCCGTGACGTACACCTGACCACAAACATGCCGTGACGTACACCTGACCACAAACATGCCGTGACATACACCTGAGTTTGCCCTCTGACCACACACATGTCATGCATGCTTATGCTTTCCTTTACCATCATACATCATACCATACACATACATGCACACACACACACACACACACACACACACACACACAGAGGCACACACACATTTATAATCCAGGCTGGGAACATGCTTGGTAGAGTGCAGTCTTAGCAGTGCAAAACCTCACGTTTGGTGTCTAAAGCAGGGCGTACTGCTGCATGCCTGTTATCCCAGCACTTGAGAGATGGCAGTAGGAGGATCGAACGTTCAAGTTCATCATTAAAAACATAGGAGTCTGACTAGTCTAGACGAGTCACCTTGACTCAAACAAAACAAAACATGGGGCTGGGGAATTGCTAAGGTGCTCACTTTGCCAGCAGAAGGACCCGAGTTCAGTCCCCAGCAGCCATGTAAAAACCTGAGCATGGTGGTGCATGCCTGTAGTTCCAGCACCGGGGAAGTGGAGACAGGCAGGTCCTGGGATGCACTGGCCAGCTAGCATAGCTAACCAGAACATTCCCTGTCCCATCAAGAGACCTTGACTCAAAAAAAAAAAAAAAACAGCAAGGTGACAATTTCCAAAGAGCAACACCCAAGTTGACCTCTGGCCTTTGCACATCTGTGCATCTGCAAAACACAAAACATGGAACAATCCTGAGTCGGGCGTGGTCACGTCTGTAACCCTGCAGTCAGCTGGAACAAGATGAACATGAGTATGAAGCCAGCCTGGGTTACATAGTGAGACTCGCAGCCCTCGCTCCCAAACAATCCAGCCGGTTTAGTTTCCTCTCAAGACCCTTCACTGTCACTACTGCCACGTTCTAGAACGTTTTTATTACCCAATGATTACTTCCCGTTTTATACCCACCCATCCCCTGCAAACCACTGGTTTACCCTCTGGCTTTGAATATCTCATTTAAATGATAGTATATAACCTATCTATACTATCATGGTCGGGGTGTCTGCGAGAGAGTTCACGGGAATGCAGAAAGGGTCTTCCTGACCCTGGCTGAGCATCCCTCGTTATCCTCTTCCCCACTTCCTCCCTTTTATTGGGCTTGGCCCTTCCAAGTGAAAACAGTGTTTGAGGCTCTTCCCAACATGCTTGTCCCGTAACTCCTTGACAGGTCAGCAAGACCGGAGCAGAAGGGGCTGTGCTGGACGAGGCAAAGAATATCAACAAGTCACTGTCGGCCCTGGGAAACGTGATCTCTGCCCTGGCTGAGGGCACTGTAAGTGTTCCCTGGGTCACCGTCACCCCCAACCTCTTCTCCGTCTCTCCACTTGTCATCATGCCCTAGTCCGTGGCTGTTCAGTCCCCAGGGAGAATCGCTGTCCTCTGTTGCCCTGCTGAAATAGTGTTTCTCATTCGCGGTCTGTCCCCTGCTCTAGAAAAGCTATGTGCCATACCGCGACAGCAAAATGACGCGGATTCTTCAGGACTCCCTGGGAGGAAATTGTAGGACCACCATGTTCATCTGCTGCTCCCCGTCCAGCTACAATGACGCGGAGACAAAGTCTACCCTGATGTTTGGGCAGCGGTCAGTGTCGGGGTCCCCACAGGGGACCCAGGTCATATTCCTTGCCACCGTCATCCCGTCACCAGAGACCAATGTGAGTCTCATCTTTGCTTCTTTTCTCTTCACTCAGGGCAAAGACTATTAAGAATACTGCCTCAGTGAATCTGGAGCTGACAGCTGAGCAATGGAAGAAGAAATACGAGAAGGAGAAGGAGAAGACCAAGGCCCAGAAGGAGACCATTGCAAAGCTGGAGGCCGAGCTGAGTCGGTGGCGCAATGGTTAGAGAGGGATCCCCATGGGAATAAGAGGCAGCAGTGGCTCAATGGTTAGAGAGGGACCCCCCATGGGAGTAAGAGGCAGATGGTGGCACAATGGTTAGAGAGGGACCCCCTGCCCCCATCCCCTTATGGGAGACGGAGTAAGATGTGTGGCTTAGGGCCAGCTACAATCTCTAGGAAGTAAGGCTGTGTTTCTGGAAGTGCAGAGGAACAGTTGTGAAAAAACTGATGACCTCCTGAGATCCTCCAAAAATGGAGCGACCTGAGAGCCTGGAGATCCTGGCTCTGAGGAGTCCGGAGGATGGGTTTAAATATGCGGCTCTCTCTTCTCCACCTGTAGCCACTTTTCTCAGTGCTGTGTGACCTAGCAGAAGCAACTTAAGGGTGAGGGTGTCTACTCTGGCTCACAGGAGCCTGAGGTGGCTGCTCACGTTATACCTGCAGTCAGGAAACAGAGACAGAGCTGGTGTTCCGCTTGTATCTTCCTTTTCATTCAGTCTGGACACCAGTCATGGAATGGTGCTACCACATTTAAGGAGGACCTGCCCAGCGCTGTCCACATTTAAGGTGGACCTGCCCACTTGAACTAACTCAGTATGGAAACCCCCTCATAGATATCCAGAGCTTTGTCTCAGAGGTGATGCTGGGTGCTGTTAAGCTGATAATATTAGCCATCACACTGCCTTTTCTTCCCTTCTGTCCCCGTCAGGAGAGAATGTGCCTGAGACTGAGCGCCTCTCTGGGGAGGACTCAGCTCTGGGAGCCGAGCTGTGCGAGGAGACCCCTGTGAATGACAACTCATCCATCGTGGTCCGCATCGCACCCGAGGAGAGGCAGAAGTACGAGGAGGAGATCCGCCGCCTCTACAAGCAGCTGGACGACAAGGTGCAGGCAGTCGGGCGGGGGTGACGAGAGCGAGCTTGTGGCGGCAGGACGGCTCAGCCTGATGACCTAAAGGGGAGAACCGACTCCCACAAGTTGTTTTCTAGCCCCCCACATGAGCACCAAGGCACACACATGCACACATGCACACACCATACAAACACAAGCACACTATAAATTTTTTAAAAAAAAAACATTGCTTTGAGCTGGGTGGTGGTGGCGCAGGCCTTTAATCCCAGCACTCAGGAGGCAGAGGCAGGCGGATCTCTGTGAGTTTGAGGCCAGCCTGGTCTACAAGACCTAGTTCAGGACAGGTTCCAAAAGCTACAGAGAGACCCTGTCTTGAAAAACCACACACACACACACAAAAGCTTTGTACCGCCATTATGATGTGGAAAATAAGTTTTAAAAACAGAAGAAAATAGAAGAGACCGGTCAACTCTCATCTAGAGATAACGCTGCTAATATCTTACTGTTCTTTGTTTCTTTGTGCATTGTGTAACTGAGGTATACAGGAGAGGTGATTTGCATCTTATTTTCCTTTCTTATAGATAGTCTCATATTTTAGGTGAGGCCCAAACTCTTGGTTCTCCTGGTTCCGCCTCCTAGGTGCTGGGGTTGCCATCCTGACCAGCTCGGGTTTTTTAGTTATATAGTTTCAACAATTCTTCATAACAGTATCTGTTTAGGGCTAAGGGTATAGCTTGTAGTTGGTAGGGTGCCTGCCTGGCGTATGCAAAGAAAGCCCTAAGTTCAGTCCTCAGCACCATATAATGCCAGGCATGGTAGCACATGCCTGTAATTGCAGTACACAGGTAGAGACAGTATATCAGAACATTGAGGTCACCCTCAGCCAGGTAGGAAGTTTGAGGCCAGCCTGGAAACTGTCTGAGAAAGCTTCTTTTAAATAGATGCCTGAGAATTCGTTTATCAAAATGTATTTGGTTGTTATGGATAAACATTTGCTTTTGAGACTAGAGCAGTTAAGGGCACTGGCTGCTCTTCCAGACGACCCAGGTTTGATTCCCAGGACCCACATGGTAGCTCACAACTCTCTGTGACTCATGTTTTAGGAGATCTGCTGTCCTTGTCTCACACTGCAGGCACTAGGCATATGTGTGGTACACAGACATAGGCAGACATAGCACACACACATACAATAAAGTAAAAATAATTATTTAAAAAGTAAACACTGTACACATACATATATACATATATATGGATATATATATCCATATATATATTTAGAGAGAGAGTTTGCTTTTGAACCAGGTGTGGTATTTCCGCCTATAATCCCAGCACCATAAGACTGAGGCAGGAAGACAGGAAGATTGGGAAATTGAGTCCAATATACTTCTAGGCCAGCCTGGACTACGTGGTAAGACCTTGTCTCAATACACACATGCACAGAGGTCCTGGTCAAGGTGGCACATGCCTCTAATCCCAACACCTGTTAGACTGAGACAGGGATCAGAGTTTGAGGCCTTTTGCAGCTACATAGACATGCAGAGTTCAAGACCAGCCTTAGGTACATGAGACCCTGTCTCAAGTGGTACCCTCAATTTTTCATTTGATATTTTTTAATGCTTTTTAAATGATGTGGCCAGACTGGCGTGCTAACGTGAGAGTTCTAGGCTAAGGGTGTGGACGTGGAGACTTTTGCTGGGTACCGCCATTGTCCCAAAGGAAGTTCAAAGCGAAGTTCTGCCGTCCTTTTGGTATGCGAGCTTTCCAACTCAAAGCAGCACTCTGTGATCTGGCTTCTTCCTCCGGTCCCGGCCTTCTAAAATGGGCGAAGTAGCCCCTCACCATCCCCTCTCGCCTCTGACAGGACGATGAGATCAACCAGCAGAGCCAGCTCATTGAGAAGCTGAAGCAGCAGATGCTGGACCAGGAAGAGGTAACAGCTGGAGTGAGGGGCTGAGGATGTGGATGCTCAGTTGGTAGAGTGTAGGCATAGCAGGCATGAAGCCGGGTGGTTGGTTCCCCAGCACAGAGTAAATCAGAGGTGGTAACACACACCTGTAATCTGCTGAGCGCCAATAATGGGGATAGAAGTTCAAGGTCATTCTTAGCTACAAAGACTTGGATACTTGAAACTTTATCCAAAAAAAAAAAAAAAAAGGGTGTGGCATTCTACATACTGACTAGTGACCCATGAAAATCATTACAATCTGGAAACTTAGGAGGTCAAGTTAGGAAGATCAGAGTTCAAGGCTAACACAGGCATTGGTGGTGCACGCCTTTGATCCTAACACTTGGGAGACAGAGGCGGGAGACAGAGGCGGGTGGATCTCTGAATTCAAGTCCAGTCTGGTCTACATAGTGAGTTTTGGGACCGCCAGACTACACAGAGAAACCCTGTCTCAAAAAAACAGACAAAGTAACTAACTAAAAAGAATTCAAGCCTAGTTGTTGCTACATAGTAGCCAGCCAGATTACTCTTACGGTCCAGACGATGGCGTCCAGGTGCTTTTCCATTTCGGTTAATGAGGCCTGTTGCTCACCTCTCCTTGATTTGTGCTTCAAGTGTGTGCCAGGCGAGTGTTGGAATTTAGCATTCATAGACCTAGGGGCTCAAGAGGCAATCCCTGACAGAGTGTGTTCTCACACGCTCCGCCTCTTCATCGAAGCTGCTGGTGTCTACTCGGGGAGACAATGAGAAGGTCCAGCGGGAGCTGAGCCACCTGCAGTCAGAGAACGATGCTGCTAAGGACGAGGTGAAGGAAGTCCTGCAGGCCCTGGAGGAGCTGGCAGTCAACTACGACCAGAAGTCGCAGGAGGTAGAAGAGAAGAGCCAGCAGAACCAACTGCTGGTGGACGAGCTGTCCCAGAAGGTGGTAAGTGGCTGGCAAGTAGCCCAAGGGCACCCTAACCTGGGAACACCTCTGCTTCCCGCCATTGTGCGGTGTAGCTCCTCCTGCACTTGTGTCCAGTGTGCGGACGCCCTCCCCTGCCTGCCTCTGCAATTTGCCCTTCTCTCTTCCAGAGGCTTCTGCAGGGTCTGTATTCTCTCCATAGAAGCCCTCAGAGTCTTACATGATATGAGAGACTCTGCTGAAGCTGGGAAGGGGAGCAGGAGGATGGCAATGGTAGTGACCGTAGGGGCTGTCCCTAGGCCACCATGCTGTCCCTGGAGTCTGAGCTTCAGCGGCTCCAGGAGGTCAGTGGACACCAGCGGAAACGGATCGCTGAGGTGCTCAATGGGCTGATGAAGGACCTGAGCGAGTTCAGTGTCATCGTGGGCAATGGTGAGATTAAGCTGGTAAGTCGGGGAGAGAAAGCAGTGTTGTTCAGGGCGCTCTTGCTCTGTGCTCTGGGCACTAGAGAGAGAGGTATGGTGGGACAGCCCATCCTTCTGGGGTACTGAGGAAGGCGGGTCAAAGAGCCTTGAAATGTCCCCTTCCCAGAGCCAAATGTGCTGTCACACACCTGTAATCCCAGCATTTGGGAGACTGAGGCAGGGAAAACAAGAGTTCTAGGGCAGCCTGGGCAAGCAAGATCCATTTTTTTTAAGTTAACAAAAGAAGGGACTGTGCCTCAGATATAGAAATACAGAGAATTGTAGAGCAACTGAGAAGACACATTCTGAAGGGTTCACACACGGACTACAGAGAGAGAGATTTCTGTGGCAAGGTCTAGAGGTGACATCTATGCATAAGAAAATGACCTATTGGAGGCCGGGTGATGATAGTGCAACATGCCTTTAATCCCAGCACTCAGAAGCAGAGGCAGGCGGATCTCTGTGAGTTTGAGGCCAGCCTGGTCTATATAGTTAGTTCCTGGACAGCCAGGGCTACACACAGAAACCCTGTCTCGAAAAACAAACAAATAAAAATACAAAACAAAGAAAAAGAAAAAGCAACCAGTTTGGGGTTTCCACAAAAGAAAGTCCATCTGGGAGTAGGGCATGCAGCTGTAATGCCAGTCCTCGGGAGGCTGAGACAGGCAAAGCACGTAATCCCAGGGATTTGGGGCTGGCATGGGCGATGCAGCAAACCAGAGAAGACTGGTTGATGTTTAAGGTGGAGCGAAGACTATCCGGATCGGATCCAGCGTCTGTTGGTAGAGGCTGCAAAGTGAAATGTTAGTTGCTAGAAGCCGTGTCTTAGGGCCACAATGACTGTGATGAAACACTGTAATCAAAAGCGATGGGGGTGGGAGGGGAGGGTCTGTCTGGCTTACATAGTCCAAGTCACAGTTCACTGAGGGAGGCCAAGACAGGGCGGCAAACCTGGAGGAGGGAGCTGATGCAGAGGCCACGGAAGAGACCTGCTTTACTGGCCGCCTAGCTAGCTTATAGCACCCATCAATCACTAATTAAGAAAATGCCTTACAGGGGGCTGGAGAGATGGCTCAGAGGTTAAGAGCACTGGCTGCTCTTCCAGAGGTCCTGAGTTCAATTCCCAGCAACCACATGGTGGCTCACAACCATCTGTAATGAGATCTGGTGCCCTCCTCTGGCGTGCAGGCATACATGGAGGCAGAATGTTGTATATATAATAAATAAATAAATCTTTAAAAAAAAAAAAGAAAAGAAAATTCCTTATAGGCTTGCCTACAGCTGGATTTTATGGAGGCTTTTTGTTTTGTTTTGTTTTGAATCAAGGTTCCCTTCTCCCAGCTGACTCTAGCTTGTGTCAAGCTGGCATAAAGCAAGCCAGCACAGGCTGCTAAAAGGTACTCAGGAACTGGGGCTTCCTTGAGTACCCACAAAGGGGTGAGATTCAGGCAGAGGGTGAAGGATGTAAAGGCATACTTTCTGCCTCAGAAGCAGCTCTCTCCTCTCTGCCCACCCTCAGCCAGTGGAGATCAGCGGGGCCATCGAAGAGGAGTTCACCGTGGCCCGACTCTACATCAGCAAAATCAAATCGGAGGTCAAGTCCGTGGTGAAGCGGTGTCGGCAGCTGGAGAACCTGCAGGTGGAATGTCACCGCAAGATGGAGGTGACTGGCAGGGAGCTGTCATCCTGCCAGCTGCTCATCTCACAGGTGAGCGTCTGAGGATGAGCGCCCAAGAGGGAGAGAGGCTACTCTGTGGTGTAGAAAAGCTCCTGGCCCGAAGTTGGTTCTCTGAGTTCAAGGGCAGCCGGGTCTACAGAGCGAGTGCCAGGACAGCCAGAGCTGCGCAGAGAAACCCTGTCTTGAAAAAACAAAAAAACCAAACCAAAATGAAAACTTCTTAACACCCACCTCGATGTCAGTGTCTTGGGTCAGTGGGGATCAAGGACAGAGATCTGGGGTTCTGGTGGGGAGAGTCCAGACCAAAGAGGTGAAACTCAGGGGGGTACTGTCCTTGACCGGATTATCTGAAGGAAGGGCCTCTATAGGAATGGCCCCTGACCTCAAATCCTCATAGAAAGTGCTGCAGGGGTGGGGGCGGCATGCAGGGGAGCTGCAGTTCACAGCGTAGGACCTTGATACCCTGCGTTTCCTTTCTGCCATCCACTTTCTCTTACCAGCACGAGGCCAAGATCCGTTCGCTTACGGAATACATGCAGAGCGTGGAACTGAAGAAACGGCACCTGGAAGAATCCTATGACTCCCTGAGCGATGAGCTAGCCAAGCTTCAGGCACAGGGTGAGGCCTTCCCAGGTCTATCCCGGCCATCCTTGGAGCTGAGGTCCCAGAAGGGACTGGGAAGCAAAGTTACACACATCGGGAAGAAGAGACCCGATAGACTCTAGCTCGGCATCAGCTTGAGTTCCCAGTTTCAACTCATGTGCTACGTAACATGTAGACTGGCTTTTGTATGTAGTTCATTTTACACGAACCATAGACCCCCTGTTGTTCTCCATCCCTGATAAGTCACACTGGACTGTCCCAACCCGGAATGTCCCTAGACACCCATCCCCTGTGGCCTGGAGCTCTGGTATCATGAAACTGTCTTCCTCTCTTTCACTTAGAAACTGTGCATGAAGTGGCCCTAAAAGACAAGGAACCGGACACACAGGACGCAGAGGAAGTGAAGGTGAGCTGGGATGCTATGGGGATGGTGTGTCTGGCAGGGCCAGCACTGTGCTGACTGTCAGCTGGAGAGGCTGGCTCTGAGCATAGGCTTGGGTCGTTTGCAGAAGGCCCTGGAGCTGCAGATGGAGAATCACCGTGAGGCCCATCACCGGCAGCTGGCCCGCCTCCGGGATGAGATCAACGAGAAGCAGAGGACCATTGATGAGCTGAAAGAGTAAGGGTCCTGGGGGGTCGCTCCAGTGTCCCTCCCGTCCCTCATCTCGCCGTGTCCACTCCAGTGATCCTTCAGGATCTTCAGTGTCCAAGGTCATTTCCTCAACAATGACACACTTCAGAGCCCAACTTCAAGAGAGAAGGTCTGGAGAGATGGCTCAGTGGTTGAGAGCACTGGCTGCTCTTCCAGAGGACCTGGGCTTGACTCCCAGCACCTACATAGTGACCCACAGCCATCTGTAACTTCAGTCCCAGGGAATTCAACACTCTCTTCTGGCCTCCTCAAGTACCAGGCAGACATGTGGCGCAAAGACACACACAGACATGTGGCGCAAAGACACACAGGCAGACATGTGGCGCAAAGACACACAGACATGTAGAGCAAAGACACACAGGCAGACATGTAGTGCAAAGACACACAGACATGTAGCACAAACACACACAGACATGTAGAGCAAAGACACACAGGCAGACATGTAGAACAAAGACACACAGACATGTAGAGCAAAGACACACAGGCAGACATGTAGAGCAAAGACACACAGGCAGACATGTAGAGCAAAGACACACAGGCAGACATGTAGAGCAAAGACACACAGGCAGACATGTAGAGCAAAGACACACAGGCATGTAGACCAAATGGCCTCCTCAAGTACCAGGCAGACATGTAGCGTAAAGACACACGGGCAGACATGTAGTGCAAAGACACACAGATATGTAGCACAAAGACACACAGACATGTAGAGCAAAGACACACGGGCAGACATGTAGTGCAAAGACACACAGACATGTAGCACAAACACACACAGACATGTAGAGCAAAGACACACAGGCAGACAAAACACCCATACACATAAAAAAATCAATTAAAAAAAAAAAGACCCAAGAAGGAATTAGCCTGTCCTTGAGGCTTTTGTATTTGGAGTACTCAGGGTCCCATGCTGTCCTGAAAATGGTAGCCGGTGTCTGTCCCCGTACCTGAGGGCAGGAGCATCAGGTCTTACTGGGACACCCTTAGACTGATGTGTGAGAGGCGGGGTTTCCCTTTTCTCCCGTGTCTCTCATCTCTTCTGTGCCCCCGCCCTCCCCAGCCTGAACCAGAAGCTGCAGTTGGAGCTGGAGAAGCTGCAGGCTGATTATGAGAGGCTGAAGAACGAAGAACACGAGAAGAGCGCCAAACTGCAGGAGCTGACGTGAGTGAGGTGTTCGCTGGCGGGCAGGCCCTGAACTGATGCAGACAGGCGCAGAGATGCAGGATGCTTGGGTGGACTGGCGGGCAGTCCTGGAACTGATATAGACTGGTGTAGAGATGCAGGATGCTCCGGTGGCCTCTATGAGGATGGTCACAGGAAGCAAGCATGAAGGGGTGGGGAGAAAGGCAGGAGATCAGCGGAATGACTGCCAGCCAGGCTGGGTATAGCGGTGCATGCCTTTAATCCCAGCACTCGCACTCGGGAGGCAGAGAGGCAGGCCGATCTCAAGGCCAGCCTGGTCTACAGAGTTCCAGGACAGCTAGGGTGATTAATATGAAAATTAGGCTTTGAAGCAGTATGGTATGGTCTCAAGAAACTTTGCACGTGGCTGTGTTATATGCATAAAAAATAGAGTTAGCCATAATGAACATCTGGTAATTTTATCTGTAAATAACAGAATCACGGCTTTTCATAAAATTACCTCTTGGCTCTCTTTAAGTATTCCTTTCTGACGGTTGCATTGCGAACACGAGTAATCTGCGTAAGAAACAATGGCAAAGATAAAATGAATGGTAGGGAAAGGAGATCCTGAGGGGTCGTCCTTGTCCGTCCCTCCCCTTACTTCTCTTGCTGCAGATTTCTGTACGAGCGGCATGAGCAGTCCAAGCAGGACCTCAAGGGGCTGGAGGAGACAGTTGTGAGTGGCTCCCCTCCTGTGACAAACCAACGGAGTGGGAGGCGGCGCCCCATCCTCCTCAGTACCTCCTACTCGGTTTCTCCTGCCCCTCTCACCGCAGTCTGTGGCCCAGTCAGGGGCATCTGCCCACCTCGAGTGACAGAACCATTTGACTGTAGACTGTGGACCATTGTGGAGGGCGAAGGCAGACTCGGTATCCCCAATTCTGAATCATTCTTTGCAGGCCCGGGAACTCCAGACCCTCCACAACCTTCGCAAGCTGTTCGTTCAAGACGTCACGACTCGAGTCAAGAAAGTGAGTGCCGCCCTCAAGTCTCACCAGCCCTGTGGCCTCCTCCCCTTCTCTGGGTTCTCCAGTTCTGTCCCCCGTGGGGTGGGTTTGGGTCAGGCCAGCCATATCTTCCCTCCCTTCCATCTAATCAGAGTGCAGAAATGGAGCCCGAGGACAGTGGGGGGATTCACTCCCAGAAACAGAAGATCTCCTTTCTTGAGAACAACCTGGAACAGCTTACAAAAGTTCACAAACAGGTAAGCGTTCAGAAGCCGAGGCCAGGCCCCTGTGATACCCAAATCCTGAAAGGCCGCTTGGATTGGGGAAGAGCTAGCTGCAGGCAGTCCTTAGCTTTCTCTTCGGGTTCTCTGACTCCCTTCTTGGCATCTCATCTGGGCCCACACACACACTGACCTCTGCCCTGTGCCCATTCTCCCTTCGAAGTTTCAGCCCATCTTTGCTTAAAGAGGAAGTCCACAGCTCCACCTCGGAGGAAGAGGCAGAATTGTGTGTTATAGCTTCAGAGGAGGGCTGTGAGGTCACACTGAGCAGCTCTGCCTAGCTTGCACATGGCCTTGCAGGGCAGTCTCTAGCACTACGGTGGGGCTGGGGTGAGGGTATAATAGGGATATAAGATATACAAGGGAATTGGGCTTTATTCTTAGCAAACAACAACAACAACTCCATTTGCCTACCTGGGACAGGTATGCAGGACATTAAATGAGGTTCTCCACATGACCCAACCAGGCCAGTGGGGGCCAGTCAGAACCCCTGCACTGAGTTGCTGCCTCTCTGTCCCCCGCTTGCCATTTGCCGCTGCTCTGTAGGTAGAAGCCTGGGTTTCCAAGGTATGGGCTGGGTGGGTGGGTGAAAGGGCGATGCAGAGGAATAAGGACAGGAAATGTTTGGGGTGTCCACAGCAGAAGCATCCTCGGCCACGCCAAGGAGCCAGCACACTCAACAGTCGGTCTTTGACTGATTTATAAAACAAGGCCAGCCTAAATTTCATTCCCTCTCCCCTCCAGACTCATGCTCACGAGCCAAGCTCACCTTTTCCTCCCAGCCTGTGTGGTGCCCAAGCCACACAGTAAAGACTCAGTGTGCATCCTTTTGGAAACTTACCAAACCTGCTGGGTTTGGGTTTGGATCTGCTGACGGCTAAAATATTACCTTTCCTTCCTTATCTTACTGTGAAATGGTATAACACTTTGACGGAAAAGTTTAATGACAGCTTGGAAATCTTTAGAAAAAAAAAAAAGAAAAAAAAAGAAAAAAAAAGGCAGGTGTGGGTGTGGCCTAGCTGAGAGTCCTTGCAGGGCTTGCAGAAAGCTCAACCCCAATACATAGCGAGGTGGCCAGCATAGTGGCTCAGGTCTGTGAGCTGAGCGCTTGAGAAGCTAGGGGCTGAGGGCAGCCGGGGCTATGTAGTGAGTTCTAGGCCAGCCGGGGCTATATAGTATGACCCCTGTCTTTTTTTTTAACCTTTCTTCCTTCCTTCCTTCCTTCCTTCCTTCCTCCCTCCTTCCCTCCTTCCCTCTCTTTCCTTCCTTCCTGCCTCTTTTTTCCCTCCTCAAAGCCCCTGCTTCTGCTCTAAGCCCCAAACTCCAAGTATCGCTCCCCTAAAGGACTAGGGGAGCCAAGTCTATGCAGGAAGTAGGGTTCTTGAAATTCAGCAATGCCACAGTTAACCTAAACCAGCAGTACAGTGTGACCTGATAATCCCTAAATGCCTAAAGCTAACAGAGATCCTAGCTCTGTCTGTCCCTTTCCCCTCTGTGTTCTCTGCTATGCTGAGCAGCCTGACTGCCCCCAGCCACCCCGCCCTCACACCTGACTCCCAAGGCTTTGCCCCTTAGTAGTCTCAAGTGCCACCCCCAACCCACCTCCGTCATAGTGCAGACCCTGCCAGAGGATCCATGGGCTTTTTCTGGCTGCAGAGTGGTTACTATCACACTCCAGCTTAATTTAAATGGGGTTCGGGAGGATGGCCCGGGAGGTCATCAGACGCGAAGGTAACGAGCGCAAATGTTTGTGCGATCCGATCGCAAACATTTTCTTTCCTTCCTGGAGACTCTGTGTGTGGCTGTGAGGGGGTCCCGGATTCCAGCTTCCGCCCCTGCTCTGCACCCTACTCACCTGCACGGCTCAGCCATGCCCATCTTGTCACGTGCTCTTGCTTTGCTGCCCTTTGCATGCTCACGCAGCTGGCTGCTCCCCACTGGAGCCCTGGAGCTACGGTGGAGGGGATTGTCTAGGGGGATGGAACCTGAGACAGGGCTATAGGAGGAGGTGTCGCTGCTTAGAAAATTGCTGTAGGGAGCAGGAAGGAACTGAATAGAACTGCGTATTACCTAAAGGGAAGGAGAAGGTCTCTCAAGGAAATGACAGGGTCCTGATTTTTCTTTATCCTCCCTCTTTGCGCTCAACCCCCACACTCCACTGGGCGACTCTCTTTTGGGTCATGGCTTTTCTCTCGGCTTCTTCTGTCTGGCTCACTCCACAGCTGGTACGTGACAATGCAGATCTGCGTTGTGAGCTTCCTAAATTGGAAAAACGACTTAGGGCTACGGCTGAGAGAGTTAAGGCCCTGGAGGGTGCACTGAAGGAGGCCAAGGAGGGCGCCATGAAGGACAAGCGCCGGTACCAGCAGGAGGTGGACCGCATCAAGGAAGCCGTGCGGTACAAAAGCTCCGGCAAGCGGGGCCATTCTGCCCAGATTGGTGAGTGAATGTCAGTAGGCATCTCCCACCCGGAGCAAATCCAGCCAGTTCCTCAGTGCCAGACAACCCAGTGCTTGCCTCTAGCCCTAACCTTCCTGCCAGAGGATGGTGAGGTCGTTTTGCTGGGGTCGCTCTTCAGGACCAGCGGAAACGCAGGGTAACAAACAGCCTCCTCACAGTTCTGTCTTCTCTTTTGTAGCTAAGCCTGTGAGGCCTGGACACTACCCAGCCTCCTCACCCACCAACCCCTATGGCACCCGGAGCCCCGAGTGTATCAGTTACACCAACAATCTCTTCCAGAACTACCAGAACCTGCACCTGCAGGCTGCACCTAGCTCCACCTCAGATCTGTAGTGAGTGACCACGGGTGTCTTACAGGGTGGTGTCAGCTCTTGGCTTATTTAAATTTAATTATTTTTCCAAAGTCACGTGGCTTCCGACCCTTTTCTCAGCTCTCCGCCTGTGTTTAGGAGATGGGCACCCTCTTCCCCCTCTCTGAGACTGTCTGCTTCCTTCCCAGGGAAGGACAGGAAGGGAGGAGTGTGGGCATGGTGGTCCTCAGATGTTAGAATACAGGCTGTGTCTCTATTCTGTTCCTTCCAGCTTTGCTAACTCCTGTGCCAGCAATGGAGCCACATCTGGTGGCCCCTTAGCTTCCTACCAGAAGGCCAACATGGACAATGGTGAGTGACAAAGGTCCAGCCTATGGGGTCCCTGGGGCAAATTGAGGGGTGTTTATGGCAGACACTAACAGACCCTTGTCCACAGCAGGGCATCAGATTAAAGATAACGCCAGGAATGGAGCTCAGTGGCAGGGCACTTGCTTAGAGTGGTTGCTGCCCGGCATCCCGTTCCTGGTTCAGGGCAGGAAGGGTGGGGAGGACAGGGGGCATCCACTTGGGCCCACTCTCTGAGCCTTAGTCTTGTGTAGATGTCCAGCCTAAACCGGGCTGGCCTGGAACTCGGAGATGCACCTGCCTCTGCCTCCAAATGCTGGGATTAAAGGTGTGCACCACCACCTCGGGCCCCACGGGTACAGCTTTGGGTAACTGAGGATAGGGTGCCCCATGGGAAGGGTTTGTGGAGTCTGTTCCTCGCATCAGCCTTTTCTAACTGTGTTCTCAATGGTGGTCTCTCCAGGAAATGCCACAGATATCAACGACAACAGGTACCCGACACCACTAACCTGGGCTTCTCTTGGTGGAACCAGAAAAAGCGAATAACCTTTCTCCCTTTGGGCTTCCCTGGAGTTTTGTGGGGACAGAAGAGGAAATGAGGCTCCCTCTGGTTACTCATATCACCCCTGGTCTAAGCCCCTGCCCATTCCAAGTCTAAGCCCCTCCCCATTCCAGGTCTAAGCCCCTCCCCATTCCAGGTCTAAGCCCCTCCCCATTCCAGGTCTAAGCCCCTCCCACTCCAAGTCTAAGCC
The DNA here is from genome assembly GCF_982192425.1 of Myodes glareolus. NCBI lineage: Eukaryota > Metazoa > Chordata > Mammalia > Rodentia > Cricetidae > Myodes > Myodes glareolus. The sequence goes on along the minus strand of NC_142051.1, from coordinate 11,427,678 downwards.
CCTCCCACTCATTAGAATTCCTGGGGAAGAATGCCTACTTTTGGGGAACTTTCTGGCCTTGGGCAGGTCCTTAGTTTTGGAAGCACGCATCTTTCCTGCCCTGCTGAGTCTATCTCACAGGCACGCTATCAGAGCACTTACGTGGCAGGAACGGGTCTGACTGTCGTGTGTCTTTCTCCAGGAGTGACCTGCCATGCGGCTATGAGGCTGAGGACCAGGCCAAGCTTTTCCCTCTCCACCAAGAGACAGCAGCCAGCTAACTCCCATTCCTGGCTACAAATCTGCACTTCCAGGTAGCTGAGACAACTCCCCTCTCTCTCTGGCCCTGGTCTCTTCCTAGCTAGCCATGGCCTCTTCTGTTTCTTTTCTCTTTATCGTGTGTGTGTGTGTGTGTGTGTGTGTGTGTGTGCACCTTATTTTCTGAGACAAGGTCTCTCACTGAAACTGGAGCTTGCTGCTCTGGTTGGGTTGCTGGTCACTCACCCCCGCCCCTACCCCCTTTTCTACCTGTTTCTGTCCCCCAGTTCTGGGGTAACAGACTGGCTTTATGTGTGTGCTGGGATCTGAACACAGTCCTCTTCCCTACGCAGAAGCACCTTATGACTGAGCCATTTCCCCAGCACCTCCCCTCTTTATTTTTTCTTAAACCATCTCAAAACTTTTCAACTTCTGCTTAGCCTGGTACGGTGGCACAAGCCTATTATCCTAGCACTCAGACAGAACAGGAGGATCCTGGGTTAGTGAGATCCTGTATCAACAACAAACAAAAAGATTTACTAAAACCTCCAAATCACACATCAGCTCATGCTGCCCCTTATGAAGGTTACCTCCAACCTTGACCTCCCATGCACCTTGGTGCTACCCTTCAGTTCTGGCGATAACTACAGTACTGATTTCCACCACTAGGGGTCACTCACACATTTAGAAAAATTGCAAAGGCTTGCCAATAGCTACAGCCACACAAGTCGTTGACCTTAAGTAACAGGAGAGCTTGGGAGAACATCCCATCAAGCCTCCGCCTCCACCGTAAAATAATAACCTTAGACACATGGAGATGCTCTGAGCTAAGATGCCTCTTGTCACTATGTCTGCTTTATTCTTGTGTGCTATTCCTAAATTTGCATATGCTACCAAAGACTCTGATGCTGTCTGACTCTTGGTCCCTCTAGCTAGTGACATCAGTCCTCTCCGTACTGTTCACTGAAAATGAAAACCAACTGCCTCCAATCTCCAACCCCTCCAGCTTCCATGCCTCCTTCTTGCCAGGAGTTCCCCCATCCCCTTGTTCCTGGTGTCCCCAGGCTTCTTGTCATGGTTGCTTTAAACCCCAGATGGGCAGTAGGACCTATTTCGTTGTCCATGTTAGATCCTTGGCTGACTAGGATCGAGAGAAAATGGTCAGTCTCTTGCTGGGCTGTACTAGGCCAAGCCCCTCCCAGGTTTGGTCCAGGCAGAAAAGCCTAGGAAAGAGAGAAGTGGAATGGGGAAAGAGGATGCTGGGAGAATTGGGATGGAGAAGCAGGGGTTGGTCTGGCTGGGAGTGGGGGTGGATGGGGTTGGCTTGTCGGTGTTAAAGGGACAGAATATTAACCAATGTGTGTGCCAATGCTTCTGTTCTAACACAGAGCCTGGACTCTGGCTGGCTCCTCACGCCTGCTTTCTCTTTCTTCCCCAGTTTCTAAGAGGGACTGAGGCCTCTTCTCTCAGCATGCTGCAAAATCTGTGGTCTCTGATACTAGCTCCCTCCCCAGCCCGTGTTGTTGGACTGTCGATGTCTCCTCCCTCCATACTCTGTACTCTGTATCTATATACCGGAAGCTGCTGCCGCTGCGTCTCCTCTGTTCTTCTCTCTCAGTAGCTGGTGATGTATTTAGCAGGTTGTAAGCATAGTCTCCTCTCCTCATTCAGCATTAGGGAGGAGGGGAGTGTCTTCTTCTTTCTTCCATATGCTTGTTTCTTACACCGAGTGATGTTAGTCACCGAGTAGAGGTCACAAGAGGATCACGGAAACGTGGGAGCTAGGAGAGCATGCTCCTTCTTGCTCACAAACACACGTGTACATGCACACACACACACGTGTACATGCACACACACACACACACGTGTACATACAAAGCCTTAAGCAGAAGAATGTCTTAGCATCTACGAAAAGAGAGAAACAGACCCCCCTCTTTACACAGAGCACAGGGGAGGACCCAGCAGAAGGGTTGCTAAATTGCCCCCCATCCTCCCTTCACCTGAGTCAGGAGATTGTGGGCGCTCACTTCTGTCCTGTGAAGTCTGCCTTTTGCTGCCTTCTCCCCCAGTCTAAGAGCATGGACTGTTCCAGGGACTATTTCCCTTCCTGGCCCAAACCTCTTTTGATACTTTCTACTCCAGATATCATAACCAGAACTTAGAGTTGACTTAAGAACTGTATTCTGAAGAGTTGAGAAGGCAGACCTCCAAGAAAGAGCTGCTCGTCTGTCTGGGCCGATGGTTACAAGCAAGCGGAGTTAGAGCAGCGGTTCCCTGGGTCCGGGGCGTGAGCAGGCTGAGGGCTACCGTGTGTCTTTCTTTCTATCACAGTGCCCTCGGGGTGAAGTTTTGAGCTCACCCTTTCTCCCTTCTGGGCCGCACTTGCTTCCCATCTCTGACTCTGTGGTTTGGGGCTTCCAGTTCACTGACATAACAGCTGTTTCTAGGCGCCTTCCCTTCGAGCTGGGGTCTGGCTCTTTCCCAGCATGCCTCCTTCCCCTGCACAGAATTCCTTTGGGAATCTCCATCTGGTACTAAGTGCACTTTAAAGATGGAGCAGGGGTAGGAGGTACAGCGTAGGGGAAACAGCTTCCCCAGCACATGAAAAAGCCCTGATTTTGACCCCCCAGTACCTCACAAGAAAAGCCAGGGATGGTGGCCAACATTTGCAAATGTTGCTCTCAGGAAGCCGAGGTAGGAAAACTGCTAAATTTGAGGTTAGCCTGGACTATGGAGTCAGTTCCAGGATAGCTTGAGCTACAGTGAGAAACCCTGTCTCAAAACAAAACAAAGGGGGAAAAAAAAAAGAAAGAAAGGGACAGATTAGGTTTTTCAGAGGTGACAGAGGCAGAGGGCCTGAACCTAGTCCCCTCTCTACAGCCCAGGTCCCCTCCTCTCCAGCAGTCGAGGGGACATTACTTTAGTTCAGATGGTCCTTTCCTCCCATCGGCTAAGGTGATTTTCTGAATAACTGCAGGAATGAAGGTCACTACCCAGCTAAGCCAAGCAATACAGCCGAGCATCCAGACACCCAGTCTTCCCCGGGGTGGGAAACCAGGCCACTGTGACTGCGGGGCACCCTGCCTGCCGGCTTCAGAGCTGGAGGCAAGACTGTGGACGACAGCTGGTATACGGGGGCTGTCGTGGTTGTGAGTCCTCCAGGGGAAGTGTCTGCTTGCTACCTGTTAAAGAATGGCAGAGATGAAGACAGCCTCAGAGCGGTGTGGGAGAAGCCCAGGGCGGCCGCCTTCAAACAGTTTTTCAAAATAAGTCTTATATAGGAAGACGTAAAAAGTAGCCCAGGGCTTTGATGGTGGCTCAGTGGTATGGTGCTGGCCTTTGATACTTAATGTGACAAGGCGAAGGGTCTCATCTATCTCTGGAACTGCAAAAACCAGGAAAAAAACCAATGAGAAGTAGTTCAGGCTTGGGAAGCTTATCTTTTCCTACTTCTCCCCTCCCCCAGGGTGAACGCTTAATTAGTTAAAGGTCCCCAAAACAGCCCTAAGAGTGTGGGAATCCCTACAACTCCAAAGAGAGAACAGGCGGGGCATATGAGTCACTGTCTCGGACCCAGTGGGCAAAGGAGAAAGACAGCATCTTGTCTGTGCCTTCGTGCCAGCAGGACACCTGAGAATCTGAGGGAGTCTGTGTAAGCTTGCCACCAGACAATTCTTTCCAAACACAACAAAACGTGAGGGTCCACAGCAGGGCAGACGAAGGGAGGGGTGGCGTATCCTTCCACATCCTTCTCTTCGGCACGATGTAAGGGAATACCACTTGCTTACGTTAGCCAGAAACAGTCCCTTTACCAGGGACTTCTCACCACACTCTCCCTCCTTCCGTTCACCGCATCCCTTTCAGACAGCCAGGTCACCAGGAGGGCCACCTGGCCCGCCCACCCACATCTGCCAAAATGTTGCATGCCAGCGTGGAAGACAGACCAAATTGCACAAATCCCAGTGTGTATTTACTTGGTGGACACAGATACCTTTAAAATAAAATAAATCCAACGACGGCTATGTTGTTGCTTTTTTTTTTTTAAAGTGTTTTTGTTTGTGTGTGTGTGTTTATAAGTGTTTTGCAAGCACATATGCCTGTGTGCCGTGTGCGTGCCTGGTGCCCTCAAGAGGCTAGAATAGGGTGTCCAGTCCTCAAGAACTGGAGTTACAGGTGGCTGTAAACTGTGGTATGGGTGCTGAAAACTGAGCCCTGGTCCTCTCTAAAAGCCACAGGATTATCACGCTAACCCGGTGTAGTGGTTTGAATGAGAATGGACCCTATAGCCTCCTGTTTGAGTACTTGGTCCCCAGTTGGTGTAGCTGTTTGGGAAGGATTAGGAGGTGTGTCCTTGTTGGAGGAGGTTGTCACTGAGGGCTGGCTTTAAGGTTTCAAAAATGCACAACATTCCATTCCGTTAGCTCTCTCTGCCTCATGCTTGTGGATCTGATGTGGTCTCTCAGTTACTGCCCCAGCACCATGCCAGCCTGCCTGCTGCCACATTCCCTGCTACCATGGTCATGAACTCTAACCCACTGGGACCATACACCCCAAACTAAATGTTTCTTTTATAAGTTGCCTTGGTCATAGTGTTTTGTTACATCAACAAAAATGTAACTCAGACATTCTGCTTTTGTTTATTGAGACAAGGTCTCAAGTGGCCCAGTGGCCTCAAACCCATTCTGTATCAGAGCCTGACCTTGAACTTCTGACCCTACTTTCCTAGTGTTGAGACATAGTATGTGCCACTGTGCCCGACTGAAAACCTTTCTCCTCCAACTTCCCTCCTCTCAAATTTAGAAGTTAATTCAGACAATTACACATATACATACACAAATACGTATATGCTTGCAGGTATTTATGTACTATCTGAATATGTAAATACACCAATATTTATGCATGCTTATATCCTTACAGATGTTTTCCCACCTATTTCTAGACTAGGTGGACATTTCCCCCCTTGACAATACATTCTGGAGGTCTTTTCATGTTAATATATATCTACTTAACTTGCTGAAAAATTTAATAATGCATATCTATACTCTAGTTTAATCAGCCATCCCACTATTGATGCGTAGCTAGGTTGTCCATAGACTTTAACAAAGCTTGTACATCACTGTCCTTCCTCAGTTCTTTCCCCCTCCGGCACATCCCCGTCCTTCCCTTGACAACAGCTCAATTCTGCTGTCGCAAAATCAACTGGCACAGTCCTTCCAGCCGTGCTATTATCTCCGGTCATCTCTCAAGGTGTCTACGCTGGAGGAAACTGTACAATCAGAATGTCGGGGCCACTGAAGATGTGTTTGTGAACTCATCTGGTCCTCTGGTGCAGCCCCCATCCCCACCCCACCCTGGGTGCTGCTGTTTAGTTCCCCTGCCTGCCCTTCCAGAACACCCGGCTTAGATCCCAAGTCTCCTGGGTTCCCTCCACACTCTTCTTGGAGACAACATTGCTTCTGATTTAAAGGGAAAATTAAGGGACACAAAATCCTCTGTTACATGACACTTCCTGGTCTTAGTGTCTGCTTACCCCAAATAGGGAACCAATGACAGACCAAAGTAGTTACCACCAATGTCCAATTGGGCAAACTAGTGTGTTTATTGGAGCTACAGATCTATGGGTGAAGAGCAGAAATGACTCAGAGACAGCTGCATCACCGAAAGCTCACCCTAGCCCACGGATCCTGGAAGCAGCTCCACAGGTCGGAAGGTGTCTCTTCCAGACAGCTCAGCTTGTCTGAAAGTGTCCTTCAGCAGTCCTTATTGCTTATATATGCTTGGGAAGAGAGGGACCTAGTGTATCTTCTCATTTTGGGGGGCATTCTAAGCCTGTTTCACTTCCTATTAGAATGAGCATCCTGTCTTAAAGAGTTTCTTTCCCAGATGGAAGGTTTTACCTTGAGAGGATTGCTTCAGATCACGCCCGTACACACATCAATATGCTTGTATATGCAGGTGCTATGTTGATATTTCCTCCAAATTTAGACATTATCTCTTTGGGGAAGGACGGAAAATATAATTTATTAGGCTCAGAAAACTGTAAGGAAAGCCTGGTGTCTTAGGGTTACTATTGCTGTGAAAAACAAAACAAAACAAAAAAAACAAAAACAGAAAAACACCATGACCAAAAGCAACTTGGGGAGGAAAGTGTTTATTTGATTTACATATCCTGAATCACAGTTCATGGAGAGAAGCCAAGGCAGCAACTCAAACCTGGTTGGAACCTGGAGGCAGGGGCTGATCCAAAGGCCACAGAGGAAGGCTGCTACTTGCTGTGAGATGATGCTTTAGTATGCTGGAAACATCTGTCACTCATATTGGTTTAATAAAATGCCAATAGTCAGGCGGGAAATATAGCTGGGACAAGCAGACTAAGAGAATTCTGAGAAGAGGAAAGGCAAGAGTCTCAGTCATCAGCCAGCTGCAGAGGAAGCAAGATGAGAATGTTTGACTGAGAAGAGGTTCCCAAACCACATGGCTAAACATAGACAAGAATTATGGGTTAATTTAAGTTGTAAGAGCTAGTTAATGATAAGCCTGAGCTAGTAGGTCAAAGAGTTTATAATTAATATAAGCCTCAGTGTGTTTCTTTGGGACTGAACAGCAGTGGAATTGGGTGGGACAGAAACTTCTGTCTACAGCTACTGGCTTCCTCTCCATGGCTTGCTCAGCCTGCTTTCTTATAGCACCCAGGACCACCAGTCCAGGGATGGCACCACCCACAACGTGCTGGGTTCTTGCCCATCAACCTCTACTCTACAGGCCTGCCTACAGTCAGATCTTATGGAGTCATTTTCCTCCTCTGAGCCTGTGTTAAATAAAGCAAGCCACAACGGGTAGAAAAGGGCATTCCCAGAAGCAATAAGGTTATTAAATAATATCCCAGTGACAGAAATGGGATACCTCCCTATAAATTGAGGTCCTTAACCTTTTTTTTTTTTTATTTTCGAGACAGGGTTTCTTTGGAGTTTTTGGTGCCTGTCCTGGAACTAGCTCTTGTAGACCAGACTGGCATTGAACTCACAGAGATTTGCCTGCCTCTGCCTCCTGAGTTCTGGGATTAAAGACATGTGCCACCGCTGACCGGTGAGGTCCCCAAACTTAAAAGTTATTACCTGTTGTTGGTTGTATGCCAGGATTAGACCAGTAAGATTCTATTGTTGAAGACACTGCATGCTCTGGCTATAGGCATAGGAAAATCCAGTTGGAACTGATCAGTAAGCTTCCTCTCTGACTGCAAGGTTTTATAGTGCCAAAAGGCACTGTGCAATCTCTGAGGGTATAATTCTTACCAACAGTCCCGCGTGGTTATAGATCCTGTGTTCTCTATTCCCAACATGCCATGAAAGATAAGCCCGCTGGTGCAATAGTGGCATAGCTGTTATGGATGCAACTGAGTGCTTTCTTGTGGGAGGGAACTAAGTTATGAGCCTGGCAGGGATCTGGGCTACAGCTTTCTGCCTTCTCAGAGGGAAACTGCTCCTCCCCCAAGGGCTACCGAGAGTCATAATAGATCAAGCTTTGAGAACAAGTGACTGCTGATGTGGATCAGTGGCCAACTGGGGCAAAGTTCACACATCCATATCACCCTCTCCAAGACTCAGGCAACATGACAGAAGAGAGGGCAGAAAGGATCTAAGAGTCAGAGGAAGGGATGGGATATTATGTAACTATTTTCTCTGGAGGGAGGAGAGGGCTTGGAAGACTGGAACTTCATAAAACGTACAAGACTCAGGAGTCATGGAAAGTTCTGACATTAAAAGTTGCTGGAATGGTTCTGTAAGACTTTAACAACTGCTACAGGAGAGGAGACTCTTCTGTGGAGGTGCCTGAAAAATAGACAGGGAGGTCAGAGAGAGATGGGAGGTCAGAGATGGGAGGTCAGAGATGGGGGATCAGAGATGGGAGGTCAGAGATAGGGGATCAGAGATGGGAGGTCAGAGATGATGTGAATCAGAGATGGGAGGGCAGAGATGGGAGGTCAGAGATGGAAGGTCAGAGACAATGGGAGGTCAGAGATGGGAGGTCAGAGATGGAGGTCAGAGGTGATTGGAGGTCAGAGATGATGGGAGGTCAGAGATGGGAGGTCAGAGATGAGGGATCAGAGATGGGAGGTCAGAGTTGGAGGTCAGAGGTGATTGGAGGTCAGAGATGATGGGAGGTCAGAGATGGGAGGTCAGAGATGGGGGATCAGAGATGGGAGGTCAGAGGTAATGGGAAGTCAGAGATGAAGGGAGGTCAGGGATAATGGGAGGTCAGAGATGGGAGGTCAGAGATGATGGGGGGTCAGAGATGATGGGAGATCAGAGATAGGAGGTCAGAGATGAGGAGAGATCAGAGATAGGAGGTCAGAGATGGGAGGGCAGAGATGGGAGGGCAGAGATGGGGCTTTCACCAATCTTCGCCCACGGGTATGGGCCTTTTGGTGTCACGGCCTGCTTTGGGTCATTTATACTTCTGTAACTCCTTGTTCTTGCTCCTGCGGTCTGTTGTTTACATGTCCCCAGAAAGTCACACAACAGGATATATTTTCTTCTCCTTTCTGACAAGTGATGGATCTCCTTCTTTATTTGTTTGGTTTCTAAGACAGGGTCTTACTGTGTATCCCTGGTTGGCCTGGAACTCACTATGTAGATATGCTGGACTTGAACTCGGAGATCTGCCTGCCTTTGCTTCCCGAGTGCTGGGATTGAAGGCGTGTGTTACCACATGCACAGCTGAACTTACTTTCTTACAGCGCCTCTCCGGAAGCAAGCCATTTTCCTCCCGTACTTCCCTTCTCTCTTTCCCTCCCCCATCTCTTTGTCTCTGTCTCTGTCTCTGTCTCTGTCTCTCTCTCTCTTGGGACAGGGTGTCATAAAACTCACAATTTTCATGCCTCTGCCTTCCAGATGCTGGGATTAATGGTTTTTGGCTTCCGTCCCTACTTCTTCACTTCCTGTTCATTCCTCAGTCCACACTAATGTGGTCTTTCCTTGTTTAAATCACTTTTCCCCCAAAGGCTAAAATTTATCAAGTGAAACAGGTGTTTCTCAGCTCTGGTCCTGCCTTACCTGGCTATGTTCTTCACTCATTCCTGTTAAAACACCGGCTGGGCGGTGGTGGCGCACACCTCTAATCTCAGCACTCGAGAAGCAGAAGCAGGCAGGCAGATCTGTGTGAGTTTGAGGCCAGCCTGATCTACAAAGCGAGTTCCAGGACAGCCAGGGCTACAAAGAGAAACCCTGTCTCGAAACCACCCCCCAAAAAGTTCTACTCCTCAGGTCTCTGCCCATGGCCTCCTCATCTCTGCCCGCCCTTTCTGATCTTCACTGACCTGCTTTTAATTTCTTTTTCAGATTTATCCTTGCGTGTGTGTGTGTATGTGTGTGTGTGTGTGTGTGTGTATGTGTGTGTGCGCGCACACACGCAGGTGCCAGAGGCTTTAGATCCTTCTGGGGCTGGAGTAACAGGTGATTGTGCAATGCTTGACTTGGGTGCTGCAAAACACACTTGGGTCCTCTGGAAGAGCAGTCCATGTTCTTGACCCCTGGTCAGCTCTGCAGTCCCACTAGCTATGGTCTGTCCGTCCGTGTCTCATCCCCCCCCCTGCTTTGTTGTGTAGCTCAGATTGGCCTTGAGGTTGAGATCCTCCTGCCTCTGTCTCCCAAGCACTGCGATTACAAGTACCTGCTACCATTCCTAGCCACACCAGCTTCTCCTTTTTCCTTTTGATTTATTTATTTCATGTGTATGGGCGTTTAGCCTATCTGCATGTATGTGTATGACACGTGTGCCTGGTGCCTGAGGAAGTTGGAGGAAGGCCTCGGATCCTGTGGGGAGCACATAAAGTTCTGAGTAAACATGTATTGTTGACACAGGCACAACCACGCCAGGATCTCCAGTGCCTCGGGCTCCTGGGAATGGTGAGATCTTGCCTGGGTGAGGCTCAGAAGCATGACAAAGCCTTCCTTTGGTCTAAGAACAAGTGTTTAGGACTTACTGACCAATGTGGGCAACAGTTAGCCGCTGCAGCTTCCTGCCCACAGCCGGGGACTCACTCTCAACATCCTCCTTTCCCTCAAATCTCACATTCTCCGAAGTCTTCCAAATTAACCTCGAGCTATTTATTTATTCCTGTGCCTCTTTATTTATGGTGGAGCTGGGGACTGAACCCAGGTCTCGCACGTGCTAAGCAAACACTGTATCACTGAGACACTTCCAGCCTCAGACTGTATCTGTAGATGCCATCCCCTCCTTACTGCTTTAGTTTACAATCAGTACAAATTTTTTTTTTGTTTTTGTTTTTGTTTTTTGTGACAGGGTTTCTTGTAGCTTTGGAACCTGTCCTGGAACTAGCTCTGTAGACCAGGCTGGCCTCAAACTCACAGAAATCGGCCTGCCTCTGCCTCCCAAGTGCTGGGATTAAAGGCATGTGCCATCACCACCTGGCAGTACACAAATTTTTGCAGCATTCATCATCCACTGGAATGTCTGAGTCATCCTAAGAAGCACAAAGCAGCTTAAACCACGAAGGGTCGCTAGTGCCCTCCTCCCATCTCTTACCTTATGTCTGCATCTGCCCAACTTTTCTGAAGTTACAGTCACTTTACTATTGACAACACAGCAAACTACATCGCTTTTGGTGTGCTGCACTTGGCTGGGAAGGCTTTTTAATGCGCCCCCCCCCCTCTCTTTATAAGACAGAGTTTCTCTGTGTAGCCCTTGCTGTCCTGGAACTCACTCTGTAGACCAGGCTGGGTTTGAACTCAAAAATCTTCCTGCTTCTGGCTCCCAAGTGTTTGAATTAAGGGAGTGTGGCACCACAGCCCAGCTGGACTTAGTTTTCTAAGGGCAGATCCTCTTGGAAGGTCCCTTCTCTGTGGTTAGCACTTCCTGGCTAGTCAGCATCTTTAAACTTTTAATTCCTCTAGGGTGAGAGTTTTCCTCTGCTTCAATCAGAGGAGAATCAGTCTGAAGAACGGTAGTGGGTTCAAGTTACATCCTCAACAAATACTTGTTGAATAGATGAATTAATGAACAAATTCAAAAGACACTTGGAGTCATGAGGAAAAACTTCAGGTTTCCAGATGAAGAAATGAATCAGCGGTTAAGAGCACTGGATGCTCTTCCAGAGGACCAGGTTCGATTCCCAGTGTACATGTGGATGCCAACCACCCACAACTCCAGTTCTAGGGGATCCGACGCCCTCCTCTGGCCTCTGCGGGCACTGCACTTACATCGCCTGTCAAACAACTATATATAGAAAACAATTTAAAAATATATATTTAAGTTTGCCATGTCTGTTCTTTCGCAACCCCGACTTCATGGAGGATCAACCCACACCTCCGTAATATTCACACTTGGTATGAGGATGAGACAGAGGGATAGCAAGTTTGAAGCCAGTTTGGACTCTGCAAGGAGACCCTCCTTTGGCGTTCGTCTCAGGGTAGACCTTGCTCACTAAAAACTGGACAGAACCGGAAAGGAGCACGGTCTGCACAGCGCCAGAGAGGGCCGACCCCGCATCCCCGCGAGCACCCGCGCCAGGTGACGGCCGCGCGGCCGAGGCGGGGCGGAGCCAGCCTCTCTGGCCCCGCCCCGCCCCGTCCGCGCGCCAGCGGGCGGGCCTCCGGTCACGTGACGGCTGCGCAGGTGAGCAGCGCTTCCGGGTCGGGCTTCGGAGTCGCGGCCGGCTCCCGCTTCCACTCGCTCGGGTGCGCGGGAGACTATGGCGTCCTCTTCCGTCCCTCCCGCCACCGCACCCGCGGCTGCTGGAGGCCCCGGCCCAGGATTCGGCTTTGCCTCCAAAACCAAGAAGAAGCATTTCGTGCAGCAGAAAGTGAAGGTGTTCCGGGCCGCCGACCCGCTGGTGGGCGTGTTCCTGTGGGGCGTCGCCCACTCGGTAAGAACCGGTCCGGGACCCCAGTTCCTGCCCCTCGACCTGGGTCACCTGGGTCCGGCGTCCAAAGCTCCTCGTGCTGCCACCTCTCCCCTGCCCCGGTTCCCAGCGCACCATTCCCCGGGGTCCCTCAGGCTGTCTTCTGGTTGTAGACCCTTGTCTCTCCCTCTGTCCTTTACTCCTCCCCTAGAGTTCCATCTTCTCCACCTGAAATCCAGCTCTGTTCCTTGGACTCCTTCCTGCCGGGTCCACCCTCAGGCTACAGGGACTGGCCAGAATCCGGCTCCAGCCAGAGGGACATTAAGGGGAGTGGCTCTAAAGGGTTGTTGGTGAGGTCCGGGTGCGAGAGTGTGGGAAGCGTGTCGGGGTACTACTGCCTGGCGAAGGAAGTAGTTGGATTTCCTCTCCACCTTGCTTTCTAGCCCCCAGTGCTTGACTTTCGAGCCTTGGCTTTGTCTGGGGATAGCTCTGAGCTTTTTGGATCATCTAACCCTGCTTGTCCTTTCCAGAGGCAGCATTTCAGAGAAGCCGCCCAGCTCTGACCCTAAGGGATGCACTCACTCAGGACGTAATGCATTCATACATACGGTCTTAGCTGTATCCCACTGTTGGATGGAATGATGATATTTGGTGTAAATGAAGTAAATTGTAACCAAGGGAAAGGCTGAGGAGCTGTGATCCTAGGGTCCTGTTTGTGAGTTTGTGAGCTTTGGAACCCCGAAAAGGACTCGGAAGGATGCAGCTTGGGGAGGAGGCTGAGGAGTCCAGTATCTTCCTTTCCTGAGGATATATCGTAGGAGCCAAAGCTAGTGAAGTGTAGCTGATTTTCTCCTTTCTCAGCTGGGGAGTAGGAGGCCGGGGTGGGCTTCAGCTTAACGGCGACTATTTTGGTTATCAGCTTTGAGTGGTAGTCAGGATACGGGTGTGGAGGTGTAAGGGGGTGCGGAAGACTGTCTTGTTCTTAATTTGTAACCGGAACGTGACTGGTGGTCAGTTTTCTCCCTTTTGCCTCTGCTGCTCTCTCAGCAGTGATGTCTTTAGTGAGCATTCCGAGAGGTCCTTGTGGGTAAGACTAATGGAAACAGGGCTGCTTCCCTCGAGGTCCCTTCCAGGTGACTTCCCATCCCTGTGGAACACACACACAGGGGAGGTTTTTCCTTTGGTAAGAATTGGTGGAGTTACCTGTAAGACCCGCCTCATGTTCCTTGGGTAAAATACTTTAACTTCAACGCCCCACTTCCCAGCCTGCACACACGTACCTCAAGTGTGTAGAGCAGAGAAATTCCTTGAACATATGCCTTAGCGATGATTCAGCCTGCTTAGCAGGTGGCGAGGAGGGGGCAGGAAGAGCGGTAGCTGACTTTAAGCTGGGAATCTCAAGTGGCTTTTTTTGTTTCTTTTTTCCCTGGAGAAACATGTCCTGTCCTCCTTTCTCCCGGGGACCAGAGCGGTCGCACGCTCTCCGACATGTGGGATTTAGGTTAGATCGTAAGCTTTGTTAAATAGTGATCACGGAAGGGCAGACAAGGCATTCATCTATCCATTTCATAAACAGTTCATGTGCCAGACACTGTGCTAAGCATCAAAAAGTCGGGCCATTAGGATGAGCCCTTGTCCTTGAAGAGCTCAAAGCTAGGAGGAGGGACTTATGTAAGCTGGGGATTAGAGTGCCATCGCAGATACACTATTAGAGGCAGGTAAGGGGGGCACATAGTAACCCCAAGGAGAAAGAATGACTAGGTTTCTACCCTGAATTCACGCAAGTCTGGGAACTGAGGAGAGCATATGATGCCTTTGTCCTTCCTCTTGTTGGTTGACTTCCATTTAGGGGCAGACCCCTAGCGAGTATGTATACAGTGACAGTGTTCATCTCCTCAGAGATCAGCTAGCTCTTCTTCCTTGACTTTCTTCCTAGGCCAGTGGGCATGTACTGCTGAGATCTGGGTCAGAGCTATCTGGAATGTCCTCTTTCTAAGGAGTTAGTCGGGGTATAGGGACACTGTATACAGTCAGGTGTTCCGTCCTGCTGTTGAGACCCCAGAGTCCCGTGAACTCTGCCCTTAATGCCTTTTCTTTCCCTAACAAAGCATATAGCTGTCTTGGGTTCTTGGTTTGTTTCTTCCCTAAATTTTTTTTTTCTAGAATTTCTCACAGCTTTAAAAATAGTCCTGATTGCTTGCAGGGCTTGCCAAATATAAAGTGGCTGTTGTGAGCGTGAAGTTCCTTGGGGGTGGGGGTGTCTGTCCTCGGGCAGCCCACGTCTAGGCTACTTCTCTCACTTCTTGCAGACGTGCTGCCGAGGTCGTTAGGAATGAGGTTTGCGCTGCCTGCTCTTGACTCTGGCCTAGGCCCAGCGTCTCACCACTTCCCTCCTTGTGCTTTGGCCCCTCAGATCAATGAGCTCAGCCAGGTGCCTCCTCCGGTGATGTTATTGCCAGATGACTTTAAGGCTAGCTCCAAGATCAAGGTCAACAATCACCTCTTCCACAGGTCAGTGGTCTTCCCCCTTCTCGGGGAAATTCAGAAAAGGAATGGCAGGGGGTCAGCGGGGTGGCTCAGCGGGTAAGGTGACTGCTGCCAAGCCCTGGGAGAAGAGTTCAGCATCCGGAACCCACCTGGTGGAAGGAGAGAAGTGACACACAGGCTGCCCTCTGACCTCATGAGCTTTGTGGCACACACGTACCCACACTCACACAAACTAGACAGGATTCAGGCCTGGTGGAGTACACCTTTAATCTTGGCACTCAGGAAAAAGAGACAGGCAGATCTCTCTGAGTTCATCCAGGACTACACAGTGAGACCCTTTCTCAAAAAAACAGAGAGAGAGAGAGAGAACAGGAAATAGTTTTAAAATGTTGAGTTGAAGGTTTTAGGTATAGAAGTCAATTTTTACAAGTTTTACAGTCTCATGTCCATTCTAAAGCAAAAGTTCAGTTTTGTGAAAAACAAACAAACAAATAAACATAAACATCTAAAGGCCAACAGATGGCTAAATAGGTAAGGGCTGTAGCTAACCAAGATTGACAGCCTGAATTTAGTCCCTAGGACAGACACACGCACGTACGCACACACGTGCACACATGTGTGCACATATAAATAAGTAAGTAAGTAAATAAATAAATAAATAAATGCATGTGGTACATTAATCCCAACACTCAGGAGGCAGAGACAGGCAGATCTCTGTGAGTTCCAGGCCAGCCTGGTCCACATACCAAGCTACAGGATAGCCAGGACTCCTAAGAGACCCTACCTCAAAAATAACCTATAAATAAATTAATTAATTTAAAAATTTGAAATTTAAATATTTTCAGAGTTACCTATGTTCTTATATGTGCACCTTTTGTCTTCTGGTCGGTCCATCAAATAAATACATTCGGATTCAGTTGCCTTTATCATTATCATCTGGTAGGATTCTGTGAAAAATAATTGAGACCTCTAATCCCCCTTTAGTACAAGATGACCATTCGAAATATCAGTAACACTGCCAGTTTTAGGGTATTTCTACCAAGCTTGAGATTTAAGAAATGCTACTGTTTGGATGCACAGTAAGCCCCTGTTCTTCTTAAACCATTTATCAACTGCACGACCTGTCTTAGGCAGGTCACTCGGGCACTCTGAGACAGTGTTCCTTTCTGTAGGATGTTAGCAGTGTATCCTGTAAAGCGCTTTGAGGAGCCAATCATGGTGAGAAGACAAGGCAGGAGCATCAGGATTCAAGGCCAGCCTCTGTTGCATAACATTTCGGTCAACCCTGTCTCAAAAAAAACTAAGACAACAAATAAAGTTGGGGCTGAGGAGACAGCTCAGCCTGCTGCAGAGGGCACCTGTGTCGCAGGCTCTGAGACCTGAGCCCCACTACTCACTTAAATCTGGGCATAGCTCTGTTTCCATTTTCCCAGCATTGGAGAAGGCAGAGAGAAGCGGATCCTGGGAACTTGCTGGGGGGCCAACCTATAAGAAATGCTAGGCTTTGGGTTCACTCTCAAAGCAATAAGGTGGGAGGGGCAATAGAGGAAGACACTGGACATCATCCTCTGGTCTCCATCTTTGAGCACAGAGGTGTGTGCACCCACATACTCAAGTGCACCACACACGCACACACTTGAGCACATACTCCACCCAAATAAAGACAATAGCTAACTTAGTAAATATGTAACAGGGTTTTGTGAGAATGAAATCAGACAGTAGGACGATGGTTGTAACGATTATTTATAACGTAATACTTTATAAACAACCAAGTTTCAATGAGTGTAGAGTGATTCTGTTTTCTTACTTTGAACACCTGTATTTCAGAGAAAATCTGCCCAGTCATTTCAAGTTCAAGGAATATTGTCCCCAGGTCTTCAGGAACCTCCGTGACCGGTTTGGCATTGATGATCAGGACTACTTGGTGAGAGCCTGTTGTGGGGCGAGGGTAGTCCCCAGGAACCAGAGTGTCTGTTGTGGGGTGAGGGTAGTCCCCAGGAACCAGAGTGTCTGTTGTGGGGTGAGGGTGGTCCCCAGGAACCAGAGTGTCTGTTGTGGGGTGAAGGTAGTCCCCAACAACTAGAGTGTCTGTTGTGGGGTGAGGGTAGTCCCCAACAACCAGAGAGTCTGTTGTGGGGTGAGGGTGGTCCCCAACAACTAGAGAGTCTGTTGTGGGGTGAGGGTAGTCCCCAGCAACTAGAGAGTCTGTTGTGGGGTGAGGGTGATCCCCAGCAACTAGAGAGTCTGTTGTGGGGTGAGGGTAGTCCCCAACAACCAGAGAGTCTGTTGGACAGTTATGTTTAGAGAACCAAGAGCCTTGGCTAATACCGTTGTGGGGGGGGCATCTTTGAAAATGTAATGAGACGGATCGAGCTGTCCTGGGGAGACAGGATGTATATACTTTAGAGTTTTACGTTCGGTTTCATTCAGTTATGTGTGGTAACACAGTTAAGAACGCCTGCTGAATCTCTTCCCCCGGATTTCTTGCATCTTATTTATTTATTGTGGGTGCAGGTGGCTTTAGTGAATGTGTGTTTGTGGGAATCAGAGGAAACCTTTCTGGAAGTGGTTGTGTTCTTCCACCCTGTGGGACCTGGGGATGTAATTGAGGTCGTCAGGCTTGGGAACCATTGCGACAGGCGCTACTGCAGTTTCATCCCACTCTGAGAAGCAGCTGTTTGGCCATTACCCTCCTATCTTCTAGGAAGCAGAAGGTGCACGTGCTTACAGCCGGTCTTTGTCTCTAGGTGTCCCTTACTCGAAGCCCCCCGAGCGAGAGCGAAGGCAGTGATGGTCGATTTCTGATCTCCTATGACCGCACGCTAGTCATCAAAGAAGTGTCCAGCGAGGACATCGCGGACATGCACAGCAACCTGTCCAACTACCACCAGGTCAGTCTCCCCCCGTTCCTCCTCCTGCGAGCTGTGCGGCTCCCCCAGCAGCACTTGGTCTTCTTTGTGAAAACTTAAGAGTTGCAGAAACACTCACAGAGCCTCTTCCTGCCTGCTTGTGTTTGATTTAGTAGACGTGATGTGTCCCTTCCCATTTGGCACCCATCATCTGAAGCCACCGTTTCTTTGTTTATTTTGTGTACATGAGCTTGGAGGTCAGAGGACAACTTTCTAGAGTTGGCCATCCTTCCTTCTGCCATGTGGGTTCCAGGGACCAAGCCCACGTTATCCTGCTTGGTGGCAAGTGCTCGTACCCACTGAGCCACCTCACTGGTCCCCAGGGATTGATTCTTTTTTCAGTTTATTATTATTTTATGTTTGTGGGTGTTTTGCCTGCATGTATGTCAATGTACCATGTGTGTGTATGTGCCTGGTGCCCTCAGAGGCCTGAAGAGGGTGTCAGATCTCCTGGAACTGCAGTTATAGACAGTCACGAACTGCCATATAGGTGCTCAGAATCAGCCCGGGTCCTCTGCAAGAGCAGCCAGTGCTCTTAACTGCTGAGCCATTGCTGTAGTCCCTGATACTTTTTAAATTAAACTTTTTATTTTTAACCCGAGTGTGGTGGCCACATACCTTTAATCCCAGCACTTGGGAGGTAAAGGCAGGTGGATCTGTGAGTTCAAGGCCAGCCTGGTCTATGGAGTGAGTTCCAGGACAGCCAGGGCTGTACAGAAAAACCCTGTCTCGATAAAATATATGCGTGTTTTACATTTGTTTATTTACTGGGGTGCACACATGCCACAGTGTGCTTATGGAGGGGAGGTAGCTCAGGGAGTTGGCTTTCTTCGTTTATCATCTGGGCTCCGGGGATTGAATTGAAGCTGGTAGGCTTAGGCAAAAGCACTTGTAGCTGCAGAGCTGTGGTGCCAACCCCAGCACTGGTTTGAGTGACTGGAAGTAGAGGTTAGTTACTGGACAAAGTGGCAGAGGGCACTCTAGGCAAGGGGATGGTATTTGTTAAAGCATGGATCCGTGGGCGTGTTCAGTGCTAGGAAACCGCGGGAATCCTAGTGCGGCTGGGATGTGTGCTGTTAGGAAAATTAAACTAGAGCCGAACTACGGAAGGGCCTGTGAGTCACAGAGATTCAGGGAACTGGGATGTCTGATGTTTAGAAAGGAAGGGCTGGGCGTCCAGCTCACACCCAGCATGTGTGAGGCCTACCTTCTGTCCTTAGTACCATAGACAGAAGAAGAGAGAGAGAAGACGTCTAGAATGTCCCTCTGACAGCATATAAGGGTAGGCTGGGGGGCACTGAGAGTGGAGGTGCCGATTTTAGTGTGAGAAGAGACTGAGGAGCATCTGCAGGAGAAGGCAGGGGCATGGGAGACCTGTGAGGATGCTGGGACTCAAGGCAAAGGAGCCTCCGAGTGCTCAGTACCACCTGTCAACAACAGAAAGCAGAAAGGAGCAGGCTTCCGGGAAAAGATAGTGTGGGTTTGGATGTGGCTTATGCAGTTCTTCCCGATTTCAGATGTCCATGAGATGACTAGGGTGTGGGCTGAGAATTCAGGAAAGAATAGACTAATGGTGTCATTTTAGGGGTTCTACATAAGTGAGTGCTCATTAAAACCATTCATCACCACTTAACATCACTGTGGTTTTGAAAGGAAGAATATGGACACACAAATAAAAATAAAATATTTCTTAAAAATAAAAATTTTCGTCAGGTGAGGTGGCACACACCTTTGATCCCAGCACCCGGGAGGCAGAGGTAGGCAGATCTCTGAGAATTCGAAGCCAGCCTGGTCTACAGAGTGAGTTCCAGGACAGCCAGAGCTTTTACACAGAGAAATTCTGTCTCAAAAAACCAAAAATACATAAATATAAAATAAAATATAAATTTTAAGGGACAAGTAAAGTGCCCAAGAAGGAGACTAAGTGTGGGTGGGCAGTGTGGATTATTAATGCCCTGAGTGCATCCAGAAAGACTCTCAGGACAGGAGGCCACCAGAGAGGGCAGAGTGGGTGGGGGGGGGGGACTGTCTGAGGATCAGGTGCACAGCTGAATAATCCCCGCCGGAGGAGACCGTTGAGGACTTGAGGGTTAAAATTGGATTTCAGAGATTTAGGGTATTTCCATGAATAAGGGCTTATTTATTGCTTTCATTTTTATTAAGAAAATTTTGTGACACAGGCGGTGGTGACGTGCACCTTTAATCCCAGCACTCGGGAGGCAGAGGCAGGTGGATCTCTGTGAGTTCGAGGCCAGCCTGGTCTATAAGAGCTAGTTCCAGGACAGGCTCCAAAGCTACAGAGAAACCCTGTCTTGAAAAACCAAAACCAAACAAATAAATTTTGTGTACAGGTGTTTTGCCTGCTTGTCTGTCTATGTACCACATATGTGCCTGCTACCCTTGGAGGTCAGAAGAGTAGATCATATCAGATCCCCTGGAACTGGAGTTCTGGCAGTGTGGGTTCTGGGAATGGAACTTGGGTCCTCGGGAAGAACAGCCAGTGCTCCTAATTGCTGAGCCACCTTTGCAGCTCTCTGTTGATTGCTTTTCTGAGGTTATCTTTCAAGGCAGAGAGAGGTTTTGTTTAGTTTGAGACAGGGTCCCGTGGACCCCAGGTTGGTTCTGAACCATGTAGCTGAAGATGACCTCTGATCCTCTGGACTCCACTTCCCGTTGCTGGGACTGTAGGGTGTGAGCACCACACGAGCCCTCTGCTGGCTGAGCTCATCTCCAGCCCAAGAAGTGTGTTTTAGGGGACAAAACCCAGAACCAGGTTCTGTACCACTCAGCTATACTTCTGGCCCTGAAGTACAGCTTTTCTTCTATTGAGACAGGTTTTCAGGATGGCCTTGAATTTATACCCCTCTCTCCTCAACCCCCACATTCTGGAATTGCAGACGTGTAGCACCAAACCCAGATGATAAATTTAAACTGTGGGCTGGGAATGTAGTTTATCTGGTGTAGCGCTTGCCTGGTGTGCACAAAAACGAGCACCGTCTAAACAAGGCACAGTGGCACATGCCTGTCGTCCTAGCACTCAGGAGGTGGAGGCAGGAGGTTCAGAAGTTCAAGGTCATCCTTGACTATATAGGAAGTTTGAGACCCTGTGTCAGAAAGAAATTCAAAGAATTCAAATTGCAAGCCAGGTTCTTATAATACCAGCCTTAGGGGATGGAGAGGTGTTGGTGGGGGGAGCTGCTTGTTAGTTTCCCAACCGCGCTGACTCAAAATAATCACACAGAAACTGTATTATTTAAATCACTGCTTGGTCAATCACTTAAGCATATTGCTAGCTAGCTCTTATGTCTTAAATTAACCTGTTTCTATTAATCTGTGTATCACCACGTACAAGTTTCATCCAGAGCTACATGGCTTCTCTCTGACTCTGCCTTCTCTCTCTCTCTCTCTCTCTCTCTCTCTCTCTCTCTCTATATATATATATATATATATATATATATATATATATATATATATATATATATATACACCTTCCAACCTGGCTATATTCTGTTAAGCCATTGGCCGAAAGCAGCTTCTTTATTAACAAATAAAAGCAACACATATGCAGAAGGACTTCATACACCAGAGAGGAGAGGATCAAGTGCTTATTTCATTTTAGTAATTTGACAATTATTAATATTTTATTGTTGTATCTTATGTGTACGGGTGTTTTGCTCACATGTATGTTTGTGTACCAAATACATACCTGATGCCTAAAGAGGCCATGAAAGACCTTTTGATCCCCTGGAACCTTACAGGGGTCTTACAGGTGGTTGTGAGCCACCATGTGGGTGCTGGGAATTGAACCCTGGTCCTCTTGAAGATCCATCTCTTCACCCCAAGCCTGATGACATCTGACTTGACTTAGGAAACAAAACAAAAATGTTCTGGAGAGATGGCTCAGTGGGCAGAGCACTTCCTGTCCCCAGAGCATCTGAACTCGGGTGTGGCCAGTGGCTCACAACTGTCTGTAAATCCAGTTCCCTGGCCTCCTGGGGCATTCACGCAGACACAGAAATAGAAAAGTAAACATGTGATGGCGTGTACCTTTAATCTCAGCATCTTTTATTTTTCTTTTTGGTTTTTTGAGACAGGGTTTCTCTGTAGCTTTGGAGCCTATCCTGGAACTAGCTCGTGTAGGTCAGGCTGGCCTCAAACTCAACAGAGATCTGCCTACCTCTGCCTCCCGAGTGCTGGGTTTAAAGGCATGCACCACTACCGCCCGGCTAATCTCAGCATCTTTGAGTTCAAAGCAGATCTGTGAGTTTGAGGCCAGCTTGATCTACACAGCAAGTTCTAAAACAGCCAGGGGTATTGAAACCATATTTTAAAAAACCAAAAAATAAAAATAAAAAGTGTTTATTAAAAAAAAATCCAAATTAATTGTAAGTCTCCTTGTAGACATGTTATAGGAACCTAGCCCAACAAGAAGCATTGGTTTAGATAAAATCATTTCATCAATAATCTAAGTTTAATTCCAGTTCTGTGACACTTACACAGAGTCCAAAATAAGAATAACAATACCTGGGGGCCGGAGAGACAGCTCAGCAGTCAAGAGCACTTGGCTGTTCTCCCAGAGGACCTGGGTTCAGTTCGCGGCACCCACATGGCAGCTCACAACTGTCTGTAACTCCAGCTCCAGGAGATCTGACATCTTCACACCAATACACATAAAATAAATTTAAATGAATTAATAAAAAAGAATCCCCCAGGGGCTGGAGAGATGGCTCACTGGTTAAGAGCATTGCCTGCTCTTCCAAAGGTTCTGAGTTCAATTCCCGGCAACCACATGGTAGCTCACAACCATCTGTAATGAGGTCTGGTGCCCTCTTCTGGCCTGCAGACATACACACAGACAGAATATTGTATATACAATAAATAAATAAATTTAAAAAAAAAGAATACACAGAAAAAAGAATCCCCCAAAAGTGGTAAATCTTGAGAGAAAAATAACAATACCTACCTTCCTCATGAAAAATGATAAAGGTAAGGAGGCAAAACGGCTCATTCCTGTGATCATAATGCTTAGAAGCTAGAGATAGACCCACCCCAGCCGTGAGACTCGTGGGACAGCAAAGAACGGCAGCGGTGAGATGGGGAAACGTGCTTTAAAAGTACGAGAGATTTGTAAATAGAAGAAATCAGGCAGGGCTTCAGAGGCTGGGTGGCCAGGACCATTTTTAGGGAGCTGCTGCCTCTTGACTTTGCAACCTCTGTGCTTGAGGTGTCCCGCTGGGCCCTGGAGCAGCCGTGCTTAGATTCCTGTCCCTGAGCTGTTTGCGGTTCCTAGCATCCTGTCCTTATTCCTTCCTCTCGTTTTCTTCCCTAGTACATAGTGAAGTGTCATGGCAACACGCTTCTGCCCCAGTTCCTGGGCATGTACCGAGTCAGTGTAGAAAATGAGGACAGCTACATGCTTGTCATGCGAAATATGTTTAGTCACCGTCTTCCTGTGCACAGGAAGTATGACCTCAAGGTAAGAACAGGATAACCTGGGCTAAAGGAAAGGCTACTCTTGGCCTGAGAATGCGGGAAGAGTTGGGAGGGCACTGGGTGGTTGCTACTAAAGGAGTGGTATAGATTTGACTGCTCCCCTTAGGGACAGACTGGGCTTCTGGCGGTCTCTGTTATTTCTTCTAAGTCTGTGGTCTCTCCACAGGGCTCACTAGTGTCCCGGGAAGCTAGCGATAAGGAAAAGGTAATATTCCTTGTAGGTGACACTGGATAGGGGCGGGGCAGAGGGATTGCTTAGGATAAAGAAGCCGTTCTCCATGATGAATACAGCTCGCCAGCTGTTTGTTCTTACCTTAAACTGCTGGAAGGAGAAGAGATCCTAGACTACTGATCTGGGGGGCAGCAGGGGTGGCTGTGCTGTCGCTAACATTGCTTGTTCTGTGTTGAAGGTTCGGGGATGGGGGTACCAGGTGTGAAGAGCAAAATCCTCATCTCCGTCTCTCTCTGAGCTCTGTGCTCAGGTAGCTGTCTTTACTGAGAAGGAGGAGAAAAGTCAGTCTGGAGGGTGTTGACTGCAGTCCATGAGCAGACAGTGGTGGGCGTGATGGGAGGAACAGCTGGTGGAGTCCAGGCAAAGCTGTGGGCAGCTGCTCCCTTCGGAGCCTCCGAGCTAGAGAGTCCTGGGTGGGGCAGGGTTCTCTGAGACCTGGGTAAGGGGTATATTCCCTCTTCTAGGTTAAAGAACTGCCTACTCTTAAGGATATGGACTTCCTCAACAAGAACCAGAAAGTGTATATTGGTGAAGAAGAGAAGAAAGTATTTCTGGAGAAGCTGAAGCGCGATGTGGAGGTAAGGATTGGGTGCTTCGAAGTGCCTTACTTAATACAAGAAGAAGAAATGCCTATTGTTTTTTAGAACAGTTTGCTTTTTGTCTTCCATTCATAGTACAAGGTTTTTCTTGCCTTTATTTTTGGGTTCTCTGAATGGGGGTTGCAGATGAAATAGGGAAAATCCCTAGTGGTGGGGCAGCGAGTGGGATGGGGCACTGGCTGGGAGTTGTCCGAGGTGCTTCAGGACTGGGGCACTATTCGTGGTGGTATGCCGTGACCTCAGTTCATATGCTCCTTTCCCAGGAGGGCCCAGAGATTCAAGGAAGGAGATGCGTGGGTGGTAGCTGCAGCTGGGTGGGAAATCTGGGGTTTCTGATGTGTTCGTGGGTCTCAGTTTCTAGTGCAGCTGAAGATCATGGACTACAGCCTTCTGCTGGGCATCCACGACATCATCCGGGGCTCTGAGCCAGAGGAGGAGGGGCCCGCACGGGAGGACGAGTCAGAGTGGGATGGAGACTGTAACCTGGCTGGGCCTCCTGCTCTGGTGGGCTCCTATGGCACCTCCCCCGAGGGCATTGGAGGCTACATCCATTCCCACCGGCCCCTGGGCCCAGGAGAGTTTGAGTCCTTCATCGATGTCTATGCCATCCGGAGTGCTGAGGGTGAGAGAGACCCTGGAAATGTTAAGGGGGTGGTGGGGGTCCTTGGGGGACAGAGACCGGGGTGGTGAATGGAGAAGCTGATTAGCTTTTCATAACAAAACTGACTCCAGGGGGAAAGGAATTGGACTGTCTGTGCCCTGTCCTCATTGCTTCTCTCTCCCCGGGGCCCCCAGAAAGGAGGTGTATTTTTTGGGTCTCATTGACTCCTGTCTTCATTGCTTCTCTCTCCCTAGGGGCCCCCCAGAAGGAGGTTTATTTCATGGGTCTCATTGACATTCTAACACAGTATGATGCCAAGAAGAAAGCAGCTCATGCAGCCAAAACCGTCAAGCATGGGGTGAGAGTTCCCCTAAGCCTTTCCTTTCTTGGCCTGACTGTCCTCTGGAAAGAAGGCCTCTGGTGTGAGGCCAGCAGCTGAGGGAGGACAGAGGTGGGGAAGGTGGTGGGTACCTCACACATTGTTCCTTATTTCTTCTCACAGGCCGGGGCAGAGATCTCGACTGTCCATCCTGAGCAGTATGCTAAGCGATTCCTGGATTTTATTGCCAACATCTTTGCCTAAGAGCCTGCCTGACTCCGTGGTGATTGCTGCTTTATGTTGAAGGTGGCGGGTTCTGAGAGTCTTGGGGGAACTGAATTTGGCTACTACTCCTTCTCTTCTTTGCTAAATTCAGGCTGCAGGCTCCTTCCCTCCAAATCATTCCATCTTGGCGGATAGGCTTTTCCTGCCCGAGAAATACACTCTCCTTTCTCCCCTTGTCTGCTTTCCTGCCCGCTCTCCCTGCTCCCAGTAAGCCCTCTTGCTTCATTAGAGTGTTGTTGTTGACTCTCCTAAGTGCCTTGATCTTTGAAAAATATCTTGTTTCTATGAAATAGGAGGAGCTGGGGGTAGGGGTTGTTTGCCATCTCGGGACCTGACTGGACAGTGGACGTGACTCAAGCAACTACCCTGGACGCACTTTGCTGTGTGGAACAAACTGAATGTCTGGATTTTGCTAATACCTTTATAGGGCTCTTTGTGGCATGCTTCCTTCCTGTAGGCCCTGGAATGGAGGGCTTTCAGGAGACTCCAGATGTGGGTGCAGGCATTCACACATGGACAACCTGGCCTGGAGGTGAGGTGGGCAGTGGTCAGCAGGCTGGCACCTCACATAGGCAGGACCTAAGTGGACTTTTGTGACTATACAGAGAATGGAGAAGGTCCCGTCATCACTGCCCATTCTTTTCCTCCACCCCACCCCACTTTGACTTGTACCCATGAGTACTTCTGTGTCCAGAGCCCCACGTGGCCAGCAGTGCCCAAGCCTAGGGGCAGGTGTGGGGCCTCTGCTGCTGCACCTCCAGGAACCTTGCACCTTCTCTGGGGGTGGAGCCTTCGAAGGGGGGGCATCGGAGGCTGGGCGGACAGGCCAGAGTACAAGGTTCATTCCCTATTGAAGTTTTCCTTCTTCCTGTCCAGTTACTCCCAAGGTCCCTTTCTAGTTCCATGTGGGTCAGTTTCCATAATTTCAAGAGGTTAGAGATCTTGAGTATGGGAGCATCCCCAATCCCTGGACATAGGTACCTAGCACACTTTGTCCCCTCTTCTCAAACACTTTCTCTAGTTGGATTTGTTATTCTGTTCCCTTCTGCCCCATCTTTCACTGCTAATGTGTCTCCCAGGGGACAGATGGCCTCTTTGTCATCTTCAGTTCCCACCCCCAGAGAGGAGTCAGAGCCATAACTCAATCACCCAGTCCCTTCCAAAGATAGCTGAGTTAATGCGTGATATCCTCAGAATGCAGAGGAGCTTAGGCATGGCAGCTCATGCCTGTGAAACCCAGCACTCAGGAGGCTGTGGCAGAGTTGGTGAGAGTTCAAGGCTAGCGTGGGCAGCCTGGGCTACAGAGTGAGACATGGTCTCTGGAAAACTCAAAAAATGTATGGGTTTGAGCACTGGAGATTATAACTCAGTCGGTAGAGTGCTTGCCTAGTATATACAAAGCTCTGGGTTCCATCCCCAGCCTCGTAAACCAGGTGTGGTGGTGCACACCTACAATCTTAGCACTGGGAAATGAAGGCAGGGGAATCGGGTATTCAAGGTCATCCTCAGTTGCATAGCACGGTTGAGGCCAGCCAAGGATACACGAGACTGTCTTGGGGAAGAAAGATGATGAGATAGATTGTCTTTGTCTCTGGAACCAAGACAGACCTCCACACTCTGGGGTGGGGGTAGAGGTGGACAGTGCTGTGTAGCTGGCCTGACCAGTCAGTCTCATAAGCCATGAAGGTCCTCAGGGAGAAGCTCCCCTTTCTCCTTTACACCAAAGTAGGCAGCAAAAGGAATGCCCAGTCGGGTAGGAGGGACCTACCTGCTGGACCTCTTCCAGACCACAGTCACCCTTTTCCCTGTCGATGCAATAAAGCCCTGTGACACCAGCAGCCGTTCTTTAGAACTGGATTCTCTAACCTTGAGGTTGTGTATTATGGGCAGCGTGGTCATCTTCATTTATTGCTTCTGTTTTCCATCATTTTTATTTTATTAATAATATCTGTATTTACTCTCAATATCACAATAAAATAAATTATTCAGTCCTAATCATTCACAGAATTTTTTTTCCCTTTGAAAATGCTGAGGAATGGCCATGAGTTGGTGGCACACACCTTTAATTCCAGCACTCGGGAGGCAGAAGGCAGGTGGATCTCTGAGTGTTGGAGGCCAACCTGGTCTACAAGAGGACAGGCCCCAAAGCTACAGAGAAACCTTGTCTCGAAAAACAAACAAACAAAAAATAAAATATTGGTCTTTAAGGTGTTTTTGGGCTCCCTGGTTTGTGGGAGGTTTCTAAGGTGGCTGTGGATTTAGAGGTGTGGAGTGGAGACACGGGAGTGGGAAACATTCCTCAACTTCGTGGTGATTGAGAAGTAATGATGTCTAGGAAGGAGTGAGATGATGCGGCCCTCTTCCCCAGGGCTCTGATTACTGATTACTGGTACTTCGTACCAGCTATTTGGGAAGGAATTCTCTGCTCACCCAGGCTTCCTGGGAAAGCCGTGTACTTAGAGGGCAGGAAGAGTACAGCAGGGTCCTGGGAAAGTGAGGGAGTGACCAGTCCTCTAGTTCAGGGGGGAGGGGATGGAAAGGGGTGGATGACGTGGTTATTGCTGGTCTGGGAGATTCAGGACGTCTTGGCTGAGGTCTTTTGGCTGGTGGAAAAACCTGGCTTGATGTGGCCCCAGGGAAGCGAGTTGCAGGAGGCGGAGACTGTTCTGCTGGGAAACGGAGCAGAGCAGAGGTTTTTTTCTTTGGGAATTTTTAACTCTATTTGAGCCACGTACTTGACACCAACACCACCCCAAGCCATTTTTTTTTAATTAAGAAACTGTTTACTTCACATTTTGCACCAACCTGTGTCTCTATTTGTGGAAAACTAGTCACCAGTCCCCATCTGGCAACAGGCTGTGGGGGGTCACCGGAGGTAACGCTCTAGAAGGAGGCAGAGTTGAGGGAGGGATGGAAATAGTTTAGTCACAGGTTTTATTGTGTAGTACCAATGTTTTCTTTTTACTAAAACTCTTCCCATCCAACATCTTTCCTGTAAAGCTCTTACAGCGTAAGATCTCAAAAGATCGCCCTCCCCTCCAAATCCATATACCCGCCGGCATTGCTCACGCACCCATCCACTACTAGTTCCCAGAGGTGCCACGCAGTTGACTGGGAAAGGAAAGGGGAGAGGGCTCCTCCAGGAGGGGGGACGCCAAGAGAGTGGCGTTTCTCAGGGATTTAACCTCCTACCCTCGGTTACATGACGCCACCCCTCCCTCTGAAGACTGGATCTGCGCCTCCATTTTTGTTCTGGGGCAGAGAGGCAGGGGCTCCCGGGTAGGAGAGGTCAAAGGAAACGGTAACTATCACCCGCCGAGGGGAGAGGGTGCTGTCCTCCCTCCTCTCGCTCAGTCTGCACCCCGGCATCCCCTTCCACCCTCTCGGGGTCTTCCCCCGCCCCTTGTTGCTAAGGCCCGGACCGTCATCCCAGCAACAGCCTCAGTCATGTGACCCGCAATGGCGGCGCTGACGGGAGGTAGGTGAGCCCGGCGCCCCCACACCCACCGCGTGCCCCCCAGGCCCGGCCCGCAGTCGCACAAGCCCCCGGCTTCCCTCCGCCCCCTCCTCCGCCTTCGACCCCCGGGCGCGCGCGGCGCCGGGAGCGGGCGGCGCCGGGGCTGGGCCCATCGTCCTGCCGGCACCTCCAGCCCCGGCCTCCATTCGGGGGTTCGGAGGGCCGCAGTCGGGTGGACACACGCCCTCACCCAGCGCCGGGACTCGGGGCTTCCTCGAGTAGGAATGCGGGAGTCGGTTTCGGGTTGGATGGGTCTGGGGGCAGGCCTGGGGGAGAAGGGCGGGGGTGCCTCGGTGGACACCCCCAGGGGACCCTTGCCCTTCCTCGCCGTCCCTGCTGGTGGCCGCTGTCTGGCGGGAGAGATGGGTCTCGTGTCCGGCCTGGTTTGCCCCAGAGGAATGCTAGACCAGACTGAACTGTGGCCCCGCCTCCCTGTGCTGTGCCAGCAGGGCTTGGAGCTAGGACACCTAGATCCTGGGTCCTCTCTGCTGGGGTGGGGGCATTTCATCGTGCACAGACCATGCGGGCTGGGATTCTAGGGTTTCCTCTTAAGGGCCCTAGGATGGAGGCACAAACGGACAGCGGCTTCTTCTTTGGATGAGTCAAGGAATTGAGGTCACGTTAATGGCCCCACTTCCTAATTGAGCTGCACTTTGTGTAGTGGGAACAGCCCCGGAGCTGAATGTGACAGGACTCAGGGGGGAAGCGTGGGGTCCCTCTAGCTGAGCTCCTGCTTGAGACCCGCCCCTCCTAAATTCAGACCCAGGAGCTGACAACAGCTCTTGGGGCACTGGGTTTAAAGGTGACAGTGAGAACTTGTTATTGCAGGGACTTCTATCACTTTGCTGGCATCCCTAACAGACTTCGGCTCTCAAGGAAAGGTCCCCATCAACAACAGGGACTTGAGTTATTTGAGAATGCAGAGTAAAGCCGAGGAGCATAGGAAATATTTCTGTCAGTGCAATCTGAGGGAGGAGGCAACTACGACCTTCATCCCGAGGGTTTTATCTGCACCTAGACTATCTCTCTGCACTGGGGGGAAAAGGAGTTAAGATGAAGTTCCCTGAGTAACTCTGAGTAGCTCAGCATGGACTTCTACGGGGAGGCCAGGACACAGAAGTGTTTTGTTTCTGGGTTGACTGAGGAAATACTATCATAAGTCTTTACCTTCCTGGTCCCCAGCTCTGATCAGCTGAAAGTGGAAGTGGAGAGACTTCTGCCACCATCTTCCATGGTCTTTTCAGGTACCTGCACCCCAGTTCATGTTCCTCCCATGTTCCAAGGAATCCCATGCCTTGGAGCCCTACTCTAGGTTCCTGTCTGTTTCAAGGGCTCCTGATTGGGGGCCTGTGGGGGTCAGAGACAAGGTTTCTTATTTCGTTTTCTTTCTCATCCCCCTAGGCCACACAATCTCCAAGTAGCAGGGAAAAGGAGTGAGCCTGCATGCCAATTCTAAGCTCTTCCGGATCAAAGTGAGCAAAAATGGAGGGTGGGAAGTTTCCCTCCCTGTTTGAAGAGCCGGATTTTTTTTTTCCACCCCGAGGGGGAAGGGGAAGGGACAGGCTGTTGCAGTCAGGGGAGAAATGAAAGAAGCAAGCAAGGTTGGTGCTTGGCTTAGATAATGCTGACAATGGAAAGGCTTGTTTCCCAGCAGGTGCTGGGACTATGGGAGAGTAGGGGAGGTAGAAAACCAGTTTGCTGGAGGTGTTAGGGGTTGCCTTTGAGGAAAACAGGAGGTGATGTGGGGTTTGGGAGGAACCTGAAGTAGGAGGCACTTATATGTGCCAAATGGGGACTCCCCACTCTGAGTCCCTTTCACCCTGGGGGCAGTGTCGTTCGTCCTGTCCAGAATGGCAGCCTGTGGAGGCACCTGCAAGAACAAAGTGACTGTCTCCAAGCCTGTGTGGGACTTCCTGAGCAAGGAGACCCCAGCCCGGCTGGCCCGGCTTCGGGAGGAGCACCGAGTGTCCATCCTCATAGATGGCGAGACTTCTGACATCTACGTGCTCCAGCTTTCCCCACAGGGTCCTCCCCCAGTCCCTCCCAATGGGCTCTACCTGGCCCGGAAGGCTCTCAAGGGGCTACTGAAAGAGGCTGAGAAAGAGCTGAAGAAAGCTCAGAGGCAGGGGGAGCTCATGGGCTGCCTGGCTTTGGGGGGTGGTGGGGAGCACCCTGAGCTGCACCGCCCAGGTCCACCTCCTCTTCGAGCAGCCCCACTCCTGCCCCCAGGAGCAAGAGGGCTCCCCCCTCCTCCTCCTCCCCTGCCCCCTCCACTTCCTCCTCGTCTTCGGGAGGAGGCTGAAGAACAGGAAAGCACCTGCCCCATCTGCCTGGGGGAGATCCAGAATGCCAAGACATTGGAGAAGTGCCGGCACTCTTTCTGTGAGGGCTGCATCACGCGGGCCCTGCAGGTGAAAAAAGCCTGCCCCATGTGTGGCCGATTCTATGGGCAGCTGGTGGGCAACCAGCCCCAGAATGGGCGGATGCTGGTCTCCAAGGATGCCACCCTTCTGCTACCCAGCTATGAGAAGTACGGCACCATTGTCATCCAGTATGTCTTCCCGCCCGGTGTCCAGGGGGTAAGAAGACCACAGTTCCCCCTACCCACTGGTTTCCTCTAAGTTCACTTTTCTGGCCTCAGAAAAATAGGCGATGTGGGAAGTATGTTGTTAGACATGACGAACTCTTGCTATCTCCCAGCATGCCTTAGGAATTGGTGCTCTGGAGCCAGGGAGGGGGGTGTCTCCTTGAGGACCAGCTTTTTTATCATCATGACCCAAAGGCACATGTAAAACTTAAGTATGAGGGCTAGAGCATAGCTCAGTGGTAGCGCACATGTCTAGTATATGGGGAGCCCTGAGTTCAATCCCTGCCCCCAAGAAAACCAAATCAAACAAGGGGAAAAAAAACCCTGAGAACCAGGTATGACGGAAAGGCTTGACCGCTTGTACCCTGACAGAGTTTTGGCCGAGGGAACGTCTGGAGTTGGGGACCCAGGTACAGGCAGGCACAACAGAAGGAACTGGGCCATCCTAACAGCTGGGGTGCTACTGTGTTCTGAATTATGAGACAATAAAAGCTTGGTGACAGTTGAAGGTAAATGTCTTCCTGCTAGACAGAGTCATGTACAGCTGGTTCACAGAGGGACGGAGACTCTGAAAGGAAGAAACAGAAACGGAGACAAGAGGCAGTGGCAGAAGCATTAGGATTTTAGGTAGAGGAGGAGGGAATGGCAAAAAGATAAATTTTTTTGTCACATTTTTGCTGTGGTATCTGGAAAGTGATTTCCATCACTTCTGAGAGTCCATTTGCTCTTGAATTGAGACCTGAGGGATTAACAGTAAGAATCATGTCCAGAAACAGGCTTCCTGCCCAGGCCCCAAAGCCATCCTTTCCCTGGAAGGCTGGCGGCCTTGTTAGGATGCACAGACAAAGGTGGGCCAGAATGACCCTTGCCTGGTACCCAGGCCTTTGAGACCGCCCTGCCGGCTGCTTTCCATCCAGTCTGCCTCCCTTCTTCTCAGGCTGAACACCCGAACCCAGGAGTTCGGTATCCTGGTACCACACGGGTGGCCTACCTCCCGGACTGCCCCGAGGGCAACAAGGTGCTGACCCTGTTCCGAAAGGCATTTGACCAGCGTCTCACCTTCACTATCGGCACGTCCATGACTACAGGGAGACCCAATGTCATCACTTGGAACGACATCCACCACAAGACCAGCTGCACAGGGGGACCCCAGCTGTGCGACTCCTCCTCATTTCCCTCCCCCTGCCTCCTCCCCTTCTCTCCATTTCTACTCTGGGGAGTTCTCTATCCTCTCTTCCGGGAGTCTCCTAACTGGAGAAGACCACCCACCACTTCCTCATTCTGTTTTCATCCTGGTCCTGATGTGTTCAGCTTACCAAACAAAACAAAAACCAAAAAAAAACCCCTGCAGACTCTGGCTTATCTTGGTTTTGGAGAAGTGGGGACGGGTCTGAATTTGGCCTCTACCGAGTCTCTCGAAATGAGGGTGGGTAGTAATGAGCAAGTCCAAACAGCTAACTCTCACCCTCGTTTCTCTTTGCCCCAGGTTTGGGTATCCGGACCCCACCTACCTGACCAGGGTGCAAGAGGAACTGAGAGCCAAGGGTATCACAGATGACTGAAGGACATCCCCCTTGCCAAGGCCTCTGCTGTCCTCTTTACTAGGATCCAACGGAAGCCTCTCTCCTCCTCTCTCTCTGCCCCCACACACCCACGAGGGGATTTGTCTGACTGGGGTGGGAGTTCAGTGGGGAAAGGGACAGCCCCTTCCCCTGCCCCCCATTGGCCAAGTGCTTCTGTGCCCTTTGAGCCACTCCCCTCTGGCAGAGGCTGGTTTCCAAGACTCCCCTCCCTGCACTCCGTGTACATACTCTACGCCCCTGCTCCTCCAGTGTCCTAGGCTTCTCCTGGTATGTACTGTGCTCCAGTGACTAAGCTGAGAAAGGGCCTGGGTAGGGAGGATGGAGGTCTCTTGAGCTCCAGCCCCTGAATACTGTACTGTTTCATTGGACTGATATTAGCTGCCTCCCCCAGCCAGCTGTGTGTTAAGATAACAGTAGTCCTACCTTAACGGATCCTTTCTCTCCTGTGTCTGTCTCTGTCAGTCTGTCTTTCCCTCGCTCTTCCCTGCCTCTATAAGGAGCCTCCTCACCCTGTTCTGGAATTGCTGCCAGACTGTAGCTTTTAATTTAATAAAAATAAAGTAAAATATGCAACTCTATGCCACACCCGTTCTCTGCTCCTTGGACAGGGTGGGGGTGGGGAGCAGGACCCGCTGAGGAAGAGATGGGGGATTGGGGAATCCTTGCGTGCCCACACAGTCCCTTTACCTCCGGGGACCCTGGAGAACAGGATGGAGCTAGCGCTGGGCGCTGCAATAACCCTGCAAAGCCCCAGGCCGCACTTCGATGGATGGAATCGGGACTAAGAGGGGTTTGTTTGTTGTTCAACTCCGTTTGTGGAGAAAGGAACAACCCTACCCCTTTTGCGAAGTTTGGCTGCGGTGGGAGCGGGGGCGGAGCCGGGCAGGGGGGCGGATTCGGCAGTAGCAACTCCCCGGACGCGCGCAGGCCTCAGAGCCCCCCAGCTTCCGTAGCCCCTCGGCCCTGAAACCTGAGGCAGGGTAGGGGTCCAGCATGAAGCCCCCGGACCGCCCCACCCCTGGCCGCACTGACCGGATACTGGGGGTCATGGGGGGCATGCTGCGCGCATGCGCCGTACCCGGGCAGGAGGGGGTAAGAAGGAGGGACCGTGGGTGGGGTGGGGGGGTCTTTAGGGGACTTTAGGAGAATTGCACTCAACGACTCAGTTTACCCGCATACAAAAGTTGTATGGAGCAGTCACGGGGATCCATAAGTTCGGTTATAAAGGCCATAGACCAGGTTCATGTTGAACCTTTCAGAATAATGTGCTGTTTGACAGGAGGGAGAGGGAAAGGGGGAGGTCAAGGCAGCCTAAGAGGGGGTTCCTTACAGTGACTCTGTCTCGGCAGCCCCCGAAGAGAGATTCCTTAGGGCCTGGGAGTACCAAGACAGAGAGTGATTGTACCGAGGAGGAGCAAACAGGGGAGCGCGAACCTGAGGTCCGCGCTTGGGCTTTGCAGCCGGGTAAGAAGCTGGGCTTGGGTGGGGCACAGTTTGCCATCCTGCGCAAAGTGGTGACTTCAAATAGATGCTGTTCATATTAACATAAAGGTTTGTACCTAATTTGCATGGGACCATTTAATCGCAGACACCACGCTTCTCTTCGCCTTCTAGCCCGATGTGTGTCCTCACTTCGGCGGGTCCCAAGCCCCCGAAGGCGGAGTGGAGTGTCCCCGCGCCCCACCCCTGGCCCTCGGCCAGCTCAGGCGCCTGGACTTCGCCTTAATTGGTGATTAGTTTTAGCTTGGAGTTCTGGGGCCTGGAGGAAAAGAAGGGTCGGGGGAGAGGGCGGCACCTGGCTTGTGTTCCTCACAAAGTGTTCCCCAAACACGCATGCCCTGCGTGGGGCGGGGGGGGGGGGAGACAGCCAGAACCCCAGAACGTTTCACACAAGCCAAGGCCCCATCTAGTGAATCCTTCATCTCAGAGGCCAAGGGGAGACCGAGGCAGACCCCACCTCCAGGCTTCTCGCCTAACCCAGCGACCCGCAGTCGCAGCTGGGGTGCCAGAGGGAGCAGGATAGCGGGCGAGCGGGGGAACCCAGGCAGGGAGGAGGGGTGGAGGTCTCGGGACGTGGAGTGGGAGCACGGTGGTGCCTGGGGGAGGGGGCTGGAGGAGCGCGGGGGAGGCGGAGCTGGGCCCAGAGGCCCCTCCCCGCGGCTGCACCGCGGCCCGGCCTGTTATTCCGCTCGCCGCTCTGCCCGGACCCGCGCACCTCCAGTGGCTCCGGGAGTCGACCCCCGCACCACCCCGCCCGGGCCTAGAGCCACCTCTAAGCCGGGGCCGGAGACGGAGCTGGAGCTGCTGTCGCATCCCTACCGGGCCTCCCCCAGTGTCCCTCCCTCTGGCTGGACATCTGGACCCTGGGCCCCGCACCGCCAGGGTTCCGGAAACCCTCCCCGCCCAACTCCGCGGCCCAGCCCCGCACGGCCCTCCCTCCAGACTCCCCTGCCCCGACTTCCGTCTACTCCTGGACCCCCGCTTCCCATCCCTTTTCTCCCCCCTCCCCAAGCCTGGCCCCCGGTGGGAGGGAGGGGGGTGTGCGCCCTGCGCCGTCCCCGCCCCGCCCCCCGTGATTCCCCCTGCATGGCCGGCCCGGGTGGGGGGTGCGGGGGGCCCCGGGCGCCATGCGGGGGGGTCACAAAGGGGGTCGCTGTGCCTGTCCCCGTGTGATTCGAAAAGTGCTGGCAAAATGCGGCTGCTGCTTCGCCCGGGGGGGACGTGGTGAGTGCGAGGTCTTGGGGGGCAGCGTTGAGTTGGGGGGTGACTTGAGCTGGGGTTTGGGGCATCTGCTTGCTCCGGCCCTAGGGATTTAGGGATGGGACCTGTACGTGTGTTTTCCAGGAAAGTGATTTAACAGAGACTATCTAAGGCCCTTTCTACTCGGTTTCTACTCATTCAAGTTGAGGAAGGGTCCGAGGACTCATCTCTTTCCTATAATCCGCTGGTTAGGAGGAAACATTCTCTCACGGTCTTCTTAGGTCCAGAACCAAGCATTTACCCTCAAATCAGTTGGCTGAAAAGTCTCCAGAAAAGAGAGCAGAGGAAGGACGAACCGGGGGTGGGTGGGTAACTGTCTGTAAGCTTTATAAGAACTGGGGCTGCAGCTCTTCGTGGTTGTTGGCCAAAGATAACACTGCTGAGCTATCCTCTCTGCCCCCTCTGTTGCGTGTATGCGTGTGCTGGAAAGGTGGGCTGTCCAAAAAAAAAAAATTATATAGTAATTACTTCAGTTGGAGGAGGAGGGGTCTGGGGGTGGCAGACAGCTGAGCTCTTTTGTCCTCACCCCTCGCTGGGAGAATGGTCTGTACCTATTGGAAGGGGGAGTGTTGTAGGAAAGCAGATGGCTCCCCCCCAGTCTCCAGTATCTGCCCAGATGGCTGCCCCCACCCCCATATCTGTACTATGCTCAGGGTATGGGGACCTCCACATGGAACTGGGGGAGTACAGGCCCAGACTCAGGTGTTTACTGTCCTTCCACTCCAGGATGCCTTGCAAAGATTTCTCTCCTGGCCAATTCGAATGAGGGTTGGCAAAAGAGGGGACCCTGGAAAGCAGGGTCTGAACATCACGGAGAGGTCAGGCTGGAAGTTCCCCTAGCACCCTAAGTCTGGAGCTGGGGCCATGCCCATCAACTGCTGTCTTGTTCTCCCACTAGAATCCTATTCCATTGCTGGTAGTGAGGGGAGCAGATCAGCGTCCGCTGCCTCGGGTCTAGCTGCCCCGTCTGGCCTCAGCTCTGGCCTCAGCTCTCACCCCTGTTCTCCAGTCCCCCCTGGGCCAGTAAGTGGCCTGAGGAAGTGGTTGGATCATTCCAAACATTGTCTCAGTGTGGAAACTGAGGCAGACAGTGGTCAGACGGGACAATATGAGGTGAGCAGGGAGTGCCACGGAAGCAGGGCGTTGGACCCTGGGGAAGAGGGCAGCAGGTTGGGGTCACTGGTCACTGGGGAGCCCGCCTGCTGTTCATGACCTCAGGAACTCTGTCTGGCCTTAGAACTGGATGCTGGAACCAACGCTAGCCCCAGGAGAAGGGTTGCCAGAGCTAACCTTGTTGACTACATTGTTGGAGGGTCCTGGGGACAAGACACAGGTATGAAGAAATAGAACGGGTCACGGGGCATGCACCTGTTCAGGGCCAGCTTCAGCTACATTCAAGTTCCAGGCCCTCCTGGGCTATATGAGATCATGCTTCAAAGCCAATCAAACAACAGCTGGAGTATGGCTCAGTGGTTAAGCACACTGCTCTTCCTGAAGACCCAAGTTTTGGTCCTAGCACCCATGTGACTCACAAGTCCTGTATCTCTAAACCCAAAGGAAACAGCACCCTCTTCTGGTCTCTGTGGGTACCAGCACACAGTGATACCCCCAAAACCTATATAATAACAATAACAGTATAATAATAATAATAATAAAATCTTAAGCCAGGTATGGTGACCCACACCTGTAATCCCAGCTCTCAGGGGGCAGAAACCAGTGGATCTCTGTAGGTTCAAGGCCAACCTGGTTTATATAGTGAGTTCCAGGACGGCCAGAGCTACATAGAAAGACCCTGTCTCAAAACACAAATCTTCAAAACAAAACAAAACCAACAAATGAATATAGATCTGAGAAGGCTCTCCTCACTGAGAATGTATCCCCTTTTGCCCTGGGATGCTTTTACCTTCCAGGCACCTGAAGAGGAGACCTTGTCTCAAGCCCCCCAGAATGAGGAAGAGCAGAAGAGGGTAGCCCTGGAAAGGAGTATGTAAGTTCACAGCGCGCTCCAGTTGCTGAACACCCTCACATTTTGCGGCCCTTGGAGGGTGGCTGTGGTGATGAACAGTCATTTAGTCTAAGAAGAACTGGCTAGCTAAGAAGGTCTACATTCTTAAGTGACGGCATCCTCGTATTGCCTTGTACCCCTAGGTTTGTCCTGAGCGAGCTGGTAGAAACAGAAAAAATGTATGTGGATGACTTGGGACAGATTGTAGAGGTAGTTCTCTCTTCTCCTTCCCAGACACGGTCCACTTGCCCTTTCCCTCTGCCTGGGGCTGTTTGCAGGAGATGGTACTCTCTGGACCACCTTCCTGGCACCCTCCACTCTGGACTCTGTGTTAGGGCCACCGGGAGCTGAGGTCACGCACTCATAGTACCATCTCATCCTTCCTACAGGGTTACATGGCTACCATGGCTACCCAGGGGGTCCCGGAGAGTCTCCGAGGTCGTGACAGGATTGTGTTTGGAAACATTCAGCAGATCTATGAGTGGCACCGAGAGTGAGTGATGGAGCCCTGAGCCCGGTGCTGGGGAAGGGCCTTCATCTGGTAATCTCTCTGTCCTAGATTCTGTAACAGAACCAAGGGTTCACTGGGACTCAAGGAGCCTTTGGAGTTCTGTAGGGGGCGTGACCAGGGCTTGTAACTGAAGATCTGGATTGTAAGAAGGCAGAGGGGTTCTAGGAGGGTTTGATGTGTTGCCGGTCTCCCAACTCTTCCAGCTATTTCCTGCAGGAGCTGCAGCAGTGTTTGAAAGATCCTGATTGGCTGGCTCAGCTGTTCATCAAACATGTGAGGCTGGGCCCTAGCAGGGAAAGGGCTTGTGATGGGTCTGGGCTCAGTGGAGCTGTGGCCTCTTTTGTTACCATTTACTTTCTTCCACGTTATCCCTGTTAGGAGCGCCGGCTGCATATGTATGTGGTCTACTGTCAGAATAAGCCCAAGTCAGAACATGTGGTGTCAGAATTTGGGGACAGCTACTTTGAGGTCAGTGGGTGAGGCGTCTGAGGGTGGAGGGGACAAAAGCATAGAATCAGCATGAACAGGCTTTTCAGGCTACATAACTGACCTGTCCCTGTCTCCAGGACCTCAGGCAGCAGCTGGGACACCGTCTGCAGCTCAATGACCTCCTCATTAAACCTGTGCAGAGAATTATGAAATACCAGCTGTTGCTCAAGGTCAGGACCACCCTAGTCCCTGGGGACACCGCTGGCTGGGCAGGACCACCCTAGTCCCTGGGGACACCGCTGGCTGGGCAGGACCACCCTAGTCCCTGGGGACACCGCTGGCTGGGCAGGACCACCCTTCTCCCTGGGGACACCGCTGGCTGGGCAGGACCACCCTTCTCCCTGGGGACACCGCTGGCTGGGCAGGACCACCCTTCTCTCTGGGGACACGGCTGGCTGGGCAGGACCACCCTTCTCCCTGGGGACACAGCAGGCTGGGCAGTACCACCCTTCTCCCTGGGGACACTGCTGGCTGGGCAGGACCACCCTTCTCTCTGGGGACATGGCTGGCTGGGCAGGACCACCCTTCTCCCTGGGGACACAGCAGGCTGGGCAGGACCACCCTTCTCCCTGGGGACACCGCTGGCTGGGCAGGACCACCCTTCTCCCTGGGGACACAGCAGGCTGGGCAGGACCACCCTTCTCCCTGGGGACACCGCTGGCTGGGCAGGACCACCCTTCTCCCTGAGGACACGGCTGGCTGGGACGGGTGATTCCTCAGTCATCTTTGGGGTTCTGAATCCTCTCCAGAGGTCATCCCTCGTGCCCTGGGGATTGGAAACAAGTGCTTCCGTGGATGTGCTCACAGCCTCCCTAAGCGCCTCCTCTTTATGTCCTAGGATTTTCTGAAGTATTACAGCAGGGCTGGGATGGATACTGAAGAGCTGGAGGTGAGGTTCCCAGGACATCTACCCACCCTGTCCTCTTAGGCTTGTGGGTACCTCAGTCTCTGGGCGGCTCGGGATGTCTGGCTTTTAGGGAGAGGCCCCTGGGGTGGTGATGTGTGGAGAGGCCTTTTTGCCAGTAATGACTCTGCTTGTCCAACAATGCCGCTCTTCACCTGTATCCTAGCAAGCTGTGGAGGTCATGTGCTTCGTGCCCAAGCGCTGTGACGACATGATGTCGCTGGGGAGACTGCGGGGATTCGAGGTATGGGCACCGGCCGGAAACCACAGTTCTTGGGCTCAGGTCTTAGAACTCTGGATCCTTATAAGGAATTACCTTCTGAGCAGCTCCACCGGGGTTAGCTGGGAGTGTGGGGGTGGGGAGGGAGAAGCTGGTGCTCTTTTCAGACCCTTCTTGTGCTTTCTCAGAGGCCATGTCCTTTGGTTTCAGGGAAAACTGACAGCTCAGGGGAAGCTCTTGGGCCAGGACACATTTTTGGTGACAGAGCCTGAGGCTGGGGGTCTGCTTTCTTCCCGGGGTCGAGAGAGACGTGTCTTCCTGTTTGAGCAAATCGTCATCTTCAGTGAGGCACTGGGAGGAGGAGGTCGAGGTGGCACACAGCCTGGCTATGTGTACAAGAGCAGCATCAAGGTGGGGAGGGCCATCAGAAAGGGAGTAGGCTGGGACGGGTGAGGGAGGCCTCACGGTGGATGTCTGACTCTTGGGGTTGGTGGAGGGGCCTGCAGAATCTGAGGACTGTTTCTGATCGCGACTTTAGGTGAGCTGTCTAGGACTGGAGGGCAACCTCCAAGGCAACCCTTGCCGTTTTGCGCTGACCTCTAGGGGGCCAGAAGGTGGGATCCAGCGCTATGTTCTGCAGGCTTCAGACCCTGCAGTCAGTCAGGCCTGGATCAAGCAAGTGGCCCAGATCCTGGAAAGCCAGCGTGACTTTCTCAATGGTGAAGCTCCCATCATCCCTTTGCAGTAGGCTCACAAAGCCTTTTGACCTCCGGAAACCCCCTTCCCCCCCCGGACCAAATCCCAACCCTTGGTTCTTTGTGCCTGGCACTTCTCCCTCCTCCATCCACCCAGCATCCTCTAAAAAGTCCCAAGCATTTTACATTGGCTAACTTAGGAGGGCAGGCAAATGGGAGGAAGGGAGAAGAAACAGGGGGCTTAACCTGTCTCTCCTGTAATACATCTCTGTTCTTTGCCTTGCCCCAGCATTGCAGTCACCCATTGAGTACCAGAGACGGGAGAGCCAGACCAACAGCCTGGGGCGGTCAGGAGGGCCTGGGGTAGGGAGCCCTGGGAGGATACGGCCTGGAGACCTGGCCCAGGTCAGCATGCACACACCCATCAATGGCTCCCTCCCTTCCCTGCTGCTTTTGCCCAAAGGGGAGGTGCCCAGAGCACCCTTACCCCTGGATATACAGGTATGAGGAAGAGTTCACTACTAGGGTACAAGGGAGGGCCTTTGTTCCCCCACCTTCCTTTTGTGTGACTTTGCTACTTTACATCCTTAACTTCTTCACTTTAATTCTGGGGCAAGAGGAGGGTGACCTGGCTAGGAGCTTTACCTGGAAAGAGGGGTGAGGGTAGACTGGTGGCCTCTGTTGATTCTCTGGCTTGAATCTTCCTGCAGGCTCTCAGTGACAACCCCCAGACTCCTCGCCACCCTCCAGCCCTTCCAGCTCTGAGCACCCCTCCCTGCCAGGCCAGGCTGGCAAAACTGGATGAAGATGAGCTGTAGGTGATGAAGGCCTTGGGCATGGTGCTGATTCAGCCACTGGTTCCTCGAGGAACGGGAGGACAATCCTGGCGATGTGCCAGAGAGGATGGGCAAAACTGGGAGAGCTCAACACAGAGGGGCCTGCCTAGACCTGCAAGGCCTCTGCTCTGCACAAGGAATGCAGGATCCGTCAGCTCTACTCCATGCATGCATCCCTCAGATGGAGGATATGTAGGGGCTTGGAGGGAGGGCTCGGGCTGGGGCCAGATAGAAATGATTGGTTTCGTTGTGATTTTGTTTTCCAGTTTCCTGTGAATAAAAGTTTTGTTACATCGCTAGGCTGCAGTCTTGGTGGTGGGGAGATGGAGAGGCTGCAGTGCGAATGGATTGGTGAAGTACCCTAGGAGAGATCTGTGAGAAGGGCAGAGCCAGGACCCTCAGTCCCAGCACTCAGGAGGCAGAGGCAGGCAGATCTCTGTGAGTTCGAGGCCAGCCTGGTCTACAGAG
This sequence comes from Myodes glareolus, assembly GCF_982192425.1. Lineage (NCBI taxonomy): Eukaryota > Metazoa > Chordata > Mammalia > Rodentia > Cricetidae > Myodes > Myodes glareolus. Next base: position 11,386,081 of record NC_142051.1, on the reverse strand, counting down.
TGAATAACTAAACAAGAGGATAGAAGGTCAAAAGAGCTTCTGTCTTTGTCTCCCACCTGCAATTAATTACAGCATCTCTCAGTCCACACCTGGGGCTTAGGGAAAACTCTGAAGTTATCTTAATGTATTCTCCCCTTTATTTGGTCCTTCTGGGTTCTATTTATTCTTTGGTTCAAACTCTGTACCAGAAGGCTCACTTCCTACTACCCTCCCCCAACATCTAGATACTAGTATATAAAATATCCAGTGTAAAAATAAATAATTAAATAATAGATAATAGATAGATTAAATAAATAAATAAATAGTTCAGGGTACCTTTGTCTGAGGCTTCCATGTCCTGCCGAAGACTGGGAATGTGGAGAGGATCGGGAGTCTCCTTCTCCCTCTTTGCAGGAAGGGGGAAGGTATGTCCACACTGAATAGGAATGGAGTCTTTAGGCCCAGAGCTAAGAGTGGCGCGCTGAAGAGGTCTTCACCCCTCCCATCTCCTGGCACAGCCCCTGGGACAGGGACAGCCAAGGGTACAGAGACCCAGATGGCTTTTGGGTCCCTATGTATCTGTGTCCACTGTGTCCACCGGTCCCCTGGGCTCAGTCACGTGAGCTGGGGCTTCCTCGGCAGACAATGGATTGCTGGGGTGTGAGGGTGTGGAGATGCTGGAGCCTCCCCATGGGCCCCAGGCCCCTTTGGCTGACAATGAGGGGAGGGATCTATAAGGGGGGGGACAGGACGTGAGGCCCAGATAAGATTTCTGGGGAACAATAGGAGGAATTGAAGAGGAGAGGCCCACCCTCTCTGTACCCCACCCTGGGCTTTGGGGTCAGGGACTGGGGGCATCAGACTGATGGGGGATGCTGAGATGTCTTTGAATGGGGGAGGGATGACAGCAAACAGCAGGAATTTGGGGCTCTTCAGGGACCACAGGGGTGCTTGCGGTGGGTACATGGCCCCTTTCTGCTCCTGGGACAGCCAGGCCCACCAATGCCAGCTGCAATGGCGCAGTTGAAGCAGCTGGGGACAGCCATGCCAGCAGCAAGTGCCATGCCCTTAATTTAAACATGTACTGTTGAATGCCTGCTTTGAGAATAAAACTGGATGTAAGGAACAGTATCTCAGGGCTTTGCTGCACCTAAGAAACAACACAAACATTTCTTACTAGTTCAATATTTCCTCTAACCCAGGTCCAGCCACCCCTAGCAGAGAGCTGGGTGGTTCTGTCTCTGTCCTTGCTCACTGAATATTGGCTTATAAGACCTGCTTTCTCGTTGTAAAACCCTTTCCTTAGGGTCAGTTTGCCATATGAGGAAAGGGATTTGGGTGGGGAATTCCAACTGGCGATAAACATTGTATTCCAGCCGTGCGAGTGTGCAGGGGCTCAGGAAAGACCACTGACCCAAAGAAACCAGCTAGCGTTGCTCAAAGTGCCGGTGTGGAAAGGGCCCCTGCTGAAGAGGCGAGGACCACTGGAAGTTGGTGTGGGTCTCTTATCTCTCTACCGTTCCTCATAGCAGGCCCCCAGGCTTCCAGGCGGTCAGATCCGGCTAAGGATGTCTGAGGAGGCGCCTAACATAGGGACTTTTTCCACCCAAGCCTGACCCAAGGACTCCAGAAAGTACTCTCGACAGGTCCGGATTGGACCCTGCTTTATGGAGGCGGGCTCAGGACTAGCGAGGGTGGGGTGGGGGGCGCAGAAGGGTATTTAAGACCGGGAGATGCTGCAGGGGGCCACGGACAAAATGAGTGGGTCACTTGTCTCTGGGACCTGCTCAGGTTCGGAAGAGGTTTCTGACCTTAAGTCTCCGCTGAGCTCTAGGTTCAGGGAACCTCTCACCCACGCTCGGTTCCAGGAGCTTTACGGGGGCGCAGAGGAGCCGGAAGTACCAGCCGAGCCCCGCTTACCCTGGCTGTGCGGGTTGTGGAGGAGGCGAGCTGGCTGTTGTTCAGGGCCGGGGGCGTGGCGCGTGCTGCTGGCACGGCTGCCTCCGCTGCGCTGGCTGCCCCATTACCGCTGGCGAGCGTGGCTGCTGGGAGATGCAGTGGCTGGAGTGACCGTGGGCGTTGTGCACGTGCCCCAGGGTGAGAGACCCCGACTACAGCCTATTGGGGTTCCATGCTATGGGGAGCTGAGAATTGAGCAGTGAGGTGGTGGGTTAGTAGCCCTGCCGGGTCAGAGAGGGGGCATTTGAGGTTCAGTTTGAGAGTAGGACTGTAGGACTCCATCATATTCCCACCCCTACCCGTCCTCATCTGTGCAATCCTGTGAGACATCTGGGACTCTGTTCCGCCTCAGAGAATTGAAGAGAGGCACAAAGCCTGCCACCCAGGACGTGGGCAAGGATCTGTGACCTTGTCAGCCTCACTACCTCCCACTGAGGCGCATTAACCTCTCAGTTCCCTTGGGTGTCCTGCTTTATAGTATCTGATGCCTGTCCAAGAGTGTGGGAAAGGGCAGTACCTGGAGGTTATAGCGCCCCCCCCACCCCCCCCCCCCGCTACACATACTTTTTCTTCTTCCCCCTAGGCATGGCTTTTGCCCTCCTGACCTCAGTGCCTCCCGTGTTTGGTCTCTACACTTCTTTCTTTCCGGTCCTCATCTACAGTTTGCTGGGCACTGGGAGACACCTGTCCACTGGTGAGTGGCCAGATATGACTTCTCTTTAAGATGAAAATAGAGGTTTGAAGCTCTGGGGGCTGGGCGGGGAGGGAACAGGATCTCACCGTATAGTCTTAGCTGGTCTGAGGCTCCCTAGAGATCTCAGAGATCTGCCTGCCTCTGCCTCCCTCTGGTTGGTATTAAAGGCATGAGCCAAACATACCTTGGCAAGACTGCCACTTGAAAGCTTTGGGATGCTATTCCCCCTGCCGCCTTCCCTCACCTACTTGCCGGCCATCCCTCTGAGGATATCCCATCCCATTCCCAGCCTCTTTGCACAAACGCTGTGACTCCCACAACCCCCACCCAACCCCCATCCCAAGCTTGTTGGAGTGGATACAGAGGCGGGAGTTTACACGAATCTCTTTGTCCCTGTGAAATTTGGTTATATTTGGCCTTGAAGGGAAAGATGTGCACAGTCTGAGGAGAGCCTGCGGAGGGGGCACTTTTTGCCAAGGGGCACACTCTTTTCCTCCCTGCCTGCCGGTTCCCGGCTGCAGTACCAGCCCCCGAGATCTTCACTTCTAAGAGAGTGGATCAGACAGCAGCACCCTAGGCTCTAGAACTGTGGGATTCTGGGTTGCTGCTCTGCCCCAGGCTGCACCGTTGCTAACCTCCGCGTCTGACCCCACGGCTGCAGGAACTTTCGCAGTCCTCAGTCTCATGACCGGCTCTGTTGTCGAGCGGCTGGTGCCCGATCCCCTCGCGGGGAACCTCAGTGAAATTGAAAGGGAGCAATTGGAAGCTCGGAGAGTTGGGGCGGCAGCGGCTGTGGCCTTCGGGAGTGGGGCGCTGATGGTAAGCGAGGACTCAGTGCTGACTTTAGGGGATGGATCCACCGAAGAGAACCAGAAACAACAATTGGGCCTGAGGATGGGGGGTGGAGGGAAGGGTAGGAACACGCCTCGGGTTCAGGTCCCGCGTGGCGGATATGCAGTGGGGAAGCTGGCTGGTCTGTTGGCGATCGCACGCCACTCCCTTCCCACTCTACCTTCTCCACAGCTAGCGATGTTCGCTCTGCAGCTTGGGGTCCTGTCTACCTTTTTATCTGAGCCTGTGGTCAAGGCGTTAACCAGCGGGGCCGCGTTACACGTGCTGGTGTCCCAGCTGCCAAGCCTCTTGGGTTTGTCTCTCCCACGCCAGATCGGCTGCTTTTCTCTCTTTAAGGTGGGAGTGGAAAAAGAGTCACGGGGAAAAGGACAACTCGAAAGGGAAGGCGTGGAGGGTGGAAAAACGGCATGCAGCAGGAAAAGAGTGTCAGGAACCACGGTGCTGCCTGAGGGCGCTGGGGAGAAGAGCTGCTTGGGTCTGGCGGGTTGGTGTTGAATCCGGCGGAGTCGGTTAACACTGGCACCTAGCCTTGCTCGTGGTCCCTGCCTGCAGACGCTGGCTGCGGTGCTCACCGCCCTGGCCCGGAGCAGTCCTGCAGAACTGACCATCTCAGCGCTCAGTCTGGCGTTGCTAGTGCCGGTCAAGGAGCTGAACGTGAGATTCCGGGACAGGCTACCCACTCCGATCCCTGGAGAAGTTGTCATGGTGAGGGCCATCCTAGGTCCCTGCCCTCTGCTGTGTCCCCACTTATTCGGCCAGCAGGATCTAGAGGCTGCCGCCCCCTCGTGGAATACACAGAAGTTACACAAGCACGCCGTCCTGTTGACACTTGGACTTTCCAAGAGTCTTCCAGACCAACTGACCCACCAGAACTGCTCGCCTATACTGTTTCTCTTCCCCGGTCGAGCTCGCTCCGGGCCTTTTTGCACGTCCACTTCCTTCCCATTTCACTTTCTCTGTTCTCCTCACCGGCCTCTCGCTCTGATCCACTGTCTCTCCCTTTCACTGCCCACCCAAATAACTCTCTTCCTGTGTAAATGTCAGCGCCTTCCACAGGTAACTCAGATAGACGTAGAACAGCTCAAGTGGATCGTTTGTGTCCATCTCTCCCAAAGAACCTCCTCTTAGATCCTTTGTCTCTCTATCTCTCCAGGCAAACATTACATCCTTTCTTCGCTGTCGGTGAGATAGAGTTGTTAGGCATCCATTTCAAACATTCTGAGACCACCCAGACCCACACTGGGATCCTCTTTCAGGCTGAGGTTCTTCTAGACTCTGCCAAAGGCCCCGTCTCTTTCTAGGTTCTAATGTGCTATTTTCTTTCTTTCTTTTTTCTAATTATGTATACAGTGTTCTGTCTGTCTGTATGCTTGCTGGCCAGAAGAGGGCGCCAGATCCCATTACAGATGGCTGGGAGCCACCATGTGGTTGCTGGGAATTGAACTCAGGACCTCTGGGAGAGTAGTCAGTGCTCTTAACCACTGAGTCATCTCTCCAGCCCCTAATGTGCTGTTTTCCTTAGGTGCTTCTGGCCTCTGTGCTGTGCTTCGCCTCTTCCCTGGACACAAGATACAACGTCCAGGTAGTGGGAGTATTGCCTGGAGGGTAAGCGAGAGAAAAGACACCTCTTCCTCCTCCCACCGACACCCTCCCTTGTCCCATTCCAGTTGCTTTTCCTACTCAGTTTTCCCGTAACAACCAACCCATCTTTAGCATGACTCCTTCGCTCTCTAGGTTCCCCCAGCCTCTCTTCCCCACCCTGGATGAGCTGCCCAGGATACTGGCCGACTCGCTGCCCATTGCCTTGGTTACTTTTGCCGTGTCCACCTCCCTGGCCTCCATCTATGCCGACAAGTACAGCTACACTATTGACCCCAATCAGGTGTGACTCTGGATGCCAGCCTTCTCCAGAAGTGACCCCTTAGCCTTGTTCTTCCATGCCTATGCATCTCTCTTCCTGACTTCACGGCATCCTTCCAGGAACTCTTGGCCCACGGTGTCTCCAACCTCATATCTTCTCTCTTCTCTTGCTTTCCCAACTCGGCCACATTGGCTACAACCAGCTTATTAGTGGATGCTGGTGGGAACACACAGGTAAGAGGGACCCCTTGGGTGAGGGAAAAAGATGGGATTTTTAGACAGGGATGGCAGCAGAGGGTGGGGAAACAGGCAGATACTCCAATAGCATCTATATATTAGAGGGTGGGCGTGAGAGAAGGGGTTGTAAGAAGGGGGATTAGACAACAATGAAGTCCCACAAGGACCTCTGCAGGCTGTAAGCTATGGAGCCTCAGATTAATTAACATAAACAACATGCCTCAAGGTGGGGGCACGTGTTTGATCCCAGCACTTGGGAGGCAGAGGCAGGTGGATCTCTGTGAGTTCGAGGCCAGCCTGGTTGGTCCAGAGCTGTTACACATAGAAACCCTGTTTCAAAAGCCCAATTTATGGGATGACTCAGTGAGTTCAATTCTCAGCAACCATGTGGTGGCCCACAGATCTGGTGCCCTCTTCTGGCCTGCGGCATACAATGTAGGCAGAACACTGAATACATAAGTAAACACAGCTTTTTTAAAAAAAAACATATATATGTGTGTGTACATATATGTGTGCATGTATATATACATATATGTGTATTTGTATGTATGTATATGTGTGTGTGTTGTATTACATACACAGAATTCTAGAAACTAGGAAGGCTGACTGAAGCAGGGGGACCTGGGGTTCAAGGCTGTCTTAGGTACACAGAGACTTTGAAAATGAAACTACTATGCTGGATGGGGAGATGGCTCAGTGGATAAAGTGCTCGCCGCAGAGCATGAGGGCAGGAGTTCAAATCCCCAGCTCCATGGGCCTGGTGACTTGTCCTGAAGACAGCCAGGGGATGGGGTGCCCTGGGCATCAATGAGCTCTGGGTTCAACGGAGAGACCCTGCCTCAGTGTGGCAGAGGAGTTAGAGAGGAAGACACCCAGTGTCAATGTCTACAAGAGCCGGGACACAGGTGTGTTGTCCCTACACACACTTACACTGCTACACACACACACACACACACACACACAACTATAAATGTAGGATATAAAATTCTGACATTTTCAATAAAGACCTCTAAAAAAGAGATATTGTGCCACGTGATTCTCCCCCAGTCTTTTTGTTTTCCTTACTTGTTGGTACCTAAGCAGATGACTAGCCTGCTTGTCATCGGCACCAAGAGGACATTTTAAGATGGAGATGGACTTCAATAGTGAGGCTGACCTGCACACATCTGGGCGCGGTCGGCAAATGACAGGCATTTAACTGGGGGGAGGGGCTAAGTGTGACTGACAGAACATGGAGAGGGTGGTGGGCAGGGCATATGTGTGGAAGGAGGTTTGGGAGGAGGGAGACTTCTGAGGGACAGGAGACGGGCTGGGCAGGGAGACCAGCTTCCACACAGGTGAGGAAGTTTCCCTTCCTCCCTTGTCGGCTCTTTCTTTCCCTGCAGCTGGCCGGCCTCTTCTCCTGTATGGTTGTCCTGGCAGTGCTGTTGTGGCTGGGGCCCTTCTTCTACTATCTGCCCAAGGTAGGGAGGAAAAGAGACACCGTGTGCTTGAGTGGGACTGGCTGAGTTCCAGAGCCTTTGGACAAAGGCCTCTTCTTCTCTGTCTCAAGGCTGTCCTGGCTTGCATCAATATCTCCAGCATGCGCCAGATGTTCTTCCAGATGCAGGAGCTGCCACGGCTATGGCACATCAGCCGCGTGGACTTTGTGAGAAATGGCATTACCCCAGGTTGCCGCTCCCCAGCATCCCTGGCTTCTGCCCTGGACCAAAGCTGACCATTCTGGTCCTACATTCTTTAACCCATACACCCACCAACACACAGACCTCATGCATATGTTAGAGAAAAGGAAAAGGACCTGAGTGTTTGGGGGCACTTTTTTGATGGTTCTGAAGATTAGACCCAGAGCCCCATGAATATTAACAGTGTTCCCTACCACTGTATTACAGCCCCAGTCCAGACCTCCTAATTCACGCAGGGTCTGACATTATATTTGGTGTGTATACTCTTAAGTAAGCCCCTCCCTCTGCCATGCCTCCTTTCTCCTGGGTCATCCTTACTCATGTTTGTCCATGAGCCTGTGTTTCTCCTGGGAAACCCACCCATACCCATGTTCTTCAGGCTGTGTGGATGGTCACGTGGGTGGCAGTAGTGACCCTGAATGTGGACCTGGGCCTGGCCGTGGGCGTGGTCATCTCTATGATGACAGTGGTCTGCCGCACTCAGAGGTGAGCGTAGAGATGGGTAGAGTTGAAATGAGGGGAGAGAGATAGATACTCTGGGGGTGACTACCGCCAAGCCAGGCAAGGCTGGGACTCTGACACTAGCTTCTTCCCTAGGGTGCAGTGCCTGGCACTTGGATTGGCTGAGGGGACCGAGCTCTACAGGCCACTCAGGGAGAGCCGTAAGGTGGGTGGGTCAGCCAAAGAAGGGAGGAGTGATTCACAGGACGCTCCTGACTCTCAGACCCTTCAGCTCCTCCAGGTCCCAGGTCTCTGCATCCTGAGCTATCCAACACCACTCTACTTCGCAACCCGTGGGCAGTTCCGCCACATCTTGGAGTGGCATCTGGGGCTTGGAGAAAGAAGCAAGGTGAGAACTTTGGTCAAGGGCGAGTGTGGACCCTCTAGGCTTGGGAACCTAGTATGTCTTTGAGATTGCAAGTTGGTGCCTGTGACTTGGAGTTGGTGACTTTGTTTTTCTCTGTTTAAAGCAGTCTCCAAAGCTGGGTAGTCTACCTGACAAAGGTGAGATGGGGTGAAAAGAGGGAGATTCGGTCGTGAGCCACACAGGTGTCTGGATGCTCCTGCCTTCTCCATCTTAGGTGCTGAGCCCATCAGAGTGGTGGTCCTAGACTTCAGCGGCATCAGCTTTGCGGATGCTGCAGGGGCCAGAGAAGTGGTACAGGTGAGGGAGCAGGGAAGCTGAGAAAAACTCCCTGTCATGCCACGCATGCCCTCGATTTGAGTTTTAACCCCTCTGTCTGGTTCCTGCAGCTCACCAGGCGATGCCAGGATGCTGGGATCTGTCTCCTCTTGGCTCAGTGCAATGGTGTGTGATGTGAAGGATGGTGGGGGGAAGGGAGGACTGTGACTGGACTCTTGTGGGAGGGATTGAGGGCCAAGTACCTGACACTTTTCCCACACAGCCTTGGTGCTGGAGACCTTGACCCGGGCAGGACTCCTGGAGAGAATGACCCCAGACCAACTCTTTGTGAGTGTCCAGGATGCAGCCGCACATGCGCTGGAGAGACTGGTGAGGCAGGAGCCAGGAGGTGCTGGGCTCAGGGAGGGAGGACCGGCTGAATGATGACAGCCTGGGAGGAGGGATGCGGAGAAGGGATGGGATGGAGGAAGCTCAAGAGGGAAGCAGGGAGAAACTGACTAGCGTTGAAGGGGGGGCATACCCTTAATCCCCCAGCACACAGAGGCAGGAGGATTTCTATGAGTTTGAGGCCAGCCTGCTCTACACAGGGAGTTCCAGAACAGCCAGGGATACATAGAAAGACCTTGTCTTGAAAAAAACAAACAAGTTAGGGAGTATGGACACCCTTCACCACTGGTGAAGACTAAGGTCTCCAAAGGGCTGAGATGCTCCCAGCGCACCGAGTCTCAGAGATGGACGGCTGTAACAAATATTCCTTAACTGTCTCTTTTCTTCCCCAGAAGCCCACTGGCCCAAAGATTTGTACAGTGTGGGTCTGACCAAGGTCACTTGGAATATGAGAGGTCCCAACAGTGTGTGTGTAAGGAAGGCCACAGCCCCTGAGCCCCCCACCCCAATACAACCAATAAAATGAAGCCGAGGGTGTCTGCAGCCCATGAAGTGTCTGCCTGTGGAACTCATCAGTCCCCCTCCCAAGCCCCACCATGCCCAAAGTACTGCAGAAACACAAGGAAAAATGGCGTTCACCATGTGTTCACCAGCTCCACACAACTCTGGTCACAGTGCTCCCTGTGGGGTATGTTGAAGCTGGGACACACGGTGCTGGATCCAGAGCTGGGTGGGGGTGTGTCCCTGGGGTTGCACATTAGGAGTTTCCCTGCCCCCTCAGGAGGCAAGCGTTGTTTCCACTTGAGGGTCTTAGAGTCCTTCTGGGCTCTTTGGCACTTGGAAAGTGAATCCTCCCATTTCCTGCCCCATAGGAATGGGGTTTGGGGAGGACTTGGCACTGGCTGTGGGGAAGGTTATGGCTCCATCAGGCCTCTGGTCACTCGCAGAAAGGAAGGGTTGTCACCAGGACAAGCCCCTGTTAGGGATCAGGGTGATGGACAGAGAGGGTCAGGGGTCAGGAGTTGGAGGGGTTGTTGGGAATTCCTGGCAGGGACCAGGAGGCAGGCCCAGCCTGACAATGGGAAGGCCCAGTCAGCTATCACTCAGCGATCATGCACTGTAGTCTGTGTTTGAAGAAGAGCAGACGATGTTTGGCCACCTGACTCTGGTCCAGCGATCCCGGGTAACGGTAGCGGGCGTAAGTGTCTGCCTGCGCATCCTTTGACACCCACGGCAATTTCACCTTCGAGGCATGATCCACAACAATATCAGAGCAGGAGCCAACACGAAGGGAACCAAGTCCGTCCAGGAAGAATTCTGGGGTGAGGGTGGAGAGAGCACACGGTTAAGTCTCCTGAGGGTCTAAAAAGCCAGTTCCTAGGGAGAACCGAACTCTGTGGCTCAGAGGGTGCTGTGCAAAAACTCGGTTGCTAAGGACGCTTTAGCGGCTTTCGGTCTCTTTAACTCTTGTGTAAAGTGGGGTTCATTTCAGTAAACACTGGATTCACTCCTCTGAGTAGGTCTGGACCTGAGGAAGCAGCCAGCAATAAGGGTGACCTTGGCAGCGGAAGGGAAGTTCAAGGCCGACCAGCTGCTGTGTTGTCTGAGACAAGTACACGGGATGTCAGGCAGAGAATAGTGAAGGAAGTTTCGAGTGGTTTTTTTTTTTTTGTTCTGTTTTGTTTTGTTTTTAAGCTCAGGTGCAGACCCCAGTAACACAGCTACCCCCTCCAAAACTGCTCTAGCATTCACCGGGAGGGGGGAGGGGGATGGGTGCTGCGGAGTGGCAGCTTGGCTCCCGGGCCAGAGCCGCACCGGGTCCTTCCCAGGCCTCGTCAGGAGGCGGCGCCACTCACCCAGATGTGCCACCCGGTTGAGGCGCGGGTCAAAGCCCACCTCGCGCACTTTGTCTGTGCGCGCTAGGAAGAAGTTGACCACGCCGTCGGTGACCACGCAGTTTGGGAAGCCAACGAGCTCGTGGTGGAAACCACGTTTATGCCGAAGGCAGTCCCCAAGGCCTGGGGCGCCCGGCTCCACGCTCAGCAGCTGCCGGTAGGTGGTAGAGAAACCCGAGATCTCCCGCACGGCGCCCCCAACCTGCCGGGGGTGAGAGGATGCTCCAGTGAGGACCAGGTCTCCCAGAGTAAGGTGCTTCCCAGCCCCGCCCCGCCCTCTCCCTGTAGGCGTCAGCACCACAGGACCCAGGATTGTCCCCCCCAGACTGGCATCACCCGAGGGCGCACCGCGCTCCCACCCCACATTCCGCGTCCCTCCCTACCAGATCCAGGGGCGTTCTCTCCAGCACGTCCACAAGCTTCTCCAGCCGCGTGCGTGCCGTGAAGACAAAGTCGTCGTCCACCCACAGCACGTATTTGGTGGTTACTTGGGACACCGCCAGGTTCCGACCTGCGAACCAGCCCTAGGAGAGTTGTATTATGGTTGAGGAGTCTGTAGAAGCAGGGAAACTCTGCCGTCTTTCTTCCTCTCCCCTGACCCTCGAAACAGCCTGTGCCCCTCTCTAGATTTTTGAGTGCTTACGCATGACTGGAAATTAAGTTGTTAAAAAAAAAAAAAAGCCCGCAGGTTTCCACCACTCTTTTTAAAGATCTTGAATCTTTTGGGGAAGGATCTTGAAATACATTTAATTTCATGCGTGCATCTACCAATTTATTCTATTATTATAGGTATTAAGCACCATTTCAAGAACGCAGAACGAATGAGCTAGCCAAAATTCCAGATCCGGGATCTCTTTCAATAGGCACACACTTATTTCTGAGGGAGGTGGTCCTCAATCACTACCCTGCAAGCTGCAGATTGAGGGCACGCCCCCTTCCCAGAGTCCTCTGGTGCCCGGGTTCAGTTCTGCAGGCAGCGCACCTTGCCGAAGGGCATGAAATAGTGCTCCACGTGGGGGTCGCTAATGCGCTCCGGTTTGTCGCTGTCGTCAGCGATGATTATGGTGACGGTGGGGTAAAAGCGTCGGATACTGGCAATGAGTGTCCGTAGACGCTCATAACGAAGAAAGGTCTTGGTGGCGATGGTAACCAGAGCACTGATGTTGTACTGGGCTGAAAGCAAGATGCAGGGTTGGGTGCAGAAAGGGCAAAAAAATGGGAAAGAGAAATGGGAAAGCAGCCCTTCCCAGGGCTAACCCTTCTTTACTTCCCTAATCCCGCGAGCCTCACCTCCCTGGGGTACAGATGAAGGTGGGTACAGCCGGGGTTGGGGAGGATATCTTATGCGGATGGTGAAGGCAGCTTCGTGTCCTTTGGTGGAGAACCGGACTGGGAAGAAAGGACGTGGAATTGGGCCCTTAAGGCTAGAAGAACATTCTCTTTTCAGCAAACCAATACTTAAATCCCTATTCTGTGTTCTGCCTTTCCAGACCTTGGTAGGCACGAACACACAGTTCTGACTTCTGTGGAACCTGTGTTTTGTTGTTCTGTGGTGATGGGAATTGACTCTAGAGCCTAGCATGCTCCAAAGCACTCTGCCACCAAGTTTATATCTCCAGCCCTATTCTTCTTCCGCTTGAATAAGATTACAGGTGTGACTGCCTCAGTGTCTCCTAATGAGACATCCTACAGAGTTCTGCACCATGCTGGGACTGACCCCAGCCAGACAAGCACACTACCCACCGAGACTGAGCTACACATCTGGCCGGAAGTTGACAGTTTAGGAGATGGAACAAAGACAATGGAACTTCTCTTCTTTTCTTTCCTTCCTTCCTCCCGTTCCCCCCCCCCCCCCCCGCCCTTTTTGGCTTCTTGAGGCTGGGTCCTGCTTATGGAGCCCTGACTGTGCTGGGCTGCACAGCACTGGCTGCCTTCAACACTGAGACAATTCTCCTACGTGCCTCAGATCCCAGAGGGCTGGGATTATAGGTGAGCATTGCCTAGATGAAAGCTAACTGTTTAAAAGTTAATTTTTTTTTTTCGAGACACGGTTTCTCTGTGGCTTTGGAGCCTGTCCTGGAACTAGCTCTTGTAGACCAGGCTGGCCTCGAACTCAGAGATCTGCCTGCCTCTGCCTCCCAAGTGCTGGGATTATAGGCGTGCACCATCACAGCTTGGCTTAAAAGTTAATCTTTACTAAAATTTTCTACATGCAATATATTGCGGGGGGGCACGTGGGTGTGTGTAGCCTAGGCTACCCTTGAACTTTCTACCCTCCTACTGTAGCTTCCCAAGCAGTAAGACTACAGGCATGGACCACTATACTTCACACACAACTTTAAATTCTTTCTGTCAGTTGGTGTGGTGGCACACACCTGTAAACCTGGAACTTGGGAGGTAGAAGCCCGAGGACCGGGAGTCAAAGTTGGCTGAATAATGAGTTTGAGGCCAGCCAAAGCTACGTGAAATGAGATGGCTTCAAAAAACAAAACAAAACAATTGAAAATGTGTTCTAAATCGATGAAGCCATTTAATTAACGTGATAATGCCACTACATAAATTCCTAGTACAGGAAATGAAAGGCACAGAAGAATAAAAGGCCTGTATTGCACAACGGCAAGGCTACAAGGATGTAACCATCCTGGCTTTAGGTTAAGTAAATAAGAAAGTCTACTGCGGCAATACTGGCATTAAAGAGAAGCCAAGGTCCGGAAAACTGCCGTAAGCAAAGCCGAGTCATCTCAGCACAGACACAAATGTCCAGAAGGAGCCAGTCATGAAAAAAAAAAAATCTTGGGGAAGAACATTCTAGGCAGAGAGGATGACAGATACAAAGGCCCTAAGGTAGGAGAAAACGCAGTAAACCAAATTTTGGAGAAAAACAGGAAGAGAAAAGGAGCCTGGCAAGGTAAGTGTTGGGCTAGAACCTGTGAGGGCAGTGCACCTTGCTGAAAGGTGCGAGAAGGTGGGATCCTGAGTCCTCTGGCTCCAGGAATAGGTCACTTCCTGGAGGCTCAGGGCTGGACTGGGAACTGAAGCGGGAACAGGCCCAAGGCTCTGGTTTCCCACTGGCCTGTTTTGGCCCCTGATAAACAAAGGCTCCTTTTCTCATCCCTGGCACCCTGGTCCGCTTGCTACATTCTCGACCATTGTAGCCACTGGCCCGAGGCCCTCCCACACCCTCTATCACCAGCTTTCTTCAGATTGGGTTCCTTCTGTTCTTTCAGCCCGCCCCTGCCCTACCCAGGCCTCGTACCTGTGTCTGCTGTGTTGGCCTGGTAACTTCGACTGCTGTAAGTGACCAGTTGCAGCTGCCGGTTGAGTCTGTCCAGGCCTGGGCTGGCAAGGGTGAGATTCGGCTGTCCCTCTCCAGTGAGAGTCACACCTTCCACGTCCCCTGCCACATCCCAGGTGCCTAGGGAAGCAATCAGGTTCACCTGGCAGAGAGAGAGAGAGAGAGAGAGAGAGAGAGAGAGAGAGAGAGAGATTAGATCCTGACTCCACCTCTTGCTCTTTCGATTCCTGCATCTCTCTGGGTGGATCTGTCCCCCTCCTTGCCCACCTGGCCTCTTTGCTGTTTCCTCTCACCTGATACACCTTCTGGGCAGCAGCTTCCTGCAGACTTAGCCCTGGGAGGAAGGATGAGGAGTCAAGATCACACAGACCTGCGTTCTTTCTTATTTTTTCTCCTCTTCCCACCATGCACTGCTTCATGCCATCTCTCCTGCGGAGGCCTAGTACAAAATACCCTAGAGGGACTTTTTTTTTTTCTCCTTCCCATCAAAGAGACATTTCTTCCATGGCTTGTCCTGCCTATTCCACAAGCCCTTGTTCAGCTATCAAAGAGGAGATTCCTCTCCACAAACTTCTCAGATTTTCTGAAATTCCTGGCAACCCTAGAGTCCTTCTGTCCACACTTCCTCCTCCTAAGCTCCCTTCTCAGAGATCTTCACCTTTCACCCCATGCTCCCCTCCTTCTACTTCATTCAGACTTCTAACCTGGCTCACCCCCGGGGGACCTTCCTTCCTTCCTTACCTGGCACCAAGATGCTCCTGAGAGGCTGAACCTCCAAGCCCTGCAGGGGATACTGTAAAGGGGAGTTGGCTGGAGCTATGAGTAGCTGGTCAGTCAGGGACTGGCTTCTGTGGTGGAGAGAGAGGGACAAAAGACAAAGAGAGATCTCTCTTCCCAAGGGGTCACTAACTTCTCCGCTGCCCGCACCCTGGGGAAGGTCTCACTGGTACCTTGCAAGGAAGGCCTGGTATTCCTGCTCCCTGGAGACAGAAACAGCCTTCAGCTCCTCAGCGTCAAAGGCTTTAGTGAGGTCAATGACTCGAACCTGTCTCTGGAACGGGAAGGCAAAGCTCCCTCCCCTAGCTTCACAACTGCAGTTATTCTGAGTCAGCTGCCTGAAGGGAGGAGAAAGGGTCTTCAGAGTTCCGTGCCCAGCTCCCTTGACCTCACAGAACGCATAGCACCCCCACACTTGGATCCCTCAACTCTTCCCATCTGGTATCTTTCCCCCTTAAACACTGCTCTTCAAATAGCCCCCAAGAGGGGACCACAGACCAGACAGCTCATCCCGTGTATCCGGGCTTTAGAGAGGTGTGGAGTAGGGCCAGTTCCTGGGCTGTCTACCTAGCCGCCACTCAGGAACCCTTCGGTAATCTCAAGTCTAAATCAAGAAGCCGGCCGTCGCTGGGTGCTCCGATGCCTGCACGCCTCCTCCCACACCCCAGTGGTGGTGACAAGGTTCAGGATAGATTTGCCGTCTCGCCCCCCCCCCCCAGTTTAAGCCTCGGCCACCCTCTCCACCTCCCGCTTACTGCACCCACCAGTCAGCGCAAAGCAGCTGGACCCTGAGCCCAGTACTGGAGGAAACAAAAGCTCCAGGCACCCCCACCCCGGCATGCTGTGCTCTGTCACCACCTCGCCCGGGTCAGCACTCACCCCACTACTTGCTCCTTGATCCTGACCGGGATGTGTGCGTAGCGGGGTTCAGGGGCAAGATCTAGCAGATCGGGCTTCGGGGGACCTTGTGGGGGCGACCACAGCGCCAGAGGGTTCGGGAGCCTGGGCGCGTCTCTGGTGCTGGCGTAGAGGAGCCCCAGCGAGGCGCAGGCGAGCAGAAGAACTAGCGCATAGAGGGCCCGGCGGCCCAGCCGCATCCTGAGATGGGGAAAGATGAGAGGTGACCAGGGGCCGAGGGAAGGTGAGGGCTGGGGCTCTTGATTTCTCTGCCTTGGAGGGCTGCGCAGGTTTCCGAGGCCACCCGTCTCCGGTCTGCACGGCGCACGCACATCCCTTCCTTCTTGCCCCACGCTGGGGTCTCCTGGCTTCCTCTCTTCTGCTTTTCTGTCACATCTGAGTTTCCGCATAGACCCGAGGCCCCAGCATCGGGACCCGCCACACCTTGGGCGCATGGCCCTCGGGGGCCCCACCCCCACCCCATCGCCACCCCTACGAGCATCAACCGGGCTGGGGTCCTGTTGGGTGGGGGGCGGGTCTACACCTGGTCTGTCAGGGGAAGAACAGTATCGCGCCCGCGCCCGCCAGGTACCCGGCCGCGGTGACCCTGGGGTGGCCTCGGTGCGCCACGGGGACGCCGCCGCTCCTGCCCACAGCTTGCCCGCTGACGGACGTGCCAGCGCACTGACCTGGCTAACGCTCTAAGGCCGCTGCCAGATCGCGGTCCGGGCGGCGCCCGGCACTCCGCCCCGGCCGGGGGGTCCTCATGAGGCCGGGACGGCCTGATGCGGGAGCTGGGCGGGAGGCTGACAGTGTGGGGGATCCGACTCCTCCCGCCTGCGGACTCCCGGGCTTTGTAGACCGCGGCGTGGGGGCGGTTCGGGACGTTTCCTGCCTGGGAGAACTGAATCGTAGATCCGCCGCAATCCAGCTCCAACAACAAAGCCGGGGAGCCCTGGCACCGCGTCGCCCTCGCAGGCAGCGGAGGGCTCAGGCCCCCGCCCGGCTCGTACACCGCAGCGCCGCTCCCGGGGTGGATGCGGCAGAGGCTCCGGCTCTGCGCGTGGAAGGCGAGCGCCGCGGCGCCTTCTGGCGGGCGCAGAGGAGATTACTCCGGCGAGGAGCCCTCGCTGGAAGGTCCCTGCATCCCTTCGCCCCCAGGCCGTTAACGGTCCCCGCCATTTCCCAACTCGTTCAGTTTGTAGCCTAGGGGAGATGATTGGGCGCAATAGGCAGGGGGCGGACAGTACGTGGTCTAACCTCAAGGCAAGGAAAACTTGAGCAGGTAGGATGGGATTAAGGAAACCAGCCAGCCCTGGAGATAAACACTGCCTAAATTAACAAAGACGGTTACCTCCCTCCGCCCCTCTTCTCCGAACTCCCAGCAATCAACTGAGGTAAGCCAACTGAGGTAAGCCGTTACTGAAAGGCCTACTTCCCCTGTTGTGAAGAGGAACCGCAGGAATCATTAGGTAGCAAGTGGTTCTTTCAAACATAGGCCATAGGTGGCTTGACTCCTGACCCTGACCAGAATTAAAGTCCTATGCTTCTCAGAAGGATCCAAATTTAAGAGAAAAACAACTAGAATACGATGGAGATTGAGAATGGAGGGGAGGATTGGGACCACTGGACGAACTGCGTGCGTCTGCTGGGGGAAAAGGGGAATTCCACCCTGAAAGCGAAATTTCCAGACCAAATATTAAAAGTAAAATTAATGAAACCTTTAAAATAAATCAAGCAATTTTTTTGTTACCAGTTGGAAGACCTCCGTAAGCAAGAGGTAAAGGGAAATATTAATAAACCTGCCTATATAAAAATACTTGATAGTCGTCAGGTGTGAGAACCAAAATTAGGTTTGAATAAGAGATCCATGAAACAAAAATGTCCATAACCTGTAAGCCCCTTGCCGGACAGATACTTCCCAAGATGCTGGAGGCTGTTGTTCTGTAAGATAACAAGTTACCTGTTTTCATTTCCCCAAAGAAGCTTAGTTCACACCCAACTGCACTGGAAGTGCTTGAGAGCCACACTTAGGTAGGCGGTACATAGAAACTACATCAGGAGGTAAGCTTGTCTCTGAGTGCGTTTGCCATTATAAGTATCTGGCCAATGTAGGCCATTTTCTGGGAGCCCTGGAATGGACTAAGGCCGGGTCCATCATCCTGGTCAGTATTTAATCAAAGCTTGCTTTAAATTTGGTTCAAAAATTGTGGTAGTGGTCTTATTCTCAACCAGTGGGATTAGCATTTTCTGGAGGCCCCGACCCAAATTCTAAAGCCAAGCCAGACCTTCACTCCAGAACTCTGAGCCTGTGGGGAGGACACTCGGGAGACACATACCTTCAGGCTTTGCGAGACTCCAAGGCTGCCTTCAGTTTTCTGGAATATCGGTGAACTGTGTGCTGAGAAAAGCAGCAAGCGTCTGCTACGGAGGCCTCCTGAGATCTGCTGAATATGGCACTGGAAATATTTAATGGAAAAAGGTTACTATGACAGACGAGACCACAGCTTCTAGCAGTGACCCCAGGGTCCCCAAAGAAACGATGGCACATGATGGCTTCGTCTGAACTGTGGTAATGCTAACCACTGAGAGAAACTGCCCTACACCCCACTTGCCGCCGAGGCTCTGCCCAGACTATGTATGGACACTGTTGTCTTGACTGTTGTACACTCTGCCTGGTCAGTCCCCCTAAATTCCTCACTGGATCGTCTCTCAGAACTTGGCCATTTTCTGGGAATCCTGGAATGGACCTGGCCTGATCCATCATCCTGACTAGTATTTAATTAAAGCTTGCTTTAAATTTGGTTCAAAAATTGTGGTGATCTTATTCTCAACCAGTGGGATTAACACAGGTTTAGTGGCACATGCCTGTAATCCTAACACTGTGGAGGCAGAAGCTGGAGGACTGGATTTTTTTTTGGTCTGGGTTATGTTAATGAGATTCCTCTCAGTGGGGGCTGGAGAAATGATGCAGTGATTAAGAGCCTTTCTTCCCCATCCAGAGGACCCAAGTTTGATTCCCAGCACTCATGTTGGGTGGCTCACAACTTTCTGTTAGCTCCAACACCAGGGGATTGGATGCCCTGTTCTGGTCTCAGGCACTCACAGACACAAGTAGCATACACTCACGGAGATAAACACGGAGATACTCACTCAGAAGGGCTGGGGATTAAGCTGAGCAATAGGATGCTTGTTCTTCTGAGATTTTTTTCATATGTTGCTTTCCCTACATGTGAAAATCTCATATAAAACACACACACACACGTATGTTCTTCATAATATGCATGCACAGGTGTCAAAACAATTTGTTAGGATGTGGTGGTTTGGATGAGGAATGTCTTCCATTGGCTCAGGTATTGAAAACTTGGTCTCCAGTTGATGACCCTGTTTGGGGAGGTGGTGCAGCCTCGCAGGAGGACGCTCTCATTGGGCGTGAGCATTTGCGAGTTCATAGTCAGGCCACACCTGCAGTCACTCTCTCTGCTTCATTTTTGTCAGCCGAGGTGTGATCTCTCATATTACCGCTGTTGCCATGCCTCCCACCACAATGGACTTAGATTTCCCAGAAGCCACAAGCACAAATAAACCCTTTCTTCCTTAAGTCATCTTTAGTAATGGATCTTACCATGGCAACAGAAAAGGAACAAATCCATAGGCTAGCCTAGATTCAAGGAGTCATTAAATATCATCTTTGGGGCCAGCACAGACTAGCCTAGATTTAAGGGGCCATTAACTATTACCTTTGGGGCCAGCGACATAGTGCAGCCAGTAAAAGCGCTTGCTACTCAAGTTTGAGCACATGATTAGATGTCCGTGTAAACACACACACTCATGATAAAAATAAACTTCTCGATCAGTGTGACAATTTCTAATCTTCCATGATCACTAGTGACCAAAATCTTTTCTTTAAAACTTACCTTGTACTCAGTAAATATTATACATTTATATTTAGTAATTAAATATATATTGGAAAACACTTTAGCAATATCAAATTACATGCCTCCTTGCTTTCTGGAAGGATCATATACAACCTAATATAGTCTTATATTTACTGTAAAAAAAGTAGGATTCAGCTAACACAAGATGCCCTGGGATGATATCACAGGCCTATAATACCAGCTTCTTGGGAGGTTGAAGCAACAGGATCAGAAGTTTGAGGTTAGCTTGGGCAGCACAATGAATTTAAGGCACACACCCATCCATAATGCCAGTTCTAGGGGTGCTGACACCTCTTCTGATCTCCATGGGCACCAGGCAAACAAATGGTGAGCAAACATACACGCAGGCAAAACATTCCTGCACTAATGCAAAATAAAATAAAACCTCTTAGACTAACGAGACAGCATGGTATACAAAGACACTTCCGCCCAAGCCTGAGTTCCATCCAGGGAACTCAGAAGGGCAGAGCAGACATTCTCAGCTTGTCCTCTGACCTCCATATTGGTGTGTGGCACCCTCACCAGTGTGCACACATGAAAGCACACACTAATTAGTGTAAAAACAATTAAGTTCCCTTTAGAAAGCCTGTTTATGAGAATTTATCACCTACAGAAGGAAGTCTAATAGTTACAAAAAAAAGGTGCCAGTCTTTATAATCTTGTGTCCAGCCTGTGTTTACATCTCTTAGTTCAAATAATTTCTCATCTCTGTGACTAAATCTTCAACTCCAGAGACTATTGCTCCATTCCGTTGTTTAGAAAGGAAGACTGTGCGTGTCACTGACTTTACCAGTACAAGCAGCAACATTTTTTTTTTTCGAGACAGGGTTTCTCTGTAGCTTTGGAGCCTGTCTTGGAGCTGGCTCTTGTAGACCAGGCTGGCCTCGAACTCACAGAGATCCTCTTGACTCTGCCTCCCAAGCGCTGGGATTAAAGGCGTGCGCCACCACCACCTTGTAGCTGGAGCATCTGGATCTCAGGTTCCTAGAATAGAGTGGCGTAATTTTTCCTTAAGGAGATCAAATTCTCTGGGCAAACCTAAAATGGCTCAGCAAGAATAGAGGATGGATGTGTCTCCACAGGGTCTTGTCCTGCCACTGGGCACCTCAGCAGAACACGTACCTAGCATGGGTGGTGCTGAATAGAGAATCAGCTGAAAAAGCTTTAATTGCTTTTGCAAAATCCACTCAAGCAAACGGCCTAAATCAGCATCTGAACAACTGAGAGCCCCACTTTCCCAAGCAGACGCACCAATCATTTATTTCAAAATTATATAGATGGTAGAAGATTCCATGTCAGATTGTCTTCCCTGGCTAATAATTAGTTTATCATCACAAAAATTGGTAAATTCCTATAAAAAGTAGGAAGGAGAATTAGAAAAGGGGGATTGTCTGTGGGAGAGGGAAACAGGGAAGGACAGTCAGAGGGGATGGAATAAACAAGGACAAAGTCTAAGGACACAAATGTATGAAAATGCCGCGATGCATGGCGGTGCTGCATGGTGGTGCACATCTTTAATCCCAGCACTCGGGAGGCAGAGGCTGCAAATCTCCGAGTCTGAGGTCAGTCTGGTCTACAGAGAGTTCCAGGACAGCCAGGGCTACCCAGCGATACTGGAGAAAAAAAAAAAAAAAGTGGGGGAAAAGAGGAAGAAAATGACACAAACTAGTTGTTTTATGTGCTCACCCTAAAAAAAAAAAGCGGAAAAGGAAGAAACAGCAGCAGATTCTGCCTTCGTTGCCTCCGTTTTGCTGCGAGCAAGAGTTGAGCATTGCTAGAGGCCGGGAGCTGTCTCCAGAATGTCTGCCTGCTGTGTTTCTCGGCTGAGTTCTGCTGCTGTCTGGAAAAAGGTAAGCCTTGCTGCCAGGGTGTGTTCTAGTCATTGGCCGATGTGCAGCTGGCCCACACCTGCCCACCCCCTAGGTGGCCTTCCCTGCAGTCATCCCCCTGCCTCACCTCTGGAGGGCATCTCCACACCCAGAGAGGAGTGACTTAGAAATAATTTCAAACTGAGTAATTGGAAGAAGAATACAGAGCAGATTTAATATCTAAAAGGAACGTGTTCTATGGGATGGTTGCTCGGTGAGGAAGAGGCCGACGTTTGGAAGGAAAGCTATGACTTGAAAATAGAAATGTCCAACTTTATCGCCGTGTAGATATTTGCGCAGAAGCTGTGAACAGAATGGACTGCCTAGCAGCACCTCTGTCCTGTGGAATTTTTCTCTCAGCGCCATAACAAGATCAAGTCCGGTTGGTGACAGCAACGTCTTCCCGAATCACGTTGGCCAAACTTTGCTCAATTCCTCTGTTTTGCAACCCCCTGCTTCTGTCTAGTTTCACTAGCTTTTGCCAGTTTTCACATTTGTTTTATCATTTTCTCTATAATTTTGTGTAATTTATAGTACGATATTAACAATCACCAAGTTGTCAATGAAATATAAAATGTGGTTGTTATAGTTGACATGCAGATATTCTCCATGTTGCACACATGACTAGTTTTTCTGAACATTTTCTTAAAATATTATTTTTTTAAAAATTTTTTTTTAGATTTATTTATCTATTATGTATACAGTGTTCTGTCTGCATGTATGCTAGGAGGCCAGAAGAGGGGAACCAGATCTCATTACAGAGGATTGTGAGCCACTATATGGTTGCTGGGAATTGAACTCAGGACCTCTGAAAGAGCAGTCAATGCTCCTATCCTCTGAACCATCTCTCCAGCCCTTATTTTTATGTGTATGGGTCTCACCTGCACGGATGTATACTACTCATGTGCCTGGTGCCCTCAGAGCCAGAAGACAGCACGAGGTCCTTGTGGCTAGCGTTACCAATGGTTGTGAGCCACCATGTGGGCGCTGGGCATTGAACCCAGGCCCTCTGGAAGAGCCTCGTGCTCTGAACTGCCGAGCAGTCTCTCCAGTCCTTTGCTGAGCAGCTCGAGAGCAGGCCGCCACATTGCCCACCTTAGTGGTTTGCATTCCAGGGTTTGCCTTTAAAAACAAGGTTCTCAGATACCAGTTATCAACTTCAAGAAACCTAACATTACCTTTTAATATTTATCTTTTAACCAAATTAAAAATTAACTTTTACTAATCTACCATCCTTCTTCCAGCTTTCTCAACTGCCCTCAGAGTTTTCATTATAGCCTTTTCCCCAACTGAGGACCAGGATTCAATCCTGGATCGCGTTATATCTCATTCTCACTTCTCTTGTTACAGGACTCTTTTCTTTCCTTTCCTTTTCTTTTCTTTTCTTTCCTTTTGTTTCTCTGTAACTTTGGAGCCTGTCCTGGAACTCTCTCTGTACAGCAGGCTGGCCTCAAACTCACAGGTTGGACACATCTCTCAATGGTGAACCCCCTGAGCCATAAAACATACTTAATAATATCAAAGACAATATACACATTTTAAATTTTACTATAAACATGCTCTTAGGGGCTGGAGAGATGGCTCAGTGGTTAAGAGCACTGCCTGCTCTTCCAAAGGTCCTGAGTTCAATTCCCAGCAACCACATGGTGGCTCACAACCATCTGTAATGGGGTATGGTGCCCTCTTCTGCCCTGCAGGCATACACATGGACAGAATATTGTATACAAAATAAATAAATAAATATTTTAAAAAATGTTCTTAGCTGGGTATATTGTTTGTATTCTTAGCTACTCAAGAGGGTAAGGCAGGAGGATCACTTGAGTCTGAGAGCTTAGAAACTGCCTGGCCAACTAGAAGCTTAAAATACTCTTGAAGGTGCTGGAAAGATGGCCCAATGGTTAGGACCCCTGGCTGGTCTCCCAGAGGACCCGAGTTTGATTCCCAGCACCCACACTGTCATTCATAACTGTCTGCAATTCCAGTCCCAGGAAATCCAGTGCCCTTATCTGTTCTCAGATACCAAGCTGCATATGGTGCACAGCCACACATGTAGGCAAATCATTTGCACACATCAAATAAAATGAATAATTTTTTTCTTTGTGTGTATTCTTGACTGTCCTTTAATTCATTCTGTAGATCAGGCTGACCTCGTGGGCCACCAACCCTGGCAGAATTATTTTTTTAAAGAATGAGGAGATTGTCAGGCAGTGGTGACACATGTCTTTAATCCCAGCACTTGGGAGGCAGAGGCAGGCAGAACTCTGAATTCAAGGCCAGCCTGGTCTACAAGGTCTAGTTCCAGGGGAGCCAGGGCTGTTACACAGAGAAACTCTGTCTCAAAAAAAGCAAGCAAACAAACAAACAGAAACAAAATAAAAAACCAAGGGGATTTATATTACATACAAAGTTTTTATCAAGTAAGATAAAGCAAGCAGAAGATCTGTAGTGGCCATTATTCCTGGAATGATTTTATTTTTAGGGTTCTATGATATTTAAAAATATTCCTGCACTGGGCAGTGCTGGTGCATGCCTTTAACCCCAGCACTCGGGAGGTAGGGACAGGTGGATCTCTGTGAGTTCGAGGCCAGCCTGGTCTGCAGAGAGAGTTCCAGGACAGGTTCCAAAGCTACAGAGAAACCCTGTTTCGAAAACAAAAGAAAAGAAAAGAATCTAACTGGGCTTCCAGACAGGAAGCAGAATTTTCTAGATGGCTCTGGTCTATATCTACTTGGGCACTGGGTTTCTTCTTAGTTTTCATCCCCCATGACTAGGGCTGAATTTCAACCGCAGTGGAGCCCATGTTGACACCTGTCCCCACCAACAGGGGAATGAGAACAGGGACCAGCTCGCTGTGTGCAGGGAAGTCTGGAACCAGGTCTAGGTGGGCCCTGGTCTCGTTTTTATTATAGATGAACACCTGTGGTGTAACATGTATGAGGACACAAAGGGATGGCTTCTCTTCCAGTGTAGACAATTCAGAAGACGCACACTTGGTTAAGTCACTAGAGCAAAAAAGTCTCAGGTAGTCTCTGAGGCCTGGAAATACATTTGACCAACACTCTTAGAATTAGCCTGCTGTGTATAACTACAGGAACCTGCATAGGGGGAACAGTTTAGAGGGTATTTTGGTGACATTAAACAGGCTCAGGTTGGGCCCAACTGCTGTTAGGGTTGGAAGGGCAGCTTATTGTTTGACTGAAACTTTCCAATTCCGACGAAATCTGCGGGCTTGGGGTCCAGACATAGTCAGCAGTTCTGACCTATGTCAGGTGAGAGCGGTTAAGGAATGGATATACCCCTTCTAGCATCCTGAACCCTGAGGGGCTGGCTTCCGCTGCCTCCTGGAGGTTACCAAAGGAATTCCTAGGGAAATTGGAGTTTTGGGGTTTGCCTTCTTAGAGCACTCACTCGTATTACAGGGGTACAAAAGGGTCAGTTTGGGCCATGGGCTGAACCGCTTTAAGTTCACGTTTCTTTTGGGTGGGGAAATTGCTGCCTGGACCTGGACAATTTTCGGGGGGGGGGGATCTGGACTACGTAAGTATAATTTGACTCCCCAGGTTCTACCAATTCTCCAGAGATGATTTTGGCTTCCTACCAGGCCCTAACCTGTATGGTCGTGGGATTTCATTGCTGCGATCACAGTAGGTACTATGAAGGCATTGGTGTGTCCCCCAGGAGGACTCTGTTGGTAACCCCACTGAATGCAATGGTTTTCACCTAGCTTCTTGCAGCTCCGGAGGCTGTCGGGTAGGCAGGTATGGTACAGGATAGATTGGAGCCCCTTCCCTTCACTGGTGGACCCATAACCCCAGGGGCACAGTGCTGTGGGACAATGATCTGTACCCTGCCACTTGTATTTTGAATAAACGCTGATTGGCCAGTATCCAGGCAGGAAGTAGAGGTGGGGCAATGAGAATTCTGGGAAGAGGGAAGTTTCAGTCTGCAGCTGTCACCCAGACAGGGAGGAAGCCAGACACAGAGCAAGCAAGATGCGATTGCCTCACTGAGAAAGGTACCAAGCCACATGGCTAACACAGACAAGAATTATGGGTTAATATAAATTATAAGAGTTAATAAGAAGCCTGAGCTAATAGGCCAATCAGTTTACAATAATGTATGCCTCTGTGTGTTTTATGGGACTAAATGAATGTGGGACCTGGTGGGACAGAAACCTTGGGCAACAGCATGGTCTTCCCCAGCAGGGAGCAAATCATACCCCAGGAGCCCCTGGATGTAATGTTTTGCAGAATTCTACTTGGAAGGTGGATTGGGTCTCAGTAAACAAATTGGCTGTGAGCTCTGTGGTTCCGGTTTTTCTTAGTTCTCATACCTAAGGTCCTGGCTTATGGGGGTTTAGGACCCTTTCTAGGTGGAGACAATAGGACAGCCATATTTATATGGTCTGTGTCAATCTTATCCTAGGGGGACTAGGGGACCCTGGTGACAACCCATCTGTCATTATTTCTCAGCTGGGTGTGCTGAGTCCACAGGGTGACATCAGTGATTGTCACTGTTGCTTTGGGTAGGGATTTTCTTTGCCCATAAAAGGTCACAGACTGGAACCCGTGGGTAAGTTCAGCCTCTTGAACCATCTGATGGATATCCCTGGGTCTGTGGTACAGCTTGTAAGGACTCGAGGAGGGAATAGTTAATCACCCATATGAATATCTCTATATGAGGTGCCGCTGGTCCTTCGGAGGGCCAAAGGTTGGCCCCAGTTTTACCTGTCTCAAAGGCATATTTTAAAGTTTCCTTTTACATATATATATATATATATATATATATATATATATATATATATATAGAGAGAGAGAGAGAGAGAGAGAGAGAGAGAGAGAGAGAATTTATCCTTTAACCCAGTCTGAGCTTTGTGGCCAAAAGGTATAGTGCAGTTTTCAATCAACAGTCAGAGCTTTTGTCAGACTTAGGAAGACCTTGACCATGAAGGCTGGGCCATTGTCGGATCCCAAATCTAGAAGTAACGTCCGGGTCTGAGCAACTCAGAGGCTTTAATTGCTCCCAGAAGGGTGGCCTGGTGGAGTTTGGCGACTATCTTCTGATAACGGCAAGAACTACCAGCCCTTTGCCTCCTGTTTGGAATCTTTCCTTTTCGTATACTTGGTTTCTCTGTGTAGGTTAGGTTCTGGGGCCCAGCTTTGGACAGTGTAGCCCGTGTCTGGAGAGGGCCTACTGGTCCTAGGGCTGCCTTCCGGGTGGCCAAAACTGTTGTCCTGTCCCTTGTGCCTGTGGTGATTCCTTTTTTGATATTTTTTTTTTTCTGACTGAAACTAAGGAGCCATCCATTACACCACCAGGGCATTACCTCTGCCTTGGCCCCCGTCTGGCTGATAACACTAGCTTAGCTGCTGCCTTGAAGGTGCTCTGTTGGCTTATCGTTCGGCGGCAGACTAGCTGGCTGGGCAGATGGTTGAAGCTTTACAGAATCAGATATGAGGCTGGTTCAGAAGTGTCTGACCGTTATTTGGCTCAGCATTTAAGAGACCTAGCTGCTTTTGCAGAGGACCTAAATTCAATTCCAATCCTTTTTAAAATTTAATTTTAGAATTATTTATTTTATTTTATAGTATGAGTGTTCTGTCTGAATGTATATCTGTGTTCCATATGCACGCCTGGAGTAGACCTGTGTACCATGCGCATGCCTGGAGTAGACCTGCGCTCCTTGCGCATGCCTGGTGTAGGCCTGTGCTCCATGCGCATGCCTAGTCTAGACCTGTGCTCCATATTCATGCTTGGTGCCAACAAGTTCAAATGAGTGTGTCGAATCCCTGGGACGGGAGTTACAGACGTTCTTAGCCACCATGTATGTTCAGGGTTCTCTGCAAGAGAACAAGTGTTCTTAAATGCTGAGCCTCCTCTCCAGCCCACTCTTCTTTAATAACGTCAGACCTAGTAACTGGAGCAAAAATATTTACCAATTTACTTGGAGACACTTATTCTTCATGATCAGCCATGTAAATTTCCTGAGACTGATCCTATTGACTGCTGGGTTGTCCACTGGGAACAAGAACCAACAAGAGACTGAAAACAATCCTATTCCAAAACATCTGACTTTGAAGGCTCTCCCTCGGATAGCTTTCATGATCTCAGGGGAATATAAGTTCTCTTTAGAACACAGTGGGTGCATTCTGTAAAATACACCTCAAAAGGACCCATCATGGGCATCTAGTATCAACTCCATAGTCTGATACAGGAGATGCACTGTAGCCTAAGACTATACACATGGGGCAGAAGGAAGTACCCCAAAACAAGTGGACCCCAAATGGCAAAGAAAGGATAGAGGAAGTAACTTCATTGTCTCTTCACAAGAAGTGTTTCTATCTTACCACCAGACAAAGAGGAAGAAATCCAGCTGTAGCCAGAAACACCAAAAAGATGGCACCTGGATCCCCTCTCGCCAGCCCTTCACCACCCTGCAGTGGCCACTGTTGTGGGGCACTGTTGCCATCCCGTGTTAGGGTAGAACACGTGACGTTTTGGCTTATGAGAACCTTTCAGTTCCTAGGTCCAAGCATTTCTGAGGAGTCACAGAAAAGGCAGATCCCTAACTGAGTGGCCCTGCTTGTGAGGGGCTGTGGACAGGGAGAGGGCTGACTCTACTTACCATCTTTAAGGAGCCCACAGTAAAGCTGGCAGGGAATTGCTCCACAGGGTGTCTTAGGGTTCCTGTGGCTGTGGTGAAGCACCAAGACTAAAAGCAAGCTGGAGAGGAAAGGATTTGTTTAGCTTACACTTCCTATCATAGACGGCAAAGGCAGGAGGGCAGGAACTCAAAACCTGCCAGGAACCTGCTTGCTGGCCTTTGGGCTTGGTCAGCCTGCTTTCTGAAACACCAAGGGCCACAAACCCAGACACGACCCCACCCACAGTCACCTGGGCGCTCCCGCATTAATCGCCAATTAAGAAAATGCCCTACAGGGGCTGGAGAGATGGCTCAGCGGTTAAGAGAATTGCCTGCTCTTCCAAAGGTCCTGAGTTCAATTCCCAGCAACCACATGGTGGCTCACAACCACCTGTATTAAGGTCTGGTGCCCTCTTCTGGCCTGCAGGCATACATGCAGACAAAATATTGTATACATAATAAATAAATAAATATTTAAAAACAAAAGAAAAAAAAAAGAAAATGCCCTACAGGTTTGCCTATAGCCTGATCTTACGGAAGCATTTTCTCAAGTTGAGAGTACCTTCTCTCAGAAGACTCCGGCTTGTGTCAAGTTGATGGCACGTGACCAGAAAGGAGTTTCTAGATGACAGAGAAAACCCTCAACGCTTATCTATGTCGAGTCAGCCAGTGGTGATTGCACGAAAGCGATGGAGATGGTACTTTCTGGTGGTGCTCAAAGCAAAAGGAAGTGGGGGGAGGGGCTCCTAGGAGGGTCCACATCCCAAACAGTGAGGAGAGAAGAGGGGCCTTGGAGTGAGTTACGCACAGACAGCACAGGCTTTGGTTTGGAAAAGAGCCTGCACAGGGGCCTCCAGCGTAAGCACAGTCTGTTGTCTGTTCACAGCGAGGGCTAAGGGCTAGAAAGGGGCAGAAGACAGGGAGCTGAAGGTTTCCCCTTGGTTTGCAGTTGATCGTAGCTAAGGGTAGGTAGGCAGGAAGGTGTGTGGGGGACTGAAAAGTGTTTGGTTACCGGTAAGCCCTGCTTGTGGACAGCCGTCACAGTGTAGGGAGGACGAGGATCCAGCAGAACGAGCCACTTACGTTTGGGAATTGTCATTGTTCCGCCAGGATGGAAGGAACTTTACAAAATGCCGTGGCTGTAGCTAACATTCCCTCTCAGGGTCTTCCCGCCACTCCCAGCTTAAGGCCTTCCCCAATCCAGGATCTCTTGGGTTGACACACGGCTGACAGAAGAGAATTTGGTACATCGAGTTTTTTCTGCCACAGATGTACAAGACTGAGCCAAGCAACCGCCATCACGGGGAGTTCAGCTGTGATCACATGTCACCATAGCTGATGTAAACAGCTTACATCCTTTCATAGATGGGTAGGGAGGGTCACGGGACCCTCACCTGTGTGTCTTAGGGAGGAGCTAGACTATAGGGTGGGAAAAAACAGTGGAAAGGCCTCCATCCTACAGCTATGGAAAGCCATCTCCTCCGCCCCCAGCAGAGACTTTGTGGGGTGTCCTTTTGGGTAGGGGAAGCACCTATACTCCAGTGAGTCATCCCTCATCTGTGTTCTTGGCTCCCCAGAGTGCCCTTTGGTGGGTTTGTGACTCAGTTTTCCGTTCACTGGGCCCACGAGAGGAGCAGTAGGCGTTGCTTACCCCTGAGAAAGAGCTTTAGTTAACACCAGGAGAGAGAAAAGAGATCACTAGGAAAAGGCTGCAATGGTTACTAAGTAGATTGGTGCACTTCGAAGCTGGAGGGTCCCTTGTTCCTCTGCCGTGTCCTTTCTACTGAACGAGTAGTATCAATATTGACAGTGTATCAGTAGTCTATAACAACAACTTGCATTCAAAGTGCCAGGGAGATTTGAAAAAAAAAATTGCTTTTGACTTTGACAGGGAACGTTGCTGATCTGTTCCCCAGTCTGCTGCCACATGCTGTCTGCTGTATTCAGCATGGGAGCCTTGCAGGCTGACTAGCCTGGTCTTCAGCCAACCTTTTACTAAGTTCAGGCGAGTACACTCATTAATGGAAAGAACCCAGCTAGATGTCATAATGTCACACAGCCCCCTGTCAAGTCACAGAACATCCTGTTAGTTTCAGATCTCATTTCAGATGGGTGTGAGCCACCATGTGGTTGCTGGGAATTGAACTCGGGACCTTTGGAAGAGCAGGCAGTGCTCTTAACCGCTGAGCCATCTCTCCAGTCCCCTCTTGTTAGTTTCAGAACGGGCCGATTCTGGCAGCTGCTTGCTCTATGACCCACTGAGTTGTGGCTTCAGCCCTGAGCTGTTGATTTTCTCAATTCCCTCAAAGAGGTATTACTTCGTTTTTGTGTTTTAAACAAGGCGGGCCTATTTCATAGGTATCTGAAATATTTTTTTTAAATATTTATTTATTCATTTATTTATTATGTATACAATATTCTGTCTGTGTGTATGTCTGCAGGCCAGAAGAGGGAACCAGACCTCATTACAGATGGTTGTGAGCCACCATGTGGTTGCCGGGAATTGAACTCAGGACCTTTGGAAGAGCAGGCAATGCTCTTAACCTCTGAGCCATCTCTCCAGCCCCCTATCTGAAATATTTTAATTGCAACTTTCTCTTCTTGGAGTATGGAGAAGTTTTCTTTTGGATACAATCATTTTCATTTTAAACTAAGCCTCCATTTAGAAACTTTTTTTTTAACAGAAAAGGAAGTAACCAAGGCTAGAGACGGCTGAGCAGGTAAAGGTACATGCTGAGCAAATCTGGACCTCAATCTGTGGAGCCCACGTAAAGGTGGAAACAGAAAGAGAAGCTGAAGGGATGGTTCAGTGATCAGAAGCACTCAGTGCCCTTCCAGAGGATCAAGATTCAGCCCCACATGCCAGCTAACTACTGTCTATAACATCCGGCCCCAGGAACCTGATGCCCCGTTCTGGCTTCCTTGGGTGCTGTATGCAAAGTCATACGTGCAGACAAAACACCTATACATATAAAATGAAAATTAAAAAGGAGAAAAATTAAAGAAGGAAAGAGAGAACCAACTCTACAAAGTTGTCCTCTGACCTCCACATGTATACTGAGACACACACATGCCCACACACATACAAATAAATAATTTTTTAAATATTTATTTATTTGTTATGTCTACAATATTCTGTCCATGTGTATGCCTGCAGGCCAGAAGAGGGCACCAGACCCCATTACAGATGGTTGTGAGCCACCATGTGGTTGCTGGGAATTGAACTCAGGACCTTTGGAAGAGCAGGCAATGCTCTTAACCTCTGAGCCATCTCTCCAGCCCCCCAAATAAATAATTTTTAAAAGAAAAAGGATTTTATTTTACTCATGTAAACACAGACCACCTTCTTACAAGACACATATAGCTTGGAGTTCTTTTAATAAGAACATGTGACAACATGCCATTTAAAGTTTGTGTACAATCCTCATTTAATTCCAGCATAGAAGCAGAGGCGGGGGGATCTCTGAGTTTGAGGCCAGCCTGGTCTACAGAGTGAGTTCCAGGACAGCCAGGACTACACAGAGAAATTCTGTCTCAAAAGAAGAAAGAAATTGAAAGCAGATACTGCATGTTCGAATCCTAGCAAGAGGGAAGATACTCAGGATTATTAGTAACTTGACTTCCAGGGGGCCCAATGCTCCCTTTTGGTAAGCCACCATGTGAGTTCTGGTCCTTTCCAGAGAAGTAAGTACTCTTAATAACTGAGCTACCTCTCTAGCACCTCTCCTCTCCTCTGCTATCCATCTATCCATCTATCATCTATCTATCAATCATCTATCAATCTATCATCTCCATCATCTCCCTCCCTCCTTCCTTCTCTATCCCTCTCTATCTCCCTCATCTTCACCCCCCCCCCCGCATCAGGAGCCTGTGCTGGTCACACATAACTTTAATTACATCTCTTTCCATCCATCCATATGTCCTTCCGTCCATCTACTTGAGGGCTTCTTGAGGGCCACAGCACATATGTGGATGTCAGAGAATAACTTGAAAGAGTTTTTTTCCGTTTTGCCACCTTAAGGGTGTTAGGGTGTGTCGCCTCACTAGCCCACAGGCTTAACCTTTCTTCAAACTTGTGGGTTGGGTGTGTTCTTTCAACCTCTTGATTTCCTGGATCATATCACATAGGTGTCTAGGGTTTTGACTGGTGGGGTGTGTAAAGTAACCACAGGACTGACACTGGTACAGGATTTGGCTTAGAACTTTAATGGCCTCCTGACTACTAGTCACCACACTGGAGGCCGCCGCTACGACTCCTGGGACGTCAGAGTTTTTAGACTCCACGTGCACCAAAAGATGAACAGGCAACACTGATCCCACAGGGCTCAGACCAGGCTCTCAACCTCCGGTGTTGTTCAGAGTCGATGATCTCAGCTTCCAACCACCATGGGCATGGCTGCCTTTCCCACATGCTTCTTAGCCTCAGCTGAGCCTCCACAACTGCCTTCCTTCACCCAGAGGCTGTGATAGGTCAAACTGAGGCACATGACTTGTGATTGTCTCATGCCCCTGTGGTAGGTCAGAGTTTGGTCTGTTTAAGAGTCATTATGTTTTAAATTCTGTGTGTGTGTGTGTGTGTGTGTGTGTGTGTATAAAATGTGTGAGTATTGTGTGTTTATGTGTGCCGTGTGCCTGCAAGAGCCCATGGAGGTCAAAAGCAGGCATCGGGTATTCTGGAACTGAGGTTGTGGGAGGCCATGTGCCTAACTTGGATTCTGGGGCGTGTACATGGGTCTTTCTGCGAGAGCATTAGGTGTTCTTAACTACTGAGTCATCCCCGGAACTCTGTTTTTAAAGATGTATTTCTTTGCTTTATGTGTATGGGTGTTTTCCCTGAATATATGTCTGTGTGCCACATTTGTGCCTAGAGGTTAGAAGGGGTAGTCGGATCCCCAGGGATTGGAGTCACACAAATGTGAGCCACCATGTGATTGTTGGGAATCAAACCCATGTCCTCTGGAAAAACAACCAGGGATCTTAACCGCTGATCTGTCTCTCCAGCCCAGCTCAGCTTTTAAAAGTTGGTCCTGGTGACTGGCCCCTGAGTCATATGAAGTGATTAACATTGGATTTTTTTTCCCCGATGCTTGTCTGCATTAATCATAGCTCAGTAAAATCTACAAGGGAGTTAGAGAACTGTAAGGACCTTGGCTTGTGCTGGAATGGGCTGTCTATCTTCTGTCTTTTCTTCCTTTTTCCTTCTGTGATCAGCATTTCTCTGCTTCCCCTCTCCCCCGTCTCGAATACACACACACACACACACACACACACACACACACACAAAACTGAATCTGAACACAATGGCATAGGTTTTTAATTCCAGCACTGAGAAGCCTCCTGCTTTTGCTGGTCTTTCATCTCCACCAAGGTCAAATGCACCCTCTCAAATTATAGGCCAAAACCAGTCTTCTCTTCCTTAATTATATGTTGTTCAGGTGGTCACAGCAATGAGAAAATTAACTAGCACCAAAAACTGAAATTAAGAAGTGGACCCATGGGCTGGAGAGATGGCTCAGCGGTTAAGAGCATTGCCTGCCCTTCTAAAGGTCCTGAGTTCAATTCCCAGCTACCACATGATGGCTCACAGCCATCTGTGGTGAGATCTGGTGTCCCCTTCTGGTGCGCAGGCATACATGCAGATAGAACACTGTATACACAATTAATAAATAAATCTATCTTTTTTTTTAAAAAAAAAAAAAGTGTACTTATTGACTCACCATGTAGCTCTTACGCATTTGGAACTGCTTGCTGGAAGGAATGTGGAGGGTTGCAAACTGAGTTAGAAAATCTCCAGAACTCTGTGTGTAGCGTTTAATGAGCTGTTCTTGTGGCAGTCTGGAAGATCAGAACGCTGAGAGAAAGGTGAGCACCGGGGCCTGGCCCAAGTAAGGGTTTAGGATGTGTCTTAGCAGCCGAGCACTGACCTTCACTCATGGGACTCTGTGTGCGACCTCTAGCAAAAGCTCTTTTTAAGGTTCCACAATTAAGTGAGAACATATGATATTTGTTATTCTGTATCTGGCTTATTTCATTTAACATGATATCTTCCAGTTCCCTCCATGCATCTGTAAATGACAAACTATCCTTTATTCTTTTTCTTGAAAAAGTTTTCATAATACATACTATATAAATATATTTAGTATTATATATGAATATATATATTGAGATATGGTCTCTCGATACATCCCTGACTGTCTTGGTATTTGCTATGTAGAGCAAGATGGTCTAGAACTGACAGAGATCCACCTTCTTCTGCTTCCAGAGTTCTGGGATCTAAAATGTCTTTCACCACCCCCACCTCATACAATATATTTGCTCATGCTTTCCCCTCCCCCATACTTCCATTATTTTCGTTGAACAAATACCGCGCAGTAAATTTTCCACCGCCTTCTCATTGGTTGATAGATATGCAGTTTAACTTAGTGTCTTGGCTGTGGTTAACAGTGCCACAATCACCATGTGAAGGTTAGTACCGTCATTGCTTTTCCCGTACAAACCAAGCAGTGGGATTTCCGGGTCATATTCTAGTTAGTAATTTAAAATACTTACCAAAATAGCTAGGTATGAATTATACTTATGACAGGGTGAAACTGATTATAATTACTTGCTCATGTGCCTCAACTTTGACATTTTTAAAAGAGATTTAAAGTGTGCGTGTGTATGTGTGTGTGGCCTGCATGTATGTGTGTGTTCCACAAAAGTGCCTGGTGTTCTAGGAGGTCAGGAGAGGGCGTTAGTTCCTCTGGAACTGATCATAGGTGGTTGTGAACCATCTGGCTGCTGAGAACTGAATGAATCTGGGCCCTCAGCAAGAGCAACAAGTGCTCTTAACCACTGAGCCAGCTCTCCAGCACCCGCAACCCCCTTCCTTTTCTTTCCCTCATTCTGAGCGAAACAGAGACAGAGACGGACAGACAGAGACGAGGAAGTGGAGAGGGAGAGGTAAGTGTTGGAGGGTAGTTAGGAGGAATTTGTTTTGGCTTTAGCTTTTCCCAGGATTTTGAAATCACTTCACTTAGTGTGAAAAAAAAATATGGAGCCAACTTCAATTGTTTTCAGAGATAACAGTACTCTTTGCCGCTCTTGGTGACAGCCAGGGCTTCTGAGCGGGAGCAGACACGATAAACCAGTTTGGGAACACAGAGGAGGTTTGCATTCAATCTTACTTAAACATTTAAAAGGCAGTCAATATTGATTCAGGGCCTATTTTGTTCCAAGTATAGAACATGAACTTTCCATAAATATTTAATTTAGTTTTCACAACTTCATGGATCAGAGACTTTTGAAAAAAATGTTTGTTTATAGAGTGGGGAAATATCAAGGAGAGAGAGAGAGAGAGAGTCTCACCATGATGGCTGGCTGACGTTGAGCAGGTTGGCCTTCCCGCTCACAGAGATCTTCCTGCCTCTGCCCCTGCCTCCTGAGTGCCCGGAGTAAAGGCTGCACCAACACACCCAGCTCCTTTCCTCTCTTCCTGTGTGTTACTCTGTTTCTTCACCCTTCCTCCTTTGCCATTCTCCATTGCACTTGGGACAGCTTTCTCTGACTCTTATTTCAATGAGCTTTCCTTCAACAAAACCTAAACTACTCTTGGTGTTGTTCGAAAGGAAACATAAAAGAAATTGTGATCGAGAGCAGGTGGCTCACACCAGTAATACCAGCGCTCAGGCGGCTGACCTCAAAAATATTTACATCAAAAGATTACCTCAAATTTGATGCCAGCCTGGGCTACACTGGGAATTCCACGACAGCTTGGGCTACAGAGTAAGAAAGGGTCGGAACAAAGTTCCGCAGTAAAGTATAGTGAACCCCTACCTCCTGTCACCCTGCTTTAACAATGGAGATAGTTTAATTTTGTTTCGTCTGTTCTCCAACACTTCCTGACGTGCCTATTCTTCCCCTGACGGCCCCTCCCAGTCTCAGGAGTTCTTTCCTTAATAATGAATGCATTCCCTCTGCTCAAAACAGTGGAACGACATGTTCCAGGCCTCACACCATTTCACAGGCAACCCCTATGTACCACGAAGGGTTACGGCCATAATAACCAGTATTACAGTATCAACTGCTGGTTGATATTGGTATCCAATCTGTGTCCAGAGCTCCCCAGTTAACTCATGAAGGTGCCGTCATAGACTCAAGATCTGGTGGTTGTCAGCAAAATTCTTTATCTGTAACAATTGTTCTTTCTTTTTTCTTTTTTTAAAGGATTTATTTATTTATTTATTTATTTATTTATTTATTTATTTATTATGTATACAATGTTCCCTGTATACATGTGTCCCTGCAGACAGAAGTTGGCACCAGATCTTATTACAGGTGGTTGTGAGTCACCATATGATTGCTGGGAATTGAACTCAGGACCTCTAGAAGAGCAGTCAATGCTCTTAACCACGGAGCCATCTCTCCAGCCCCAACAATTGTTCTTGCTTGTCCCTGATTACGTCCTTGTGTTGCTGTTTGGCACAGACATCTATTT
The DNA here is from genome assembly GCF_982192425.1 of Myodes glareolus. Classification (NCBI taxonomy): domain Eukaryota; kingdom Metazoa; phylum Chordata; class Mammalia; order Rodentia; family Cricetidae; genus Myodes; species Myodes glareolus. Next base: position 11,349,498 of record NC_142051.1, on the reverse strand, counting down.
CTCATGTTTCCTGTAAACTGGTGTTACTTTTAGAAGGTTTTTTTTTTTTTAAGAATTCTTTGCTGACAACCCTAACTTCCTCTCAGATCACATATTATGGTGGAACCCCGGCTGTTGCTTTCCTGGTGTTCTGTTGTTTAATACATTTATGCAAACAGTATCTTTACACAGCGGTCACAGGCCCTTGAACCTCTTACTCAGTACGTCTGGCAGGCAGTGGCAACTGTTGCGAGGTCAATTCTTTCATTAGGACTGGAAAAGTACAGGTAAAGTATAATGAATTCCTGTGTCTGAAATCCGAGATGCCCTGAGATTCAAAACTTTCTGGCACTAAGTTGTCAAACTGAAAAAATTTTGCAGATAGTGATTCAGTGGTTAAGAGTGCTGACTGCTCGTGTAGAGGATGTAGGTTTGATTTCCAACACCCACATGACCATTTACAGCTGGTCCAGGATCCCCCAAGCCCACTGGGACGACCACCCATAGGACCGTCAATCAGCCGGTAAGTTTTCTTTGTTTTGTTTCATGTCTTCTGTCTGTGTCTCATGTCTTTCTGTGAGCAGGCCCACGAACCGTAAGTCCTATAGATGATCTAGGTGGAAGCAGGGAAAGATCGTAGGCGGAGCGCCTGGAGGAGACGTCCCCAGGGCCCTTCCGCAGAGGGTGGTTCCCTATGGTGAGACACCCGGGTAGCAGTCTCGGGTCTGTGTAGAGACAAGCAGGTAGCAAGCAATCTCATTTCGATAGAGGGGCAGGTCACACCCACAAAATTGATTGAAACTGTCGTCTTTGGTTTGATTTGGCGCCATAGTCCTGTGTCTGTGTGTCGTGTTTTTGTCCTGACTTATAGAACGACGCTGACAATATGGAACAGACTCAAATCATGACTTCTTTGACTTTGATATTGTGATCACTTACAGGACTTTAGAGATAGGGCCATACGAATAGGGGTATAGTTTCCTTGACGCCTTAAACATTTCTTTTTTTTTATTTTTTTTATTTTTTTGATTTTTGAGACAGGGTTTCTCTGTAGTTTTTGGTGCCTGTCCTGGAACTAGCTCTTGTAGACCAGGCTGGCCTCGAACTCACAGAGATCCGCCTGCCTCTGCCTCCCGAGTGCTGGGATTAAAGGTGTGAGCCACCACCGCCCGGCTTAAACATTTCATGAAAAGGAGTCAGCCTTGGCCCCAAGCACGGGACTACAGGCAGCACGCTAATATGGATGGGTGGCTGGGTTATACACCCTGTTGCTACAATGTAACAAGGCTGCCAACCACAGCTGTAGGGGGCAGACGTGCCCCAATAGAATTTCAAACATTGAACAAAGAATCTAGGGTTAATTGCCGTGACTGGAGAGGTTAACAATCTCCCCCACCTCCTGCAATGCCGCATACCACCCTGCCCCCTCCCTCTGCCCGCCCTGTGGGCTGCATAACTCAACTTCTGGTCAAACCTGACCAAGGTTAAGCTCTGCGGGTCAAGGACTCTGGCTATAGAAGTTGCTGCAATGGCCGTGTTGTGACACTGTAGCCAGACTTCCTTCCACCAGATGCTTTGATCATTCAGAACCAATGTGTCACAAATATCTGTCATCTTTTATAGGGGTTGGTTACAAATTATTTGTTAATGTATGAAAAAAACTACTCTTGGTCTCAACTGTTTCACGCTGGTACAAGATTTTATATGATGTAAATTTAAAGGTTTTTTTTTGTTATAGTATATGCATGTTTCTGTTTCTGTTTAAAATATTTATAGCCATACAATATATCATATACCACTGAGGGAAATCACAAGAAAGACTTTGGTAAGAATTTTTATGTAGTCTGTAAAGCGAGGGAGAAAGGAGGAGACTGAAAGAAGGAAGAGAGGAACACGGATTGAAGGTATATAAAAAGTTATAGAAGGTCAGAAGGGGATGTGAACTATGTTTGCTGTGGTTTCTTATACCTGCAAATACTGAATGTGCTTGTTTTGCTGAAAAGGTTGTCTACTAAAGTTTCCTTGCAAGCATGAAGCTGAGACAGAAATGGTCTATTTTTGCTGTCTCTGCCACCCATCACTGCTGTGGCCACATTTACGGGCCTTACTTCAGAAATTTATCACTGATTTCTGATTCCTGAATTTGGGTTAGCAAAAATTCAGATGACTTTTTGGTTTAGATAATGTTAAAAGTGCTATATAATGGTTTGTTGTTGTTGTTGAAAAGTTGGCTCTAGAATTGAATTATGGCTCTTCCTTTGTTAGATCTATGTTTTATTTACTTAAAATCTATGCATGAGTAATTTATAAGAATCTATAAGACATAATTCCATTTTAAATTTTGGATTGCCATTTTGCTAGAGTTAATATTTAAACTTCAAATAAAAGGCTAAAAATTAGGGTCAAAGCCATAAGCACCAAAAGCTAACCAGAAACAGAATTCTTCTTTTCTTGTGATGCAGAAGACAATGACCTAAGCAGTTTGATAGAGGGCTTGGAACAGCGTCCAAGCCTGTGAATCTCAATCTTTTGGGGGTTGTACAGGGGTAGTCTGGGACCACCTGCATGTCAGATGTTTAAATTAAGATTCACAGCATAGGCAAAACTGCAGTTGTAAAATAACTATGGGAAAAATTCTGTAATGGGAGGATCACTATAACATAAAAAACTATATTAAAAGATAAAAGCATTTTAAAAATATTAACTAATGGTTTAAAATTATATTTCCTTGTTCAAGGTCTATTCAGGCTTAAAAATGTATGTTTAGTCTCCTTATCTTTGCTGACTTTGTTGGGTTTAAGCTATTTGGATAGATTGAGTCATAGATTTTTGTGTTGATACTAAGAGGTTTGGGCCTCCTCTTCTGGGGAAAAAAAATGTCTCTAAATCACTCCAGGGTAATTAGAGATTCAGTGGCCTTGTTAATGATAGAGAACAGAATGCTCATGCAAAATCTGGATGGTATGAAAACTTGTTCAACTGGTCTCCTTGGTTAACCATCTACTTTCAGCTCTAACGGGCCCCTAATGATCTTGCTTCTTCTTATCAACAGACTTGATGGCTTTTGTTCCAGAATGGGTCAATACTGTTTGACTGATGGTACTGAGGTCCCAGTATCACCCCCTCGAGCCCCTGAACAGACAGGACCCATGATTGAGTTCTGTCATAAGTACTTGTGAAGGGGGAAAAATGTAGGGCCCAGGGCAGCTTTCCCAGGGCAACTTGATACACACCTGTCAAGATGGGTTCTATAGCTGAGCAGAAAAAGTAGACCTGAGTCTCAGTTTGCCCTAGGGCAGTGCCAGCTCTTAGACTCCCTCCTGTTCCCATTTCTCCCTGGGACCCCCTTCTTTGCCTTTGCAGGAGACAGCATTAACAGCTAGATACAAACTTGTTCTGTGTTTACCCTCGGAATGACTAATTCAGTTTCTTTATTAGTTTCAACTCAAAATCATTACAGTGTGGAGTTCTAGTCTTGTGAAAGCTGCTAACGTATTATAGACTGTTAGGAAGTACAAGATGGTCAATCATCTTTAAAGTACTGATATAATTAGTTACAAAAATAAACCTTATTTAAAACAAGTAATGAAAAACAAAGTTTGTCTAATCAGACATACCTAGGCAGCACTCATACTTCAGAGATCTGCAGAATACGGCATTTAAAATAATAATTAAAAAGTTTATTATATTTGACAGAGACTCCGAGATCCTAGCAGTAACCTGAGGTCTCCAGAGAAGATTATGAGACACCAGATGTTTCCACCTGGATTATGACGACGCTGACCACTGGGCGAGGTGCCCCAGTGCAACACCTGCTGCCAGGACCTGGTCCAGACTGTGGACAGACAGCAGGACCTTGGAGAATTGATTGCACCTCTTTTTCCTAGACAAAATAAAGTCAGTATTTTCCATGCCCCTCTTCCACAGGAAAAAAAAAATTCACCTTATGGGTCTGGCTTAGACAGTAAGCCTGGATATTTCTGCCTCCAATGCTATGGAGACCTGGGTATGGCTAACTGTATATGGACTCTGGTCCCTGTAGTTTTTAATAGATTTGAAACTATTTGGTCTGTACTCAGATATACTTTATCCTTCTGAGATCTCTGATAGTATTAATGGCTAGGGCAGTAATAATGTCAGTTTAATAGCAAAAGGTATCCAGATTCTTCCACAAAGCTATAGCCAACTTGTTAGCTAGTACTCAAAGGTGTGAGTCTATACCTCCTGTTTACAGACATCTGTTATCTGCTCTTTTTCTAAGTTTTAACTTCTGTTCCCAGTTTAAACTTATCTCAATAGGCTTCCACTTGACTGACAGACGCATCTAAGCATCAGCTGCTGACTACAACCTGCTCTGAAGGACGGCGAGCCCTGGGCTTCCTGAAAGCTGATGTGGACCAGTCCAGCTGATATGAACACTTCCTGTTCCTTCAACGAAGTCTGATGAGTGCCCCATTGCCTAAATTCCCTCCCCAGCTTTGGCTAGCCTTTCAACCTGCTTGGGCTCTGATAACAACACACTAACGTCAGGTTGAAGTAGTTGCGGAAAGGAACACATTGTCCCATGCTCCTTGCCCAAGATAGATTGGAAGGCTGAGACAAGAGGGAACTCCCTGGCATGGGGGACAAGATAATCACCTATAGTGCCTGTTAATATACTAAAAAAAAAAAATAGGCTCAAAGTTGTCAATTAATGGATTTATTAATTTAAATAGTTCCATACCTCCTTAAAACCAGGGGCAAGCAGTACCCAATATTGGGTCCTGTCATTGGTGCTTGTGAAGAGGGAAATGTAGGAGCCAGCCTTGATAATCTAAATATGAACAGATCACTCAAAGGAAGTTCTTTACTTCCAACCATTAACACCTGCCAGAGTAGGACTGGGCCATCAATAAAATTAAATGGAGGCTTGAGTCTCAGTAGTTTACCCTGAAATTATACCTGGTTTCAGGAAGAACCACAAGCTGAGATTACCCGACAACCACCCCAAAACAGACCATCCAAAGGAAATGCCTAACATTCTAACTGCTGTAGATAGGATCACCTGCCAGCACACTCACCAGGACACCCCTAGACAAATGTCAGCCAATCAGGGGTCCCGAACCTCAGAAACCCCTCACCCCCACATTTACTACTATAAAAAACCTCCTCCTACTACTGAGCTTGGGGCTCTCTTTTTATTCTAATACATTGGACAGGCGGAGAGACCGCGTTTGCAAACTTGCATAAAATAAAGGCTGTTTGCTTTTACATACAGGACTTGGTCTTGGTCTCCTTGTTGGCTTTAGGGGGACTTTGCGGATTTGGGCATAACAATTCTCACTATGTGTTATGGGAGTTCCCTACGCCTTTCCCTCTGGAAATGCTGGGTGGGCTTTGGTGGCAGATGAAGATGTACCCAATCGCAGTCTCTTAAAATAATTCTTGGGGGAAAAAAAATTCCTGCCACCGTGGAACCATCCAGTGTGATAACTCTGCCTACTCCCACACTAGTCACCACCAAGCTGCTAGGACATCTGGAGGAGTGATACAAGCTTGATAAATAAGGTATATTTGGTAATCAAGATTTATAAATCCCTATGGTCTACTCAGGCTCACGCTAATATTTCCTTAGCTTCCTCTGTGCCCACTCCAAGCTGTATCTATTTGGACAAACTAAATCATACAAGAAAGTACAATATTCTATAATGGAATGTCTGAACCCCCACCCCACCCCCACCCCCTGAGAAAATCCTTTTCCCAAGGTCAGGCATTTAGTCGAAAGCCTCCATCCCTTCAGGGGCTTGAAGAAAGTTCCTGAACGATTAAAAAGGGAGTCCTGTGGTACTTCTATTAACCCAGGACTGGTGCCTATTAACTTGTCAAGGTCAATGCTAGCTTCCTCAACCCCTCCCCCATGACTCCACAAGTTCTCTTTGGAACCTGTTGTGGGATATTTGTACACTGTGTGAAAGCAGGGGCATAGACGGGATTTCTGAGGCAAGAAAGAAAGAGGAGAAGGAGCCTAGGTTCACAGGAGATAACAGAAGACATGGAGAGGAAGCAGGGGGTGCAGGATGGAAGAGAGGTAACGCCATGGGATATGATAGACCGTAGACTAATAGAAATGAGTTTATTTAAGTCATAACAACTAGTTAGACCAGGCGGTGGTGGCGCACGCCTTTAATCCCAGCACTCAGGAGGCAGAGGCAGGCGGATCTCTGTGAGTTCAAGGCCAGCCTGGTCTACAGAGCTAGTTCCGGGGAAGGCTCCAAAGCTACAGAGAAATCCCTCTCAGAAACAAACAAACAAACAAGCAACTCGTTTCTGCATCATTATTTGGGAGCTGACTGCAATACAGAAATAGGCTCATTATAGGGACCTATGCTCTCAGGCACCTGAACTGATATATTCACACACACACACACACACACACACACACATATATACATAATTTAAAAAAATAAAAACAGGGTAGAGGGGCCTTGGAGTTGGCACAGAACACATTCAGACACCAAAGTCTCAGCACAAAGGAGGTTTATTTATTAAGCAAGATAGAGAGGCAAGGTGGCTGAACCTGAACTGGGCAGAAACAGCAAGTGACTCAGCAGGAGGGATTTTAAAGGAGAAAAACGGGAAGTCGGGGCTAGGACAGGTTGGTAGGTTTTGATTGGGCTTGTCAATTAGGGTAGTCAAATGGGGGGCTTTGATTAGGCATGTTAATTATGATAGCCAAATGGGAGACTTTGGCATGCTAATTAGGGTAGTCAAAGAGGAATTTTGATGCTGGCCCTTGGTATTTTGATAAGTAGACCTCAGGAATGAGTTATGCATGAGGAAGTGGTCAAACAGGACTTTAGGGGTTTAGCCCAAGAGAGAAGGGAAGGGAAGGATCTGCAGTCAGCCTGTTTGGGCCGGTTAGAGCCCTTCACACAGGATGCTGGGGATATGGCTCAACAACTAAGAACACATACCGAGTTAAGTTCCCAGCTCCCATACCAGATGGCTCACAACCACCTGCAACTCCCGCTCCATGCGAGCTCATGCTTCTGGCGTGAGCACATATGAACACAGACCCACACATATACACATAATCAAAATACTAAAGCAAATTCTAAACAAAGCTTAAAACATCTTTAAAAAGAAAGCAAAACATAGGTGCAGAAAAATATTGTAGAAAATTACCTCAAGACAAGTGAATAAAACATGTAACACATAGGGGACTTCATGTTTAGACTCTTCTCTCACACCCAGAATATCTCAATCTTCAAACATTTCAAAGTCTGTAATCTGTAATACAGCTATCCCAAGCATCTCAGACAAGGGACGCTCACCCCCCTTTGCCAGTAATTGCCTGTAAATGTCCCTTTCCTATGAAAAATAATTGCCTCTTGGACTAATACAGTTACTTAAACCAGTCTTCTCTGTTTGCTGTTGTTGCTACTGCCTTTTTGTTTGTGTATTGGGACAAAATCTCATGTAGCCCAGGTTAGCCTCCAACTAATATGTAGCCGTCTTCGTTAGGGTTTACTATTACTGTGGAAAGACACCATAACCACGGCAACTCTTATAAAGAAAGCATTCAATTGCAGCAATGGCTTACAGTTTCAGAGGTTCAGTCCATTTTCATCATGGCGGCGAGCATGGCGGCACCCAGACAGACACGTCACGGGAGGACTAACTGAGCTTCCTGGATCTTGCAGGCAACAGAAGTCAACTGAGATACTGGGCAGGTTTCCCACCATAGAAACCCTCAAAGCCCGCCCCACAGTGACACACTTCCTCCAACAAGGCCAAACCCCCTCCAACAAAGCCACATATCCTAATAATGCCCCTCCCTATGAGATTACGGGTGGGGGGCCCCGATTCAATTCAAACTACCAGAGTCCACTCCCTGGCCCCCATAAACTTGTAACAGTATAAGAATGCAAAAACGTATTTAGTCCAACTTCAAAAGTCCCATAGTCTATCACAGTCTCAACAATGTTTTAAAGTCCAAAATTCGAAGTCTCTTCTGCGATAAATGCAGTTTCTTTACTGTAACTCCCTATAAAATCAAAAAGAAAAAGTAGATCACATACTTCCTGTTGCAGCGGGAAGGCAACCTTGGTGGGTTGGAGTCAAGGGGCCCCACGAAGTCATACCATACTGTTGGGAGCCACCTGGAGGCACAGGTGGTCCTGCAGTTTGGAGGTAGCCACGTGGGGCTGAGCACCCCTGCCTGCACCCTTGCCTGCACATGCTCAGACCAGCAGAGTGGCATTGACCAATCGGGACAGCGTTCAGGCTGCTCCGCCGTTTAAAAGCAGCTGCCTCGGGGCCCAACGCTCTCTCTCTAAGCTTTCTCTCGTCCCTGCTCTATCTTCCCTTCCCCCAATTTTCCTCAAGGAAATGCTCCAAATAAAGATGTGACCAGAGAAGGAATTCTCGTTTTTGGTGGCGTTCATTCCTGCGGGACAGGATGGCCCCCCGCAACTGGTGCTCGAAACTCCGGGACGCTGAGGGACCCTGACAACTACGCCGGGGGACCCTGAGAAAGCCCGGGAGAAAAAGCCAAGATCAGACACCAGCACAGAGAGCCTTGAATTTCAGAACTCTGAGAACATGGAGCGGTGAGTGACGTCGGTTGAAATCCCCAGAAAGGGGAGGAAAAGAAATGTAAAAAGGAATTTCAAAGGATAGGCCTAAATAGAAAAGAAAATACAAAAAAAAATCAAAGTTAAGGTATCTGAAAGAAGGTACAGAAAGCAACGGGGAAGAAAAATCCCTTAAGTTCAGTGCAGGAGGAATGTAAACAGCAGCAAAAAAGGCGAGGTAACTAAGGCGGGACTTTGAGGACGATGGGGTACGGGAGACCGCGGCTTCCGCTCCCTCTCCGTCCACCTGCGTACTCGCTGATAGAGACTGGAGGCAACAGTCTCGTAGGGAGGCAAACTTGATCACTGCCTTCCCTGTTCTTAAAGAGCCACAGAGCTTTTGGAGGTGATTTTCGCCTAATTTTGTTAAGAGAGCTCAGTCTCTGGCTCTCACGTACAAAAAACTTTAATTTTTTGACTGAGAAAGACAAGCTGCTTGATCGTGCTGAGAGTGCTGGCGGCAGCCGGCCCGCCTTTGAGCGGTAATGCCTGATTAGAAACACGGAAGTGGGCCAGGCACGGTGGTGCACACCTGTAATCCCAGCTACTCAGGAGGGAGACGCAAAATTGCACTCTCCAGTGCTAGCTCGTTCGGGAGGCGTGGCCATGCTAACCAGTTGCTGGCGGGAAATTTGCTGGAGTCCGCAGAGGCCTGCGAATAGCCAGGTCGCGGGCGGGCTAAAGTCCGTGTGACATCAGAGGCCTTCTGGCGGGGCTATGGTTTTTGGAGGACTTTTTCAGCACCTGAGCGGACTCGCCTGACTGAGGCGGAAGCTGCGTGGTGAGCAGCGGCGCCATAGAAGGCAAAGAGGAGCTGAATCGGCTCTGCGGAAAAACTGTGTTTCCATAGCAACATGGGCGAGCGGGGAGGTGAGTTCCCAGAGAACGGGGCTCTGCGCGCGGGCGGACCGGGCAGGAGAAGCCCCTCCACGGGTGGGCGGATGCCCCCCCTCGCCGGAGCTTGGAAAAGGCTCACAGCCGGCGGTGCGAGTTCATTGCCTGAGGTGAAAGAGTTCATTGCCTGAGGTGAAACGGCGAGCCCGCGCACGGCCCGGGGCGGAGCCATGCCTTTGGGCCATGCGGAGCGCGCCATTATGGGCTTCAGAGGCGGAGCTGTGGCAGCCGCCGCTGTCCGCTGCTGCCGCCGCCCTCAGCCAAGGTCGCCAAGAATTTAGTCAGATAAAAACATTTGTCGCCAAAAATTCAGTCAGATAAAAACATTTATCCCCCCAAACATCGCCCCTTTGTCAGCAGGAAGTAGCCAGATGATCGAAGTCCATTCTCCCTCAAAGAACTGGTCCTAATTATCATAATAAAGGCGCGTCAACCTGGTTATCATTACCTATTGCCCCTGGCAACGGATGAAATAAACAATGTTACCTAGAGGTTTTTCCATCTAAATAGGGGAGCTGGAGAGATGGCTCAGCGGTTAAGGGCATTGCCTGCTCTTCCAAAGGTTATGAGTTCAATTCCCAATGACAACTGCTTTGGTTTTTAAACAATAGAGGGGGACTACACTACCAGTGACAGCTTCCCCCAGAGAAAGGATTTCTCTTGCATTCTATACACTTAATTTTTAATTCAAAATTTTGCTGGTACAGGCAAACAAGATTTGCTTTTTGAAGCAGAGACCTGCAGATCTCTAAGTTCAAAACCAGCCTACTTCCAGTACTGATTGTGCTGAATTTTTACACTGAGAGTTTTTAATACTCTTAAATGTTTATTTGGGAGGAGAGTTTTGTTTATGTTTTTCTAGGAATGCTGACATACATCTGGATGCCAGCGAGACCGACCAGAGAGATAAAGAAGACGACCCAGTGGATGCTGAGTGTCCTGCTGTGGAAGATTCGTGCGGAGACAGCAGAGATGACCTTCTGGGCGGTGCCAAGAGCAGCTGTTTCACACCATCGACTTGAGCAACACCCTGTGCAACCTCTTATCTCTTACTCTACTTTGCCTTTTCCTTCCTTAGGAATGGGTGGGAGCAGAGATATCCTTGGCATGCTGCGTCTAGGTGGGGACCAGATTGGAAAATAGTTTTGCCTTATTGCTCTTAAAGACAATAATTAGGGGGAGATGTTGGGAGCCACCTGGAGGCACAGGTGGTCCTGCAGTTTGGAGGTAGCCACGTGGGGCTGAGCACCCCTGCCTGCACCCTTGCCTGCACATGCTCAGACCAGCAGAGTGGCATTGACCAATCGGGACAGCGTTCAGGCTGCTCCGCCGTTTAAAAGCAGCTGCCTCGGGGCCCAACGCTCTCTCTCTAAGCTTTCTCTCGTCCCTGCTCTATCTTCCCTTCCCCCAATTTTCCTCAAGGAAATGCTCCAAATAAAGATGTGACCAGAGAAGGAATTCTCGTTTTTGGTGGCGTTCATTCCTGCGGGACAGGATGGCCCCCCGCACCATACAACAGAACTCATGTGGGAGGTGTATTGAGGGAGGGAGGCTGCAGAGGCTGCCTCTGGGAGTGAGCAGATGGAGAGAGACAAAAGGGTGACATGGTCTTGCCTTTTATGCCGGGGATATAGTGCATGCACACAGGGATTGGCTGACGCACAGAAGGAGTGGATGCGGCAGATGATGTATACTGCCAGGTCCCTGAGAGCACACCAGCACAAATGCCTGAATACTAACACTTCCAACATGTAAAGGCACAGGATATACCTCACCATTCCCAATGTAGGAAAGAGAGCATAGTGCGGAAATGCTGGACCAAAGCAAGATTGCAAACCAGCTGGGCAAACTCCAAACCCTGCATCTCCATGCTCAATGTCTGAATTGCACTTCTGATCTCCAAATCCATTCAGCTTTGCTCACTACAACACACTTCTTTTTCTTGGGTTGTTTCCACTCCCTGTTCGCAGCTCTCCTGGACAGGTATCCCATGACTCTGTCATCTCTAAGATCTTGGGTTCTCCAAGGCAACCCAGGGTTCAAGTGAACAACTTCATGCAATGACCTCAGGGACACCCCTGACATGTGCCTGGCCTTAGCAGCTTCCTTTAGGCATGGAGGCAAATTCCATAACTCGTTTCTTTTATTCTTAACTTGAAACCCAGAATCACATGGCTGAAGCTGCCAAGTCTTGCTGCTTACTGGGGCTGAAACTCATTTGATGACATCTTCATCAGCTTTCTGTTCTTCACTGCCTAAGCTTGGCTGTCCTGAAACTTGCTCTGTAGACACTAAGCTGGCCTCAGATTCAGATCTACCTGCTTCTGTCTTCCTAGTACTAAAATTAAAGATGAGCCCCACCATACCAGGCTCAAAGTTTTTCTTTACTTCCTTTTCAGGAGTTGGAAATGTGTCTGGGTGGGACCTTGCCCGGAGGTCACCACTCATTTTACCCCTTTTGTTTTGTTTTGTTTTGTTCTTTGAGACAGGGTTCCCCTGGGTTAACAGCTCTGGCTGTCCTGGAACTCGCTCTGTAGACGAGGCTGATCTCGAACTCACAGAGATCCACCTACCTCTGCCTCACCAAAGCTGGGGTTAAAGGTATCTCCTACCACTGCCTGGCTTATTCCATTTCTTAATGCTCTTTTTCTCCTCAAAATTTACATTTTGTAATTTACCCTGCCCAGCTTGCTCCTTTCCGTAATAAGTCTTTCTAGACATGAACACTAGTAACCACACGGCAGAGTCTGTAGTAGGCTGTTCTGAGATTTCCTCTGCCTACAGAATTAATCACAAACCTTTCACTTTAGCCTCCAGACTCTTCGGACGAGGACAAAAGGCAGCCACTGTCCACACCAAAATATCACAAGAAGGATCTCTAGGGACCATACTAAACTTCTTCTTCTCTGAAACCCCTTGAGTGAGCCCCATCAGTTCAAATAACTCTTAGCATCTCTGTCTTCCATGCTCCTATTAGTATGCCCCATTAAGCAGTGCTTAAAGCATTCCACTGCTTTCATAACCCAGTGTAGCAAAGACCATATTCCTTCACACAAAAACACGGTCAGGCCTATAACAGTAATAGACCAGTCCCTGGTACCAACTTCTGTCTTAGTTAGGATTTCTATTGCTGTGAAAAGACCCCATAACCACGGCAACAACAACAACAATTTAATTGGGGCATCTCAATTATAGTTTCATAGAAATTGTTTCAACAGGAAATTGACAGAGATACTGGGTGGTATCCTGAGTCTAATGGTCTGTCGTGTCCCTTTAAGAGACAAGCCCCACCCACTTCCTCCTCTGAGGCAAGTGGATCTTCCTTTGCTTCTAGCCTGAACTTCCTCTTTTCTGTCTCTCTCCAGAAGAGGTCGCTTCTCCTCTCCTCTCTTCTCCTCTCTGTCTCTCTCTGTCTCTGTCTCTGTCTCTGTCTCTCTCTCTCTCTCTCTCTCTCTGTTTTTCTTTCTCTCTCTCCCCTCCTGTCTCTTTTCAGAAGAGGTGGCGGCTGCCATGACTCCTCTCCTCTCCCCCCCTCTTTCTCTGTTTCTCTCTCTCTCTGCCTCTCTCTGCTCTTCCCCTTCTCCCCTTCCCCCTTCTCCCTTTCCCCTCAATAACCCACTAAATAAATACCCACTTTCTCCACATGGCATGCCTATCTGTCTCTGTCTCTCACCTGCCATGGCTCCTCATGGGTGCAGTCTCCCACTAGCTGCCTCCCACCCACCCGGAACCCACAGAAGCCTTGGGAGGTAGGCCCCTCGTGGTCCTCTGTGGCCTCCCACCCGCTGCTGCCCTAAACCACCCACAGTGGCCTGCTGCTGCCCCTCGGGGAACTGCAGCTTTTACCATTACACTGAGCATAGGAAACCTCAAAGCCCAGTGACACACTTCCTCCAACACGGTCACACCCACTCCAACAAAGTCACAGCTCCTAATAGTGTCACACTCCCTACAAGATTGTGGGGGCCAATTACAAGTAAACTTGCACTTTGAGCTTCTGAGTCCCCTGCCTCTACTTTGAGAGTAGTGGGGTAACAGGTATATGTGTGCATGGCTACGTTTACCATGCTTTGTTTTGTGATATCTTATACTTAGAAATTCTTTTCTGTTGTTATTGTCTTTTGTTTTTTGAGACAAGGTTTCTCTGTGTAGCTTTGGAGCCTGTCCTTGAACATGCTCTGTACACCAGGCTGGCCTTGAACTCACAAAGATCCACCTGCCTCTGCCTCCTAGGTGCGGGTGCTGGGATTAAAGGTGTGTGCCACCACTGCGTGACTATACTTAGAAATTCTTTTTTTTAAAATATTTATTTATTATGTACAATATTCAGTCTGCATGTATGCCTGAAGGCCAGAAGAGGTCACCAGACCTCATTAGAGATGGTTGTGAGCCACCATGTGGTTGCTGGGAATTGAACTCAGGACCTTTGGAAGAGCAGGCAATGCTCTTAACCTCTGAGCCATCTCTCCAGCCCCTATACTTAGAAATTCTTGAAAAAGAAATATACCCATAAAATAAATAAAACAAGCTGGGCAGTAGTGGCACATGCCTTTGATCCCAGCAGGAACCTGGTGGCAGGTGTTAATGCAGAGACCCCAATGGGGTGCTTTGGTGCGGGAGAATTGTCTGTATTCTGTCAATCGTGTATTTTAATAAAACGCTGATTGGCCAGGCAGGAAGTATAGGTGGGTCAACCAGACAGGAAGTAGAGGTGATGCAATGAGAACAGGAGAATTCTGTGAAGCAGGAAGCTTCCTCTGCCACTTCTGCCCAGGCCACCGAAGAGGCAACATGTAAGATACCACACTGAGAAAGGTACTGAGCCCTGTGCCTAACATAGATGAGGATAATGGGGTTACAAAAGTTGTAAGAGCTAATAAGTAGCCTGACCTAATGGGCCAATCAGTTTATAATCTTATAGAGTCCTGTGTGTGATTTTCATTGGGAGTTGCGGCTGTTGGGTACCAGGCGGGACAGAAACCCCAACAAGCTGGCCCTCATGTTACATATGGCGCCCAAGTGGATAACTGAATCCACAGAAAGCTTGAGAAAGCTTGGGAAAGAATAGAGTAAAGCATGTTTTCTTGGTAGCAGCAATTTCTCAGGTCTGCTCTGCTTGCTAGAGGCAAGCAAATGCTCTCATCTAAGAGAGGCTTCCTGACTCAGCTTTAGCTGCAAAACTTTGTAGCTCATTAAGAGGTCCTGCCACGAAATACTTAAAAGGTGTTGGTGAAAAACTGAATGCATGCTTTTCAGTTTTCAGCCGTAGCAGGAAAAAAGCTGCGCTGTTTTAAAATGCCGGTTTTCTGGGCTGTCCTGCCAGGGCAAACTCTGACTCTTTTAGGCAGGCAGTCGACTGAGTGTGGTCTGTGAGCAGAATACTACAGCTTGCTTGCTAGCAAGGACCTTGAAATGCCATAGAGTTGTGGCAGTGAACACAGCTCTGGCTGGTACCTCAGCCACGAGGCTGGAAAGCTAAGTAATGGGCTGGATCTAGCTGTCAAAGCTACGGCTTTAGTCCTACTGATATTGCTTAGTAAATTAAAGACTCCTGTAGTCAGAAAAAGAGAGATATACAGTAAAAGAAAGATTCAAAGTTGAAGAAAACCTCTAAATGGTTTACAGTGTATTAAAAATATATGCAGGTTAAAGTCATTAAAAATAAAAAAGAAAGAAAGAGAGAAGTAGGGTGTGGTGGTACACACCTTTAATCCCAATGCCTGAGAGGCAGAGGTAGATTGACCTCTGTGACTTCAAGGGGGCAGAGGTAGGTTGACCTCTGTGAGTTTAAGGTGTGGTAGTACACGACTTTAATCCCAGTGCCTGGGAGGCAGAGACAGACAGATCTCTGTGAGTTCAAGGTGTGGTAGCAAGCACATTTTATTCCAGCACTGGGGAGGCAGAGACAGGAGGATCTCTGTGAGTTCAAGGACAGCCTGGTCACAGAGTTATTCCAGGACAAAGATATATACAGAGAACCTGTCTCAAAAAACCAAAAGTTAAAAGTAAAAATAAAAGAAATAGAGGTTAAAATAAAGCCACATAAAGATGGAAAATACACAGAGAATCTTGATACTGTATGCTATTATGCTCTCTTTGAATTGTTTGAATGATGAGGAAGGAGCAACAGCTGCTAAAGGACTTTTGTTTATAAATGTTGCTGAACTAACCCAAGATAGGTATTTTGAAAATACCTTGGCTTCAAAACTGAAGTCAACAGGTATGTTACTTTGGAGAAGAGATTTTGCTTTTGTTTCCACAGAAAATGAGAGGCTATGGATTCATTCTGAGTTAAGAAAAATCAGCTTTGATCAAGGGAGGCCACCTGAGAAATCTCCGACAGGAACAGATGGCCCAAATGTCTGAGTTCTTCATCCAGAACAGGTTCAAGACTGCTGCCTGAGATGATCAAGACTCACAGGATACTCCAGTCAGGACTTGATTATAACTCTAAATTTTCTTTAGGTCCCCATAAGATCATCAGCGCCCCCAACCAGCAGGAAGTAGCCTGAAATACTACGCCCACATTCCCAACAAATGGACTATGGGTATTTTCCTTTGTTTAAAAAAAAAAAAAAAGAGGGAAATGGTGCAGTAGAATTGTCTGTATTCTGTCAATCGTGTATTTTAATAAAACGCTGATTGGCCAGGCAGGAAGTATAGGTGGGTCAACCAGACAGGAAGTAGAGGTGATGCAATGAGAACAGGAGAATTCTGTGAAGCAGGAAGCTTCCTCTGCCACTCCTGCGCAGACCACCGAAGAGACAGGATGTAACCTGCCCAGCTGAGAAAGGTACTGAGCCCTGTGGCTAACGTAGATAAGGATAATGGGGTTACAAAAGTTGTAAGAGCTAATAAGTAGCCTGACCTAATGGGCCAATCAGTTTATAATCTTATGGAGTCCTGTGTGTGATTTTCGTTGGGAGTTGCCGGCTGTTGGGTACCGGGCGGGACAGAAACCCCAACAAGCCGGCCCTCATGTTACAGTGCTTCTTACTGGCTTGCTCCCCATGGCTTACTTAGCATGCTTTCTTATAGAACCCAGGACCACCAGCCCAGGGGTGTCCCCACCCACAATGGGCTGGGCCCTCCCACATCAATCACTAATTTAAAAAATCCCCAGTTGAGACTGGAGAAATTGCTCAGTGTTTAAGATCACTGGCTGCTCTTCCCAGAGTCCTGAGTTCAATTCCCAACATCCATATGGTGACTCACAATCATCTGCAATGAGATCTGGTGCCCTCTTCTGGCCTGTAGGCATACATGCAGGCAGAACACTGGATAAATAATAACTAAATCAAAAAGAAAGAAAGAA
Organism: Myodes glareolus; assembly: GCF_982192425.1. Taxonomy (NCBI): domain Eukaryota; kingdom Metazoa; phylum Chordata; class Mammalia; order Rodentia; family Cricetidae; genus Myodes; species Myodes glareolus. Next base: position 11,332,695 of record NC_142051.1, on the reverse strand, counting down.
AGAGAGAGAGAGGGAGGGAGGGAAGGAAGGAAGAGAAAGAAGGAAGGAAGAGAAAGAGAGAGAGAAAGTGAGAGAGAAAGAAAGAAAGAAAGAAAGAAAGAAAAAAGAAAGAGAGAAAGAAAGAGAGAGAGAGAGAGGAAGGAAGGAAGGAAGGAAGGCAGGCCCGTGGAGGCATTTTCTCAATTGAGACCCCCCTCCTCTGATGGCTGTAGCTTGTGCAGGTGGAGGTAAAACCAGCCAGCATTCTGCCCTTCTGAGCTGAAGCTCCAGACTCTGTGGGTTGAGCCTGACTTCTCTGAGTGCTGGGTGTCGAACTCAGGTCCTCATGCTTATACAGAATGCACTTTTCCATCTCCCTTACCCACAGTCATCTCTCCAGACTTGCTTTCGCTTTTTTCTTTCAGTAAGTAATGCTTGCTTTCGTTTCTTTCTTATATACTAAAGATTATCCTTAAATAGATAACAATGTGGGCTGGAGAGATGACTCAGAGGTTAAGAGCACTAACTATTCTTCCAGAAGCACTAAATTCAATTCCCAGCAACCCCAGAATGGTTCACAATCATTTGTAATGAGATCTGGCGCCCTCTTCTGGCCTACAGACATACATGCAGGCAGAATACTGTATACATAACGAATAAATCTTTTCTAAAACTACATAACGATGCTTGATTTTCTGTGTATTTAAGAGTGAGGGCTTGCCAGGCGGTGGTGGCACACACCTTTAACCCCAGCAGAGACAGGTGAATTTCTGTGAGCTTGACGCCAGCCTGGTCTACAGAGTGAGTTCCAGGACAGCCCAGGGTAATTGTAATAGCAGAATTCGTGTCTATTTCATTAACAGAAGTCTGACGAGAATATCTTTGGGATTTCTTCCCTCGAAGGCTTATAATTGTTCTCATTTGTCATTGTTTAGGAATTAATATTTGCAGGGTTGCTAAGCCAGGTACCGTTCTGTTTGTCTTTCTAAAATATCTCTATTCCAGTCTCATTCTTTTTGGCTTTGTTCTCACGGATTTTTCCCTCACGGTCTGGACAGCTTTAACTGGAGTCCCCCTTTATTTTTCTCCTCTCTTCTGCTCTCCTTCCTCACCCAAGCCTGCTTTGATTGTTTTTCGTTTTCTTCAGGATTTTGCTATGTATAAGCTGGGCTGGCCTCCAACTGTCCGTCATTCCGCCTCAGCCTGTAATTATAGGCTTCCGACTCTTGGCTCCACTATTATGTCTTCTTCTCCTTTTGAGACGGGGTTCTCATGTATTCCAGGCTTGGACCGAACTCTGTGTAGCCATGGACAATGACTGCTTGGAATCCAGGTGTACACCAGCATGTTTGGTTTATACTGTGCAGGGGTGGGGGTGGGGGTGGTATTGAACCCGGGGCTGAACAAGTCATCTACCAACATATCTATGTGTATTTGAGACAGGGTCTCAAATATCCCAGGCTAGCCTCGAACTCATCACATGGAGGAGGATGACCCTGAATTATTGATCATCTGCCTCTGCTTCACAAGTGCTGAGATTCTAGGCATGCACTATACACTCAGCCCATTAAGATAATTTTATTGAAGGACAAATTCCGGCTTTGATACAGATTATTTGGTTGCCCTAAATTAGTATATGTGTGTGTGTTTGTGTATATATGTATGTATATATGCATATATATATGCATATATATATAATATATATATATATATCTATCTCAGTGGTTAAGACCACTGGCTGCTCTTCCCAGAGTCCTAGTCCTGAGTTCAATTCCCAGCATTCATATGGTGACTCACAATCATCTGTAATGAGATCTGGTGCCCTCTTCTGGCAGACAGAACACACTGAATACATAATAACTAAATCTTTAAAAAGGAAGGAAGAAGGAAAAGAAAGAAAGAAAGAAAGAGAGAGAGGGAGAGAGGGAGGGAGGGAGGGAAGAAGGAGGAAGGGAGGAAATGCTATAGGCTTGCCCACAGCCAGATCCTGTGGGGGTATTTTCTCAATTGAGACTCTCCTCTGATGACTCTAGCTTGTGCCAGACTGAGGTAAAACTACTCAGCATTCTGCTCTGCTGAGTTTCTGTATAGTAATTGTTTTGAAAAGGGAATTAAGTTACTTAAAAAAATATCCCCTACCCCACCATCTGCCTCAATACCCTGCCCGATGGGGGCGTCATACATTGCAAGAAATACATGAAAAAATAATCAGAAGCGCTACGCTGGGCGGGGGCGGAGACAACCGGCAAAGAACACAGGCATAGACTACGCCTCTCGGGAATAAAGAGCGAGGGGGCGGGGGTTTGATCTCGTTGATGATTGGTTGTTATCCCTGGCCAATCATGAGCAGCGATTGATTTTTTTACTAACCGTGGTGATCCGCCTCCCTGGAGGCTTTGACGCCACGTTTACAAATGAGGATAGGTTACGTAAGAGAGATGGGCCGGGCAGCCAATGAGAGCTTGTGGCGCTAATGAGCGGGTGAGGCCGCTGCCAGGTTTGGGGCGGAAGGAATATCTCCAACTAAGATGGAACGAAAGATGGCGACGGAAACGCTGCTGTCCAGGCTCCTGGGATTGCTATTGCTGGGGCTCCTGTTACCTGCGCATCTGACGGGGGGTGTCGGGAGCCTGAATTTGGAGGAGCTGAGTGAGATGCGTTATGGGATCCAGATCCTGCCGTTGCCTGTCATGGGAGGGCAGGTGAGGGGTGTGGGGGCGAGGGTGCTGTTCAGGAGGAAGGGGCACACGGCAGAGGAGGAAGGGCAGCTGCAAGCCCCTTCCTCCTCCCGGAGACTAGGGGGATGGAGCAGATTAGGTGATGTTCATACGTCCTGCTGCGAATCGCAGGCAGACCCATTCCCTGGGGACCAGGCACCGGCAGGGGTGGGGCTTCCCGCTGTGGCCCTCGGGTCCCAGGTCACGTTGAAAGCACCCAACTCCCTGGTGGGGAAGTGAGAGCGCCCTTCCCTCCGCTCACCGAAACCAGCTGGAGAGGACTTGTGGCTTATTCTCTCTTCGACTGGGCACTTCCCCAGGGTCTGAAGAGGGATCTCGTTGTTCTTGATCCCAGCCTCTGCCTCCCTGCCCCCCTTCCCGACCCTTCTTTCCCAGAGCCAAGCTTCAGACGTAGTGATTGTGTCTTCGAAGTATAAACAGCGCTATGAGTGCCGCCTACCAGCCGGAGCTATTCACTTCCAGCGCGAGCGGGAGGAAGAGGCACCTGCTTACCAAGGGCCCGGGATTCCCGAATTGTTGAGCCCCATGAGAGATGCTCCCTGTCTGTTGAAGGTGAAAGACCTAGGGTGGGTGGAATGTAGTCTTGAATTGGAGTGGTAGGAAAGAAGTGGGACCTAAGGGACTGTGGGAGTTAAGGGGCCACTGGTGTACTAGTTCTATTTACGGGGTGGGGGCAGGGGAGCAAAGTCTCTTGCATCCACAGATGATCCCTTGCTGAATGTAGGGAAGGGTTGTGATAGATCTCAGAACAGGTTAAACCAAGATCAAAGAAAATAAAGAGAGACAGAGGTGGGACTGGGGAGCAGGACCTACCCAGAATGTCACTGTCTCAGGATCCCATTGTATTTGAAGTTCAATTAATTCTTGAGCCTGTACTTGAACCTGCGGAGTCTTCAAAGATACCATGATTTCTTATCTTTATGGGGGGCAAGGGAGTGGTTCATGTCTGCCACTCCAGGCTAGACCACATAGCTTGGTTTTGTCTCACTCCTCTCTTGACCAAAAAGAAAGAAAAAAGAAAGAAAAAGGGACCCATGTGGAAAGTAGTCATACCTGGATGTGTGTCTCCAGCCATGAGAGGGAGACAGCTGTCATTTCTCACAGAGTCTGGGGAAGGAAGGAGAGGACAGAGGGAGAAGAGAACGAAATGACAGTTTCTGTATTTCAGAGTCAGGAGACTCTGGTTTCTAAAAGAAGGATTTTCATGTCCCCTGATTGTGCATTTTCCAATTGTCAGACCAAGGACTGGTGGACGTATGAATTCTGTTATGGACGTCATATCCAACAGTACCATATGGAAGGTGAGGCGGCTTACGTTTCTCCCAGGCCTTTGCTGGTGTGACAAGCAACCTCCCTCCCAGTCGCCTTCCCTCTAGACCTCAGAACGACAATGATGTGTTCTGCCATATGCCTTCTCTTACAGACTCAGAGGTCAAAGGTGACGTCCTCTATCTCGGCTACTACCAGTCAGCCTTCAACTGGGATGATGAAACCGCCAAGGTGACAGGAGTGTGGGGTCAGAACGGGCCGGGGTCGGAACGGGCCGAGCTCGGGCTACAGGGGAGGGTCAGGTTTAGCTGGTGTGTTTCCCGGGGTTTGGTGCCCATCAAGACCTCGTGCCGTGGGACCCAGATCACTGTGCACCCCAGGTTCCTGCGGGAGGCTGGCGTCGTTCTACCTCACTTCTTTTCCTCACACCTTCTCCCTTCCGCCCGATGTTTTCTCCAGGCCTCCAAGCAGCATCGGCTAAAGCGCTACCACAGCCAGACCTACAGCAACGGGTCCAAATGTGATCTCAACGGGAGGCCCCGAGAAGCCGAAGTTCGGGTGAGTCTTCCAAGAAGGAAGGAAAATGGTCCCCAAATAACAGTCTCTGGGAGGAGGGCAGATCTAGCTGGCGGCTGGATGTCATTGTCTGGATTTTCAGAGGTAATTTAACGCTGCGCTTCCCATATGCTACCCTCAGTATTCTCAGCCCTATTCTATCTGCCCAGTGTCTCTCCTGACTTCACCTGAGCTGTTATTAATGCGTCTGCCTTTGACTTTCCGCTCTCCGGCTGGAGCATTGAGGCATTGGTCTCAACTCTTCTGGTGAAGCGGCAGCAAACAGGAAGTTCCCACTTGGGTGGAAGGCCTGGTGTAGGCGAAGACAGATGCTAACAAAGCAACGGAGTATAAATAAAGCCAGGAAGGCAGGGGTTCTCAACCTGTGGGTCAACACCCCCTTTAAAGGCTGAATGGCCCTTTCACAGGGTCACAGATCAGATATTTTTGTTACAGTCAGAACCGCAACAAAATTACAGTTACGAAGTAGCAACAAAAATAATTTTATGGTGGAGGGGGGGTCACCACAACATGAGGAACTGCGTTAAAGGGTCTCAGCGTTAGACAGGCTGAGGACCACTGCTTAAGAGTGAGCATGAGGAGGAACGAGGTCCAGTTTTCTCTTCTAAGGATCTAGCAAAAATCGAATCTGGGTCCTCTGCAAGAGCAATATGTTCTCTTAACTACTGAGCCATCTCTCCAGCCCCTCGTGACGTTTTCATACGTGTATATCACTATAGTTTGCTTACTTCAGCCCTCCACCATGGGAAGACATAGTCTGTCGGTAAAAGAATGAGGTTTGTTGTTGGACTGGACATGGGGCAGAGTTAAGGGTGATGGATTATGACTGTGTTAGCTTCAGTGGCTGCAGACGATGGACTGTCATTCACTGCAGTGTGAAGAAGCAGGTTGCAGGAAGAGGGGTTGGGTTTGTGCGTATGGAGGTCAAGGGACCGTCAGCCCTCCCACTGGTAATCTGCCGTCAGCAATTAGCTCTGCGATTCGGAATGAAATCTAGGCTGGAGATAAAAATACTCATCATGTTTCTGTCACAGTGACCCGTCCCTCTGCCAGGGATGTTGTAGCGCGCTTCAAATGGCTCTGTGTGTCCCTTCATTCAGGTCATACTCAAGTGATACCTTGTGTGGACGCACTAACACAGGTCCCCTTTCACCATGGTAAACACTTAAAGTGTTTTATAGTCTTCGAAGTCAGTATCATAAACTGGCCATGGGTTGGCTCAGCCCTATAATCTCAGCACTTAGGAGTCTGAGGCAAGGGATGACTGCCATGTTTGGGGCCAGCCTGGCCTCCATAGTGAGTTCTAGGCCATTCTAGGTTATGGAATGAGAGCCTGTCTCAAAAACAAATACAAGCAAAAACATGTATCATTGCCTGAACTGATCTCTCATTTTGTTTTTTTTGTTTTTTTTTTTTTCTGAGAGAGGGTTTCTCTGTAGCTTTGGAGCCAGTCCTGGAACTCACTCTGTAGACCAGGCTGGCCTTAAATTCACAGAGATCCATCTGTCTCTGCCTCCAGAGTACTGGAATTAAAGGCATGTGTCAGTACTACTACCTGGCTTTTTGTTTATTTTATTTTATTGTTGAGACAGGGTCTCTATGTAGCTCTGGCTATCCTGGAACTCTCTATGTAGACCAGGCTGGCCTTCAATTCAGATTTTCCTGCCTCTGCTTCTCAAGTGCTGGGATTAAAGGTGCATACCACCATACCTGACCTCAAATGTTACCGTGGTTGACTCATCCCGAAAGTTAGTCTTGTTCCTTCAGTGCAGATAGCCACATCCATGTGTGAAATCTATTACCACACCCCGTTGTATTCTAACATTTGGCTGTATAGCATCTTCCCCTACCTACTGAACATATGCCCTGCACCTTGGGATAAAAAGGTGCCTGCATCTTAGTCTTTGCCGTTGGGAGGCAGGTGTTCAGTAACCAGGGTGAAGCAGGATGAGTTTCTTTCCAGGTGAGGCTCCATAGGAAAGCAGGCAGGAGAGCTCAGTGGAAGGTAAGAGGAAAGCCTACTAAGAAAGTGACCTTTGACCTGCAGATGTAGGGGGCAGGAGAGAGGAGGGGGCAATGGCGGTGGGAAGGGCAGTCCAGTGCAGAAGGAAGGCTTTGGAGTCAAAGGCAATGGTGTGACTCAGGCTCTGAGGCTCAGGGAAGAGCTATGTGGGAGATGGAGGTGGCAGCTGCTAGGGACAGAGTACAGGTTGTAAACAGGGTGATTACGTGCTCACTCTTGACTCTGGAGACTCACTGTGGCCTATAGCCAATAATTGAGAGATCAGTTAGGTAATCCAAATGAGAAATAAAGGTGACCCGGGGTGGAAAGTGATCTTCTGGAGAGGGCTTTGGAGAGGAGAGGCAATGGCATAAGATTTAAGACTGATTCTTGGGTTGGTGGTGGGCGGAGAGGAAGCGTGGCGGAGGGGATTGGTGAATTTGGTTTTCCATACTTTTAGTGACTTTCAGGCATGGATGGGAGCAGAGATTTCCAAAGAAAGAAAGATCTGCAGAGCTGAAGTCACAGCCAGGGACGGATCCTCATCTGAGGCTGTAGAAGCCATGGGTGTGGATCAAATACTCTGAGGGAAACGTGGAGTTGGGAAAGTAAGCTAAAAGTTGGGTGTGTTGGCTCGCTTCTGGAATCCCAGCATTTAGAAAGCTGAGGAGACTAGCCCGGGATGGATAACTGAGGAAGCTATCACAGCATTCGAGAGAGCAAGTCGAGAGGGAAACTTTCCTAAGGAGTGGTCACAGAAAGTGTTACCGGAAAGGACAGGGCCGTGGTGTTGAGTACATCTTTTTTGTTGTTGCTGTTGTTTTGTTTTGTTTTGTTTTGTTTTTGAGACAGGGTTTCTCTGTGTAACAGTTCTAACTGTCCTGGAACTTGCTCTTGTAGACCAGGCTGGCCTCGAACTCACAGAGATTCGCTGGCCTCTGCCTCCCGAGTGCTGGGATTAAAGGCGTGTGCCACCACCGCCCAGCAGAACATATTTTTTTTATTGTTATTTATTGAGCTCTACATTTTTCTCTGCTCCCCTCCCTGCCTCTCCCCTCCGCCTTCAATCCTCCCCCAAGGTCCCCATGCTCCCAATTTACTCAGGAGATCTTGTCTTTTTCTACTTTCTACTTCCCATGTAGATTAGATCTATGTGAGTCTTTCTTAGTGTCCTCATTGTTGTCTAAATTCTTTGGGATTGTGGTTTGTAGGCTGGTTTTCTTTGCTTTAAAACACCTATGAGTGAGTACATGTGATCATTGTCTTTCTGTGTCTGGGTTACCTCACTCAAAATAATGTTTTTTAACTCCATCCATTTTCCTGCAAAATTCAAGATGTCGGTTTTTTTCTGCTGTGTAGTACTCCATTGTGTAAATGTACCATATTTTCCTTATCCATTCTTTGGTCGAGGGGCATTTAGGTTGTTTCCAGGTTCTGGCTATGACAAATAAAGCTGCTATGAACATAGTTGAGCACATGTCCTTGTGGCACGATTGAGCATCCTTTGGATATACACCCAAAAGCGGTATTACTGGGTCTTGAGGAAGGTTGTTTCCTGATTTTCTGAGAAATCGCCACATTGACATCCAAAGGGGCTGTACCAGCTTGCATTCCCACCAGCAATGCAGGAGTGTTCCCTTTTCCCCACAACCTCCCCAGCATAAGTTGTCATCAGTGTTTTTGATCTTGGCCATTCTTACAGGTGTAAGATGGAATCTCAGAGTTGTTTTGGATTTGCATTTCTCTGATGACTAAGGATGTTGAACATTTTCTTAAGTGTCTTTCAGTCACTTTAGATTCCTCTGTTGAGAGTTCTCTGTTTAGGTTTGTACTCCCTTTTTTTTTTAATTGGATTATGTGATCTTTTGGTGTCCAATTTCTTGAATTCTTTGTATATTTTGGAGGTCAGACCTCTGTCTGATGTGGGGTTAGTGAAGATCTTTTCCCATTCTGTAAGTTGTCGTCTTGTCTTGTTGACCGTGGCCTTTGCTTTACAGAAGGTTTTCAGTTTCAGGAGGTCCCATTTATTAATTGTTTCTCTCAGTGTCTGTGTTGCTGGGGTTCTATTTAGGAAGTGGCTCCCTGTGCCAATACGTTCAAGTGTACTTCCCACTTTCTCTTCTATAAGGTTCAGTGTGGGTGGCTTTATGTTGAGGACTTTGGTCCATTTGGACTTGAGTTTAGTGCATGGAGATAGATATATGTCTAATTTCATTTTTCTACATGTTGATATCTAGTTATGCCAGCACCACTTGTTAAATATGCTTTCTTTTTTCCATTTGATATTTTTTGCTTCCTTGTCAAAAATTAGGTGTTCGAAGATGTGTGGATTGATATCCGGGTCTTCTATTTGATTCCATTGGTCCTCCTGTCTGTTCTTTGCCAATACCAGGCTGTTTTCATTACTGTACTTTGTAGTAGAGTTTGAAGTTGGGGATTGTGATGCCAGAACATATGTTTTATGAATGAGTCACAGCCATGGCCCTTTGTCCAGTGACCTCCCTTTCGGATGTAGAGACATCCTTTTAATTTTGTATTATTTTTATCGTGGGAAAGAAGATCATACTGCCTAAGTTACCAATCTTACACTCAGGTGTACAGTTTGGTGGCACTGGGTATATCCTCCGAGGTTGTGTGCCCCGTTATTGTTTCCAGAACCTTCTCATTGTTCTAAACAGAAATACCTCTCCATAAGCGGCACTTCCCCGTTTCTTGCTCCCCAGCTTCCTTCTGCTTTTCTCTGTATGGATATACCAATCCCAGGTACCTCGTGTGTCTTAGTTGGGGCCACTGTTGCCGTGAGGAAACACCATGGCCGAAAGCAGGGTTGTCCTATGCTTCCACAGCCCTGTTATCACTAAAGAGGTCAGAACAGCACCCAAGCAGGGCAGGAACCCGGAGGCAGGAGCTGATACAGAGGCCATGGTAGGGGGGTGCTTATGAGCTTGCTCACCATGACTTGCTCAGCCCCAGGATGGCACCTCCTACCATGGTCTGGGCCCTCTGCCATCAATCACTAAGAAAATGCCCTACAGGTTTGCCTACAACCTGATCTTATAGAAGCATTTTCTCAATTGTGCCCCTCCTCTCACCTGACTTTAGCTTGAGTCGAGTTGACATAAAACTATCCAGCACATCTTGTAAGAAGGTTTATAAGGTATTTGTCCCCATGTATTGTTTTCAGCCATGACATAGTATTTATGGGAGATCTGTTCCTTTTATGGCTTCATAGTCCGCCTTCTGTCACTATCCCATGTGTGTGCTTGTTCATCTGTTGCTGGGTGCACACCCAACTGTGACCACCTTTGAGCTACTGTGAATGATGCAGCCAGTGAAAGCATACACACTGCTTGACGGTGTTTGCAGGGTTTCATTTGATCTCTGCCTGGGAGTAGAGTCTGGCTGAGTGCGGTTTGTTCAGTGTTCAATTCCGCGGCAGCTGCCTGTTCACATTCCCACTGCCAATCCCAAGGGGCTGGGCTCCACTGTACTTTCTGTGATATTTTTTTAATTTAAAACATGATTGTGCAAGGTCAGCCTGGTCTACAAAGTGAGTTCCAGAGCAGCCAAGGCTGTTACACAAAAGAAACCCTGTCTCAAAAAACAAAAACTATTACGATTGTGTATATATGTAAGATACATATTGTACTTACGGATAGTGCAGGCCATGGTGTGTGTGTGGTCAGTGGACACTTTGAGGAGCCACAGGGATTAAACTCAGGCTGCCGGGCTTGTGCGTCAAGGGCTTTCAAGTGCCCAGTATTCCTGTGTTCTTTTGCTGTGAGGACACCGTGACCACGGCAACTCTGATAAAGGAAAGCATCTAGTTGGGGCCTGATTACAGTTTCAGTGACACACTTCCTTCAACAAGGCCACACCTCCTAATCCTTCTAATCCTTCTAACACTTCTACTCCATGGTGACTAAGCATTCCAACATGTGGGCCTTTGGGAGCCATTCTTATTCAAACCAGCACACCTTCTGACATCTCTCTATCCCAAATGTTAGGGGTTTTTTTTTCTTTATGTGTAGGAGTGTTTTGCTTGCATGTATATCTGTGTACCACGTGCATGCAATGCTCACAGAAGTCAGAAGAGGGTGTCAGATTCCCTGGAACTGGAGTTACAGAGGGTTATAAACCACCATGTGGCTGCTGGGAATCAAACCTATGTCCTCTGCAAGAGCAGCTAATGCATTTAACCCCTCTCCAGCTACCCCTTTGTTTCTTGAGATAGTCTCACTATGTAGTTGAGCTAGGCTTGTAATTATATCCCCCTGCCTCAGCCCACTGAGTGCTGGGTTACAGGCATGGTCACCACACCTAAATGTGTTTCGTTTCTGTCAGTTGTAGATACTTGAGGGGTTTTGTTTGTTTGTTTTGTTTTGTTTTTAATGAACAAGTCTCACTATGTAGACCAGGCTAGCCTCAGATACAGAGAGATCTATCTATCTCAGTCTCTGAAGTGCTGGGATTAAAGGTGTGCACCCTAAATTAAAGGCCACCATCCCTGGCCTGGGTTTCTTTTTAACCATTACACATTTTGTTTTCTGTGTGCCTCTGGAGTAGTTCCTGGTGGGCACCTTTGACTTGTTCCTGATTTATTATTTTTGTGGATTTGTGTGTGTGCTGTATGTATGCAGATGTTTGTGTGTGCGCGAGCATGCACAGACACTAGAGGTTGACGTCAGGTGTCTGTCTCTATCACTGCCCGCGCTAATCTTTTGAGCAGGGTCTCACACCAAGCCCAAAGCTCACCAGGTTGGCCGGCCAGTGCTCCTGCTCGGGTGTCTACCTGTGTCTGCCTCCCCAGGGCTGGGATCGCAGGGCCGTGCTGCTGTGCCAGCTCCTCACGTGAGAGATGGGGTCTTACTCAGGCCCTCGTGCCTGCAGGACTGCCTTCCCAGCTCTTCCGTGACTTCATAGATTTACTTGTCATTCTTTATGTGTATGAGTGTTTTGTCTGCATGTGTGTATGTGTACCACACTCATGCCCAGTAAGAAGAGGACACTGGACACCCTGGAGGCAGAGTTATGGATGGTGATGAGCTACCCTGTGGATGCTGGAACAAAATCCAGGTCTTCTGCAAGAGCAACAAGTGCTTATGACTGCCAAGCCGCCTCTCTAACCGCCCTGTTCCCAACTTTAGGGGACATTCATTCTTAGCGTGTTTTCCTGTAGGTTTGTTTTGTTTGTTTGTTTGTTTGTTTTGTTTTGTTTTGTTTTTTGCTGTTTTTGTTAGGTTTTTAAGCTTCCCTTTGTCAGGAGAATGAAATTTGTTGCTATTCATAGTTGGCTGGTCATTTTCATGTTGGATAGTATGGAATTTTCTCATGTATGTCTCCTGTAACCAGCAAATGTTCACGTGTCACGTGTGTTTTGTTTCGTTTTTTCATCTTTGATTTTTTTTTATATAGTGAGTTGAGTTGTATTCTAAAGCTCTTTGTTTATTTGTTACATTTCTGTAGTAATGTACAGCCATAATCATGTTTAAATACACATAAAGGGTCAGGCATGGCGGTGCACATCTTTAATCCTATCACTCAGGAGGTAAAGGCGGCAGATATCTGTGAGTTCAAGGCCATCCTGGAGTACATTGGGGTCAGTTTTTAAATTGACATCTTCACTGTCCATGGTAGGTTCATAAGGCCATTATTGTAAGCATATAATATACTTTAAAGTCCCTCCCTCCACTTCCTCCTCCCTCTCCTTCCACACCCGCCTTTCTCTCTGTAGCCGGCTTTGTCCCCTTGACAGTTTGACTCCTTTCGTATCCTGTATGTGTGTGTGCCAGCTCATGTATCTGTATAAAAGTCCACGATCCACAGATATGAGAAAAATGGGTATTTGTCTTTTTGAGGCTGACTTAGTTCACTTAATATGATTACTTTCAGTTGAATACATTTTCTTATAAACAGCTTGGGGTTGTTTGAATAAGATAGCCAGCTAGGCTGTGGTGGCTGCATGTGCCTCTAATCTAGGAGGCAGCCGCAGGCAGATCTCTGAGTTTGAGGCCAACCTGGTCTACAGAGCTAGTTCCAGGACAGCCAGGACGACACAGAGAAGCCGTGTCTTGGGTAGTAGGGGAGAATGGTTCCAGAGAGAGGCTCGTGTATTTGAATGCTTAGTCACCATGGAGTAAAACTATTTGAAAGGATTAGAAGAGTTAAGAGGAGTGGCCTTGGAGGGAGTGGGGATGGGCTTTGAGGCCCAAGGTCTGGCTGCCTGTGTGGACCTGTTGCCCCATTCCCCCCACCCCCACGTCACCCCCACCGTGATGGACTAAGCCTCCGAGACTGTGAACAAGCCCCCAGCTAATTACTTTCTGTAGTGAGAGTTTCCCTGGCCATGGTATCTCTTCACAGCAATAGGACAATGACAAAGGCATAGCATATCTGTGTTTTTTTATGGCTGAAAGAGTAGTTCAATTGTGTGTGTATAAACCACATGGTTTTTTAAAAATCTATTCTATTCCTCTGGCTTTTTTGACACCTGGACTTAGCTGTTGTGAATAGACCTGAAGCAAATCTCGTGGTGTGCGGCCTTAGAGTCCTGATCAGGCCCAGCAGGGTCATTTGATGAACATATTTTTTTTTATATGTTTTGTTTGTTGTGATAAGGGTCTGACTGGCCCAGGACTCACTGTGTAGACCAGGCTGGCCTCGAACTCACAGATCTGCCTCTCTTTGCCTCCTGAGTTCTGAGGCTCACGGCATGTTTTTAGTGTTTGAGTAGCCTCCGACCTGACTTCATTCCCACCAGCATCGACATCTTTGCGGCATCTGGAGGAGCTTGCTTCTTTATGGCCACCATTCCGCTTAGGGTTAGATGGAGGCTTAGTGTGGTTTGTTTGTAGCCTCGAAGGCTGCTGGGGTCGGTGTTTTCCGTGATCACTGGGCAGTTAGGCCTTATCTTTCAAGGACTGTCCCCTCCTTTCATTAGCCCCTTTGTCAGTTGTCTTTAAAGTTTTAGTGCGCCCTTGAGTCCTTTGTAGACTCCTCTGTCGGATATTTAGCTGGTGAGGATTTTCTCCTCTTCCATGGGCTGTTTCTTCGCTCGTTGTTTCTTCTGCTGTGTGGAAACATTTTAGACGCAGGTGGCCCAATGTGAACTCTTTTTTTTAAATATATATATATTGTATGTATGGGTGTTCTGCCTGCGTGCGTATCTATGTCTGAGTGAGGAAGCGAGCAGTAGACATGCAACCACGCGGCGAAACTCTGTCTCAGAATAAGAGAACAGAAGCAGATGCAGGGCACTGCTGCCGCCCGTGTTGTCTGCCACACAGTGGGACCACATGCGTGGTTCTCCTCACTGTAAAGCCGTGTCAGCTACTCCGCTTCTTTCCCTGCCTCTGCCCTACTCCACCCCCGCCTCTGCCCTACTCCCCCGCCTCTGCCCTACTCCCCCCACCTCTGAAAACCACTCTCATATGCTCACCTCTATAAGATCAGCTTCAAGCATTTTTTTCTTTGTTTGTCTATTATTTTTTATGAGGTGCCTGTCTTTCTGTGTCTGGTTTATTTTACGTAGGAGAATAATTAACTTGAGTCCATCCAGAATGTCACCATGACAAGATTTTATTCTTTTATGACAGGATAGCATTCTCTTATACAATTAAGCCACGCTGTGTGTATGAGATATATAATATATGTACATGTTCTTGGATGTGTGCGTGTATTTGTAGGGTGTCTTTTTTTTTTTTTTTTTTTGAGACGGGGTTTCTCTGTGCAACCCTGGCTGTCCTCGAACTCACAGAGATCTGCCAGCCTCTGCTTCCTGAGAGCTAGGGTTAAAAGTGTGTGCCACCACCGCCCAGCTTCTACCTTGCTTATCCATTCTAGAACTCTACACCGTTTTTTAATGTTTATTTTTGTGTATATGTTTTGGCTTACACGTATGTCTGGGTACCGTGTGTGCCTGGTTCCCGAGGAGGTCAGAAGAGGGCATCAGGTCCCGTGGGACTGGAGTTACAGATGGTTGTGACCACTGTGTGGGTGCTGGGAACCAAACCCAGGTCCTCTGCCACAGTTCTCTTTTTCCACTGTTGGTGTCTTGGGGCTCAAAGGCTTGGTTACAGGTACCTTTGCCTGTGGAGCCATCTCACCCGCCTTCTGCATGTTCCTATTAGGGTCTCTCGCTGTCCCGGCTGGTCAGCAAATCCTCAGGCTATGTTCACTCTTCCAGGTGAGCCATCTCCCCAGCCCCAGTGCCAGACATTTTGTCCATCTATCATGTGATAGGCACTTATCTTGACTGTCATGGCTGTGTAACACTATGTCCCTTCAGCGTGTTTTCTCTCTCATTTATTTGTTATTTATTTGAGATAGGTCTCACATAGCGTAGACTGGCCTCAAAGCCTCAAACTTACTATATAGCTGAGAATCTTTTTTTTTTTCCAAAGATTTATTTAGTATGTATATAGTGTTCTGACTGCATATATTCCTGCACGCCAGAGAGGGCACCAGACCCCATTACAGATGATGTGAGCCACCACATGGTTGCTGGGAACTGAACTCAGGACCTCTGGAGCAGCAGTCAGTTCTAACCTCTGAGCCGTCTCCCCAGCCCTGAGGGGGACCTGAACATTGAGTTCTCCTGCATTCACCTCCCAGGTGTGTGGGCCGTGGTGCCTTTTTACGTGGGCCGGGGCATTAAATGTACGCTCTGTGTGTGCTAGGCGAGCATTCTACCCCTGTGGTACATCGTCAGCCCGTCGTCAGCATGTCTTCATGGGATTACTAGGTCATACGATAGTCTTATTCTTAAGTTGTGGAGGAATCTCCACACTATTTTCCAGAGTGGCTACCGTTAACCTCCATTCCCATCAGCAGTGGGTAAGGACCCTGTCGTCCACAGCCTTGCCAGCTGGTGGTGTCGCTTCTTCTGTTAAAACTGTTCCGTTCGGAGTGAGGGGATAGCTCGCTGTGGTTCCAGTTTGCATTTCCCTGATAACTAAAGATGATAAACATTAAAAAAATAAATAAATACTTGCTGGCCGTTTTATGTTTGCTTTCATGAAATAGACAGTTTGGTATGTTGCCCCTTTCTCCTCTTTTAGTTCAGGAATGCTGCTAGATTCGTTGCCCATTTTTAACCAAGTCATCCGGTTTGACTGTTGCGTTCTGTGGCTTCCTTGTCTGTTAGGAGATCAGCCTCTTGGCAGATATCAAGTCTGCAAACACTCTCCTGGTCCGAAGATAGTCTTTCACTCTCTCTTTTTTTTTTTTAATAGAGTTTCTCTGTGTAACTCTGACTGTCCTGGAACTCACTCTGTAGACCAGGCTGGCCTTGAACTCACAGAGATCCACCTACCTCTGCCTCCCGAGTGCTGGGATTAAAGGTGTGCACCACCACCGCCCAGCTCTACATTTTATTTATTGTGTGTATACATATTGTGTGCCTCATGTGGAGATCAGAGGAGACAACTGCTGCTGCTCTCTGGATCCCTGGGGATTGAGCTCAGGTGGTTGGGCCTGGATCACGTGCCCCTCGCCGGCCCCACCACAGGCACATGCTTCCATGTAACGTCATGCTGTATTTTAGCCCAATGCCTACTCAGTCCATAATATTTTAATTGACTTTATGTAATTTTCATGAGTAAATTGGTCTTTAATTTTCTTTTTTTTTGTTTCATCCTTATTTTGTTTTGGCATCGATGTATGTTAACTTCATAAACTCTCCTGAGGAGCACGCCTGGTTTTTAAAAACTAATTAATTGATTAATTTAGCGTAAGCATGCATGTGGGTGTCTGAGGACAGCTCTTAGGAGTTGGCTCTTGTCCATTTTCTTGAGGCTCAGTGGTTAAGAGCTTTACTGCTTTTGCAGGGGCCTGGGATTTGACCTTAGCTCCCACATAGGAGCTCACAACCACCTGTAACTCCGAGTTCAGTGAGACTGGCGCCCTCTTCTGGCCTCCTCAGGCACTAGGCACTCATGTGGCACACATGTAAAAATGCAGTCAAAAACATACACGTAAACTAAAAATACTTTTAAACCTTTTTATTTATCAAAAGGAGTGTGTGTGAGTGCACACACATGTGCCACAGTGTGAGTGTGGAAGTTAGGGGACTTTTGGAAATCTGTTCCAGGGATCAAATTCAAGTCATCAGGCATGCGTAGCGAGAACTTGCCCCCACTGAGCCATCCTGCCAGCCCACATATATGCTTATAGGCATATATCAGTGATTCTTCCCACGTGGATAGATCAGAAGCCCTCTTCTCTTATACAGATGCTGTTTTTCTGGTGCACATCTGCACGACCACGTATCTGGACGATTCCCTACAGGTGGATATGCAGGCTGTCTTACCGCCTTTATTAACACTTTGACCTGCAGCAGTGCGCCGTCTTCACGTACCTATAGAGTATGTGCAGATTATATTCCTGGAAGTAGATGTGTGTGATTTGGATATGTGCTGCCAAATTACCCTGCTTGGGAACACTGCTCCCCTCAGTGTGTGAGAACGCCAGTGTCTGTCGGTACAGCCCTGCCAGCCTGCTATATTTTTAAACTTCTGGAACTTGGCTAATCATTGGCTATGCATCAGATAAAGAATTCTTTCTTAGAGTGGTTTTATTTTGCATTTCTCCCAAGAAAAGATGGGTAAGCTTCCTTGTCTATAAGAGTCTCCTGTCATCCCAGCACTTAGGAGGGAGAGGCAGGAGGATCACTGGTAGCCAGGGCTTACCTGTGAGGTGCTGTCCCAAAACAAGCAAACAAGAGTCCTTTATCCCCTTTTGTTTGTTTGTTTGTTTGTTTGTTTTTCCAAGATAGGATTTCTCTGTGTAACAGCTCTGACTGTCCTGGAACTCGCTCTGTAGACCAGGCTGGCCTTGAACTTACAGAGACCTGGTCTTCTTCTGCCTCCCAAGTGCTGGGATTAATGGCGTGCGCTGCGGCCCGGCTCCTGTACACGTGTCTTTAACCGTCGTCGTTGTCTTTGCCTGTTTCCTAGTGACTTTTCTGTCTGTGCGTCAGCAGCCGTCCTGCTGGCCTCGTAGCTTTGCTTGTAACTCCCCCCCCCCTTAGTCCTGAGGTTTGACTTCCTATCCGTCTGGTAACTCCCTGAGCAGAATGCCTATCTCACTGATTTCCAGGCTCTTCCCTGATCTCACTCTCAGAGCTATTCATTTTGCTCAGAATCCTATTGCTCGCATCCCTCCAGTTTTAATGTGTTGTGTGTGTGCATTTTCAGTGCGATCTATAGCTCGCTCCACAACTACATGGCGTGTCTAAATACATGTGTTTTACTTTTGTTGTCTTTGGTTTGGTTTGAGAGACTGTTGTTGTTTTGTTTTTGTTTCTTTGAGACAGGATCTCACTGTGTAGCCTTAACCTCCCAATGCTGGGATCAAAGGCATGAATGCTTTTTTTTTTTTTTTCTGAGCCTCCTTTTGGTATTTGTTTAGTTTAGGGTTTAGTTATGGTCTTTTGCTTCCTTTTGTTTAAAATATAAGTTGTTTGTTCCCTACGGTAAGCCACAATGACAAGGAACTGGCCACTTCCTGTCGGTCCTCAGAAACTGCATTGGGTGCTGCTGTTGAGGCCAGGTGTGTCTTACTCTTTGGCCTCTTTTTTTTTTTTAACCTTCCTTCACCGGTTCAGGAGGCTGTCTTACTCTTACATGTTTCTTTGCTCAATCTGCAGGTTCATTCTCCTGGCGAGAAGCTTGCCTGTAACTGACTTGCTAGTTAGAGCTCCAACAGCATGCCCGTGGCACAGTAGACTCCGGGTTCGCCATGGTGTTTTTGTGGGGTGTTCCTTGCTGAACAGTACTGTTCCCTTTGTGTCTGCATCACCTTGTAGGTTCCCACGTATGTTCTGAAAAGCCTGGAGAACTTGTGTGGGTGCCTCTCCTCTTTCCCTTTGTTTGCCCTCTGGTGAATTACCAGGCAGCCCAGCAGGGACCCAAGTCCAGGCTTGAACCTCGTGGCCTCACTAGAGAACCTAAGGCCACACCAGACACCACGAGCTTGGATTTTAGGTTGCATGGACAGACACACGTTCGCTTCAGTGTGACACATATTCACCGCAGTGTGAGACCCAAGACACACAGTGGGTGCCCTGAGACTCAGTCTGATTGTAGCCAGGTGGGCCTGGGTAAGACCAGACTTCCTGGGTGGTCCATGCAGTGGTTTTAAGCATAGGGTCTCCTGTAACTCAGGCTGGTCTTGAACTTGTTATGAAGCTAAAGATGACTTTGAACTCCTAATCTTCCTCCTACCTCCCAAGTGCTGGGATTATAGATGCGTGCCAACATAGAGTTGTGTTTTAAAGGATGTTCGCGTTTGAAGTGTGGTTTCTCTGGTTACTCACTTGGGTATTCTCACCAATGCTGGGCATGGTGTTGCACTTGTGTTTCCTGGTTCGGAAGGCTGAGGCAGGAGGATCACTGGATCCTAGGAGTGCAGGGTCAGACTGGGCAACATAATGAGATGTTGTGCAGTGTTGGAGCTCAAACCCGTGCAGACTTGGCCTGCATTCCTAGTCTGTGTCCATCTCGAGTCACCACCCGCATCCCTGGTCTGCTTCCCATCTCGAGTCACTGCCCACATCCCTAGTCTGCTTCCCATCTTGAGTCACTGCCCACATCCCTAGTCTGCTTCCCATCTCGAGTCACTGCCCACATCCCTAGTCTGCGTCCCATCTCGAGTCACTACTCACATCATTCACGCTTCCTAATCTCATACCAAGTTAGCCAAACGGTATTCAAAATATAAAATTCCCACACAGTATCAGCCCTGGCCACTTCAATTCCCCCTTCTTAATGTTTTAAGACTATTTTAGTTTGAACTTATGTGATTTATCAGTTTTCAATACTGAACCAACTTTTCATTCCTGAGGCACAATCAGTATGTAGCCGAGGCTGGCCTTGCACTAGAGCCTTCAACTGCAGCCTCCCAAACAGATGACAGATGGGCATCTCAATCTGTCGATCCGAATGTGGGTGTCACTTGCCATGGCGTGTGTGGAGGTCAGAGGACAAACCCAGGTCTTGATCCTCGTTTTTTACCTTGTTTGAAATAGGGTATTGTAAAGGCTTTCTTTTGAGCCACCAACCAGCTCCCAAATCATGACGCGGAGACTTCTTATTAGCACTGAATGCTTGGCCTTATGTTAGCTCTTATTTCTTGCTAACTCTTATCACTTACATTATTCTGTTTCTCTTCGTTTACCTTTTGCCTAGGGGATTTTTTTTCAAAGTTTATTAAATTATGAAAGTTTCCATTTCCGCCCCTCCTCCCAACACCCTCCCACTCCTCCCCTCCCCCTCCTCCTCCCTTTCCATCCCTAAGAGCAGTCAGGGCTTCCAGCCCTGTGGGAAGTTCAAGTTCCTCCCCCCTCCCTCCAGGTCCAGGCAGGTGAGTATCCAAACAGACTGGATCCCAAAAATCCAGTATATGCAGAGGAAACAAGTCCCAGTGTCATTGTCAATGGCTTTTCAGAAAGGCTCAGGGCCAGCCACCTGGAGATTGGAAATAGACAAGAGTGCCAGGTAACCTCAGGTGCATGGGGGGGGTGGGGGCTTGTTGGAAGAGGAGAGGGTTAGAGAGAAGGGAGTAGGGGAGGATTGGGGAAAGCTCGGGGGACTGGGATGAGGGGGAGGGAGGAAGGATGGATATGGGATCAGGGAAGTATATATCTCAACTCGGGGATTTTTTTTAAAGATTTATTTATTTATTATATATACAGCATTCTGCCTCCATGTATGCCCACATGCCAGAAGAGGGAGCCAAAGATCTCATTACAGATGGTTGTAAGCCACCATGTGGTTGCTGGGAATTGAACTCATGACCTCTGGAAGAACTGAGCCATCTTTCCAGTCCCTGCCTCGGGGATTTTTAACCTACCTACCTTCCTTCCTTCTTTCTTTTTCTTTCTTCTGTATGTCTTACTTTTGTGCTTCTCGTGTCTGGCTGGCTGGTGGCTGCTTGGCTTCTGTCCCCAGGCGGGTCCCTCTCCTCCTTTTCCCTTGGTCTCTCTAGCCTAGAGTCCTCCTATTTATTTCCTCTGCCTGCCAGCCTGGCCTATCCCTCTCCTGTCTAGCTATTGGTGGCTCAGCTTTTTATTGACCTGTCAGAGGCCTTAGGCAGACAAGGTGAAACAAATGTAACAATCTTTACAACCGGTAACAAAGGCGGCATAAACAATGTAACAAGTCTTTGCCTAGTTAAAATACTCTTACACAGCAGGCTTTCACTTTGGCTTTGCCTGTGGGACTCGAAGACTCACAAGCTTCTAGAGGTTCTCTCCACCTCCCATCTCCCTGTAGCAGCTTTGCGTGGGTTTTGGAGATTTCAGTGGAGGTGCTCACCTGGTGTGGTAGATGCTTTACTCACTGAACCATTGCATCAGGGCGTTTGTATGTTTGCTCATGAGTAATTCTGACCTGTAACAGTCCTTAGGGACTGGACCGCCTTGGAACTTCCCAGGTGTCCCTCTACCATTCTGTTGATAAAGTCATGCTAACCTCAGAAAATTAAAAAAAAGGGGGGGGGCAGGGTTGTGAAATGGTTCAGTGGTTAAAAGTTCTTGTTGCTGAACCTGACAGCTGGGTTCACTCCCCGAGCTCCACACTGACAAAGGTGATCAGCTCCCACACACAGTCTGTCCTCTGACCTGCACACACCCACCTACCCACATGCATACAACAGTAAATTATGCACACACAGTAAATAACTTAAGATTTTATAATTAAAAAATAATTAAGAGTTTTTTTAAACAAAATAAAAGATAGCCTTGCTTTTTCTATACTCAAGATCATATATACTTAGAATTTTTTATTCTTTGAATGTTTTCTAGAATCAATCTGTAAAGTCTTGACCTAGGATTTTTGATGTTTTGTCTTTTGTTTTGAAATTGGGTTTCACTATATAGTGCTGGCTAGCCTCGAACTCACACAGATCTGCCTCCTGATGGGACTAACAGTGTTTGTGATGTGCTTCTTGCCTTAGGTTTTCTTTGTAGGGAGGCTTTTGGCTAGAGGGTTGGGTTCCCATCCCCACCCCCAGCCCCACCACGAGCTGGGTCCTATGCATGCCTGCCTGCAGCCCAAGCAAATGCTTTACCTCTGAGCCATGCCTCCAGCCCTTGATTCATTTTATATATATATATATAAAGAAACTCAAACTCACTATGTAGGAGACGATGGCCTTGAACTCCTGATCCCTGGCCTCCACCTCCTAGATCAGTTGCCTGGCAACTGGGGTAACTGGTGTGTGCCACCACATTGTCTTCTGTAATTGGACTCCTCTCTCCATCCCTCTTGGGTCACGTTGGCTTCTCTGTAATTCTCATACCTGGGCATCACTGTGTCGTCTGCCCCGTGGGAAATCCCTTTCCACCTTCCTCTTTCTTTTTAACTGTGAAGATTCTTCTTTCCTTTATCTGTCCACAAGTTACAGTAAACAAATCCCGATCCCTTTGTTTTGCTTAGGATATTTGTTGGCTTGTTTTTTGAGACAGGCTGGCTTTGCATTCTGGACCCTCCTGTCCCTCATCCCGAGTGTTGTGTTTGCGGGTGTGAGCCTACACCTGCCTCTCTTCCTTACAGCTCTTTCTAAGGCAGTGTGTCCAGCTGTGTAGTAAATACCCCAGAGCACAAATGCCCACCGTCTCACTGCCACTGCTGTGCTACCTGACGTTGCTTGCCCCAGCCTTTGTTATGACAAAAGGTTGTTTTATATATATATGTTTCCTATAACTACTTATGATCTGACTTATTTGAATTTTTATGATTTATTTACTTATTTTTGAAACAGGGTCTTTTAGGCCAGTCTGGCCTCAAACTCACAGAGATCCACCTACCTCTGCCTTCCGAGTGCTGGGATTAAAGGTGTGCGCCACCACCACCCAGCTACCACCATTTTTTAATCTTCCTTTTTAGTTTCCCTAGAAAGACTTCTCCCCCCTTCTCCTCTGCCCCTCCCTCTCCCCTTGTCGTCACCCCCTCCCCCCCCTTCCTTTCTTGTCCTGGCAGTCAAACCAGCGCCTTGTGCTTGGCAGGCAAAATTCGACCACCAGTAATACCCAGCTCTGCCAGAAGTTTCTTCTTTTTCTGATGTCTGGGTCTACTGTATATCTGTTTGGGGGACGTGGAGAGCCTTTTAAGACACTGTTTCCTGTAACCCAAACTCTCTTTGATCTCCTGATCATCCGGCCTCCACTTCCTAAATGCTGGGATTACACAGGTGTGGTTTAGCCTTTATCGATTTCTTGTTAATTACATTGCAACCAGAAAAGTGCACCACCATTTAATTTCGAGTCCTGTTAGGTTTGTAGTGTCTGGTTCCGTGGTCCAGTATACATCAGTGTTTGGACATGCACGCAGAGAACACGTGCTCACGTCGCCTACTATCTTAGATCATGATTTTCAATTGAATTGTGTTGCCCAGATCTTCTGTATCCATATTGGCTGGTCTCCTGCTGTCGATATCAACTTGTTTATTGTTTTTAATTAGTCTTTTATCTGTGGGCTCTTTATTAATTTAGTTCACCAATATTTATGAAGCCTTCAATGCCACGTCTTTTTCTAGCTGCTAGTGATATTTCCGTAGACAACAGGTAAAGATGTGGTCAGTGAGCTGTGAGAGAGAGGCAATGGCAAGATAAAGAAGTATGATGCTAAAATTAATTTCATCCCCAGACTTTGTGTTTTAAGTGACATCCATAGCATTTCACCTGCATGATATCGATAGAGCACAGTTGCTTTCCTGAGCCTCTGTTTATTCACCTTTCACACCCCAGCCTCCCACCTGCTCCTGTGTTTTCAGCCGTTCATCTTTTGTAACTACTCTGACAGTGTCTTTAAGTGAAGAGTTGGCACTGTTGTGTGATGTTTCACTTTGACTCCTTTGTCTTTTTGAGGGGCCCACCACCCAGCTCCCAAATAAATACACACAGGGGTTTATTCTTAGTTATGAATGCTTGGCCATAGCTTGGCTATTTCTAGCCAGCTTTTCTTATTTTTAGTTATCCCCACCACCTTTTGCCTCTTTCTTAGTTCGTGTATCTTATTTTCCTTCCTGCCCCATAGCTGGCTGGTGGCTGGTCCCTAGTTTCCTCCTCCTCTTGTTTCTCATTATTTTTCTTCTATTTATCCTCTCTGCCTACCAGCCCTGCCTATCCTTGCTCCTGCCTCGCTACTGACTGTTCAGCTCCTTTTTCTTAAAAGATTTATTTATTTTTATATGCACAGGTGTTTTGCTTGCGTTTATGTCTGTGTGAGGGTGTCAGGTTCCCTGGAACTGAAACTGCCATGTGGGCATTGGGAAATGAACCCTGGTTCTCTGGAGGAACAGCCAGTGCTCTCAACCCGAGCCATCATCTCTCCAGCTCTTATCAGGACCATTGGGTGTTTTAACAGGCAAAGAATCACAGCTCCAGTTAATCCAATGCAGCATAAACAAAAGTAAATATACCTTTAAATAATATTCCCAACATGGGACTTTCTTTTTTTTATTTATTTATTTGTTATGTGCATAGTGTTCTGCCTGTGGGCCAGAAGAAGGCATCAGATCTCATTACAGATGGTTGTGAGCCACCATATGGTTGCTGGGAATTGAACTCAGGACCTCTGGAAGAGCAACCAGTGCTCTTAACCTCAGAGCCATCTCTCCAGCCCCACATGGGACTTCCTTTTTCTCCATGCTCGGGACTGAACACTGATCTTGTGCATGCCGGCCAGGGCTTTCCCAGGAACCACATACCTCCCTGTTTAACCTTCGAGGTTGAACCGTTTTCCCAGTTAGCAGCTCCATTTCCCAATCCCACCAGTGGTTTGTAAGGTTTTCAATTTCTATGTCTTGGCCAGGGCTTGGTATTACCTTCCTTACCATAGCCTTTGTGGTGAGTGTAGAGTGGCATCTCCTTATGGTTTTGGTTGGCACTTCCTTGACAGTGTATTTTCATCTGTTTATTGATCATTTCTCTTCCCTAAGGCAATGTCTATTTAACTCTTAACAGTTTTAAATTGGGTTATTTATCTTTTTATTATCAGAGTGTAAATGTTCTTTTTCTTTCCTTCTCTTTTTCCTTTTTGTGACAAGATCTTACACTGTGGCCCAGGCTGACCTTGAACTTGCTGGGTAGCCCAGGCTAGCCTTGAACCTCAGATTCTTCCGCCTCAGCCTCCCCGTCTATGAGTGAAGCAGCCAACTCACTCGGTTGATTAGTTTTTACTGTAGCCCAGGCTGGCCTTGAACTTGCTAAGTAGCCCAGGTTGGTCTTGAGATCACAACAATTGTCCTACTTAGTCTCCTAAGTGATGGGATTACAGGTTTGCTCCACCATGTTTAAACACACTCAAAAAAAAAAAAAATGAGGGAAACTTCCTGAACATGCACATCATTCCTGCGACACTTCCTGAGTATGCATGGCATTCTCGCGCAGGGGCCATGCTCATATCTGTGCCGCTGCAATCTCAAGTGTATGTGGTGCTGAATTATTGTGTGTGAGAGCGCATGCCACAACACATGTATGGGTGTCAGAGAGCTGTCTGTGGGAGTTGGTTCTCTCCTTCCACCATGTGGAACCCTGGGGATCAAACCCAGATCATTAGTTGATTTCAAGTACCTTGACTGGCCGAGCCCCCTCCCCAGCCGCCACACATTGTTTGCACAAAGCAAGGAAGCGATACAAAGATTGATTGTCTATCTACAGTTAAGTTGCCTAATTTCTCTTCTGTTTTTGCCTCTTACCAAATGGTCGCCTGAGCAAGTGGGGCAAGTTTGGTTTTTTTTGTGGTGGTTGTTTTTTGTTTTTTTTTTGAGACAGGGTTTCTTTGTGTAACAGCGCTGGATGGCCTGGAACTAGCTCTGTGGACCAGGCTGGCCTCAAACTCACAAGAGATCTGCCTTCCTCTATCTCTACCTGCTGGGATGAAAGGCGTGCACTGTCACTGCCTGGCATGCTAATGCCTTTCTTACTGGGTCTCTGAGACAACCAAATAATCAAATCTGTTTAGTCTGGCATAAGAACTGCTTAGCACCAGCCAGCCGCTCTGAGAACCAAAGGTATTTTGGTGGTTTTACCACTGACTCTCCCTCCCTGCCCTGCCGCAGTTCCTTTGTGATGAAGGCGCGGGTATATCTGGGGACTACATCGATCGCGTGGATGAGCCCTTGTCCTGCTCCTATGTCCTGACCGTTCGGACCTCGCGGCTCTGCCCCCACCCTCTCCTTCGGCCCCCAGCCAGCGCTGCTCCACAGGCCATTCTTTGTCACCCAGCCCTGCAGCCCGAGGAGTACAGGGCCTACCTCCAGAGGCAAGCTGGTAAGTCATCCAGGAGAGAGGTGGGGATGGGACAGGCGGGCGCAGTAGCGTTGGAGCCGGTCCTTATCCTGTCTGCACACTGTTTTTCTGGTAGAGTCAAAACAACTTGAAGAGAAAATCACAGAGGAGGTTCAAGACACAGACCACCAAGTTGGGAGTGAGGCCAAGTCTGCTGGAGTAGCCCCAAAGATGGAAGGTAGGGTGTGCTTTTGGCCATTCCGTGGAACGGCCACCACTGCCTTCCTTCCCCCATTTTACTGTCCCGTGTTGGCAGCTGTGGGTGGTCTCTAACCCAGTGGCAACACAAGGGAGTTTGTCTCCTCCTTTGCTCCCTTCTTCGCCCCCCTTTTCTTCACATTGCCTTTGTCCTTTGTCCCCCCCAGAGGTCAGCCCAGCCAAGGAAGATAAGGAGTCAGAGCTTTGGAAAATGCTACATGAGCCGGAGGAGCAGGCAGCAGGAGGAGAGGAGGCACAGGCAGGGGTGAGAATGGCCTCTCAGCTGTCTCTCTGATGAGCCTGGGCAGGCTCTGGGATGGGTAGGGTCCCTAAAGTGTCTCGGAATGAAGGGATATTGCTTGAGGAGCAGGGAGGGCATCAACAAGCCTTCATGCCTGAGTCTGCCCTCTCTCCTCTTCAGGAGCAAGACTTGAACCCTGAGGCTGCAGCAGATCCAGCTCCCAACCCTCGCGATGGTTAGTCAACTCTGTCTCCTTTAGTCCTCAGGTGAGGTAGAGTAGCGCTGAACACTCAGAGGTCAACATTCCTCCCCCACCTCCTCCATTTCTCATGGTGCCAAGAACTGAACCCAGATCCTTGCACATTGATGCTCTACCACTTAGCCATCCCTCTGCCCCTGTGACCTCACTTTTACAGCATTACCTCTTCCTGAGCAGCAGGACCACTTAAGGAGGTCAAAGGGCACTGGGGCTCTACCATTTACTAACTCTGCACTCCCAGGAAATATCATGTAATGTCAGTTTGCCCACCTATGAAATGTGAGTGGAGCCACACCCTCGAGAGTTGAGAGGGTAAACGGAAAGGGATCTGTACTTCACAGAATGCCTAGAGCTGAGACAATGCCAAGTCTCTGCAGAAAGCAAGATCCAGTACAAAGGAACTCCTTAACCCTGAATCTCCTCTATGGTTCTAAAAACTAGAGTGTTGACTGCCCCACCCCTGCCCCCGCCCCCGCCTCCGCCAAAAAAAAAAAAAAAGATTCAGGTGTTCATGGAGAAGGAGGGGACTTAGTGCTTTGGCATTCATGTGCCCGCCATGAAACCGAGGGGTTTGTTTGCCTTCTCTCAGCTGCCAGCCAGCCAGCTGCCCGAGGCAGAGACCTTGCCCATCTGCCCATCGTTCCTCTCCTCCAGCGTCAAGAGAGGACTTAAAATGCAAAACGCCCATACCTGCTCTTTCCCCCCTCAGATTTTCAGAACAACGTGCAGGTCAAAGTCATTCGGAGCCCTGCAGACCTGATTCGCTTGATAGAGGAACTGAAAGGTGGCGCAAAGAAGGTAGGGCCCAGCCCGAGGGCGGGCAGGACCTGCCTCCCGGCTGTGAGCATCCAAGAGAGATCTGAACCTGGGACAACCTGGGCCCAATAGAGCTGGCCCCACCACCACGCCCTGTCACTGCTCAGTTGTGCTACACACACCTGTTGTGACTGAAGCCTCCGTCTCCTTCCCACCCGATCCAGGAGAAGTCAAGCACAGAGCAGCAGCATCCCGGAGATGATACCACGGGGGCCCCTCCGGGGGAAGCGGAGCTGAAGGAAAAGGGTGAGGGACCTCAGGCTGTTGTGGAAGACGAGGACAATGAAGAAGAGGAGGAAGAGGAGGAGGAAGATGAGGAGGAGCGGCAGCTATTGGGAGAATTCGAGAAGGAGCTGGAAGGGATGCTGCTTCCCTCAGACCGAGAGCGGCTCCGCTCGGAGGTTAAGGCTGGCATGGAGCGGGAGCTGGAAAACATTATCCAGGAGGTGAGCAGATGCGTGTGTCTGTGGCGGAGGACAGGATGAAGGAAAGGAAGACGGCTGGCTCTCCTACCGAGCATGCCCCTGATCTCTGTCCCCCAGAGCATTAACTACCACCTTCTTTGGGCCTTCCAGACAGAGAAGGAACTAGACCCAGATGGGCTGAGGAAGGAGTCAGAACGTGAACAGGCAATATTGGCTCTGACATCCACTCTCGACAAGCTTATCAAGAGGCTGCAGGAAAACCAGAGTCCGGATCTGGTTCAGAAGCACAAGAAAAAGAGAGTGGTCCCTCAGAAGCCTCCCCCGTCACGGCCTCCTACAGGTGAGGGCAGGCCATGGGAACAACCTTCCCAAAGGTGGGAGCATTGTTCTCAGTGCTGACTCCTCCCTCTATGGTCTTCCCTGCATGGACACCTCAGAATCACCCTTCTGGAGGAGTCGGCCTTGGTCTCTGGTTTGCTCTTTCTGCCCGCTGTCTAGCGTGCTGCCTAGCACACAGGCAGTAACTAATGCCCACAAACCTAGATGCTGAAGAGCACTCATTCACGAAGGGGTTCTTCGCCACCCTCCTTGTGGGTGGGGGTTGGGGAAGAGACAGACAGTTTGGGGGTTTCCATAGTGAAACGGTGGAAGGTGGACCAACAGTGGCAGGTGTGGTCGGTGTGAAAGGTTTTAGCTGTCAGTGCGGCCGCCAGGCAAGCCCATTGGCACCAGCCCCCAGCCCCCAGCCCGGACACACTTCAGTTATTCCTTCTTGCATCTCCTTAGGTTCATTTCATGGAATGTTTCTGGTGTGGAGAGAGAAGGCATTCCAAATAGAATATTCCAGTTTCAAACCTTCCCTCCCACCCTTTGGGTAGACACTGAAGACTTGATTGTTAAGTCTCAGCATGTGGAAAACCGAGCCATGGCTTTCCAGCCTGCTCCTGAAAGCAAAGCACCTCTGCCGATGCAGGAGGCTTGATCTGGCTTTCAGAGAGCAGCTGTTTTCCTATAGAAGATGGGAGAGTTAAGGGGAGGGCTGCTACTGGGGAAGGGTGTGAGTTACAGGGTAGGAAGCGGGGGTGGGGGCTGCTACTGGATCACATTCATGGCAGGAAGAGCCACCACCCAAACCAGCCCGTGGCTTAGAGAGGAGCCCCCACAGCCCTTCCCCCTGGGGTCACGATGGCTCTGCTTTGTGTCTCCCTGTGTCTTCCCCTGGAAGAGGAGGAGCCTGAGCACAGAGTCCGGGTTCGAGTCACCAAGCTCCGTCATGGAGGCCCGAATCGGGATCTGACTGTCCTGGAGATGAAACGGGAAAACCCACAGCTGAGACAGATCGAGGGGCTGGTGGAAGAAGTGCTGGAGAGGGAGGGGCTCGCCGCCCAAGGTGGGCCCTGAAGGGAGGGGCTTAGAGCGCCGGAGTGGCAGGGCTGGGTCAAGGTGGACTGGTGACCTCCGGCTTGGGACCTGGAGGGCAGGGGACCCTCTAAAGCTCCAAGCCTTTCCTGTCCTCACTGCCCGTGTTGCACCTTCCAGGCAAGATTGAAATCAAAATCGTGCGACCTGGGGCTGAAGGTAATGAGGAGGACACACGTTGGCTGACTGATGAAGACACAAAAAACCTTAAGGAGATCTTCTTCAATATCTTGGTGAGGCATCCCACCCAAGTCCTGGGCCCTCAGCTCACCCCACTGTGCTGCTGAAATCAAGGCCTGGTTACACCAGCCGTCCACTGCGAGCCATCCTGCTGTCTGAGGTGAAGCTACGCTTCAGCTGCTACTCAGGGAGAACTCCTTTGGAGGCCATATCCCCCGTCCCTACCTCCCACCACCGTCTCAGGACCCCCCAGATTCCGCAGCTCAGGACTTCCCTTGGCTACAGGCAGTCCTTCCGGCTCAACCCCCCTTTCCTCCCAGGTGCAGGGAGCTGAAGAGGCCAGTAAGGAACGGCAACGTCAGAAAGAGCTGGAGAGCAATTACCGCCGGGTGTGGGGCTCTCCAGGTGGTGAGGACACTGGGGACCTGGATGAGTTTGACTTCTGAAACCAGCATTGCCGGTCCTTCCAAGGATTCCAGAATCTTCCTGACTGGCTCTGCCTCCTCATCTCCCACCTTGGGGCCCCGGAGGCAAAAGGTCAGGTTGAAGCCAAGCTCTGGACTTGAGGGTCCCAGCCCAGAAGGTGTGTGTGGGCCCATGAGGAAGGGCTGTTCCAGCTCCAGGGAGCCTCAGCCAGGCCTATGGGCTCCACTCCCCAAACATGCCTTTCTTTGCCCCTTTGAGTTTCCCTGCCCCTGATTTCTTGGCGCGTACCCCATTTTACCCAGAGACATGGTAAGATCTTGTGAGTGGGACATGATGGGAAAAGCAGGCGAGCTGGACAGACTTCAAGAAAGCAGACCCCACCCCCACCCCACCTTGATGCCCTGTTGCTGTTGAGAGCTGCTTGCCCCTCCCTCGGTCTTCCTCCTTCCTGTTCCTGCTGTCCTGTTGTCTGTGATTCTGAGTCAGAAGCCCTCACCTCTGTCGCTGAGGGAATAGGAGACCTTACACATCACCTCACACACAATCCCAGCAAGTGGGTTGGATATGGAGCCACCCGCCATGTTCTTCAGGTTTCTAAATAAAGAACTGGACCATCAGTGCATCGGCCTTTGTGTGGGGAGGGCTGGTCCGTCTTTTTAGGTTGGGGACATGTCCTCTGGTCCTGTTTGCTCTACCCTCCCAGAATGTACCGGTGTGCCTGGGGTACTCGGGCAGAGGTCAGGCCAGCTGAACAAAGTCCACCGGTCTGGAGAGAAATGCTGCCCTCCTCTTGGTAGACTGGCCAGACACTGGCCAGAGGACGGAAGGGGGGTCCCTGAGGGACACAAGTGTCTTATAAACCAGCGTCTGTGCTCTGAAGGGATGAGAATCCTGAGAGCAGCGGCACAGCTACAGGAGGCTTTTGATCCCTCCTTCCACCATCTCTTCCTAGCCCTTAGTTCTAGGGGGAAAAAAAGATTGCCATGTTGGGGGACCAACCCAGGGCTGCACCCAACCAGCCTTTGCACTTGAGAATTCTTTCCCAATCCTCACCCCCTTTACACCCTGAAAGTCAAGAGGTGTCCTGCAGAGACCCTCCCACGCCCACACTGGGCCTCTTCCTTCCTACAGCGTGCTCCGGATTCCACTTGCTAGCCCCTCCCCCTGTTATTTACCATTCCCTGGGAAACTCCACCTACAACCATGGCAGGGCTGCTGCCTACACTCCGGCTCCAGAGTATTCCAGAGACAGGTGTCTCCATCTCCTTCTGACTGCCTAGGACAACTGTGGGCCCCTCTTACCCTGTTTTCTCTCCCAGGTGGAGGACCCTGAGGATAATAAAGGGGTGGTCTCTCCTTTGGGTCCCCAGCTAAGAGAATCCCTTTGTCTCCAGAAGAGCCCCTTCTGGAGACAAAGGGGGCTCCCAAGAGGAAAGGACTGAAGGTGTGCTGCTATGCCATTCCCAGAAGTGGAAGCCGAGAGCTCTGGTTACTAAGGAACTCATGGGGCTGGAGGAGTGCTAATTGTGTGTGTTATGCTTAAGTTGTGTGGAAATGTGGACCAGAACAGTTTCCCACATCCACGTGACCTTCTCAAGGGGACAGATGCCACAGCTGCGTGAGAACTTGGGAGTTGTGAGTGGCCATAGGCAGGCCACTGGGTTCAATTAGCACCCCCTTCACCAGGAAATCCTGTAGAGCCTGAAAGAAGCAGTTTCCCTTCTGATGCTGACCAAGCACCGTCCTCCAGGGGGCAGTAATGAGGAAGGGGGGGGTGACAGTCTGAACAGGACAGTCTTGAAAACTGAGCAGCTGAGCTCTGAAGAGATAGGAGATGGAGGGCGTCTTAGAGGATCCTAAAAGCTGCTGTCCAGTTATGGGAGACACCCTTGGACTGATCAGGAAGCTGGGCAGGCTACCTTTAGTGCCTCGGCGTGGTCAGAAAACACAGAACCCATTGAATCAGTTTGTTCTCTTTTCCTGTCTGTCGACTTTTGGCAGAGTTCCCATGAAGGTCAGGCAGTCTCAGCTGTGCTAAGGCAAATAATAGGAAGAGCGCAGCAGGTGTGTGGCAGATGGCACCCAGAAGAGGGTAGGGAGGGTCAGGGACAAGAACCCAAGTGTAGAAGCACATGGCTGCTTGTGGGGCATGGGTATGAAGGGAGCAGCTTGCCTGTGCCCATGCAGAGGCGCCCTTTCTATTCTGCCACAGCCTGGACCTCATCCCACAAGACTAACGTAACTCATTAAAAGAAATCAATTACTGGGCAGTGGTTTGCCAAACTTCTCACCATTTTCCACTGGTCTACGGATCTCTTGACAAGTGACTTCCTTCTGTCCAGGGCCCTTGTTCCTCCCCGTATCTAACACCCTGAGCTTCTGAGGAAGATGAAGAGGAAGACAACCAACAGACTCAGCTGATAGGCAGTGGGACCTGCCTGTCTTCCGGTCTTTCCCCAGACCACACAACTCCCTATGAGTCTGTCCCCGCCCTCAAGTCCATTCCTCCCTGGGTCATCCTGATGTGTGAGGCTCTGCAGAACAGCTTCCAGAGCTATGACCAGATCCTATCAGTTCCTACACTTCCAAAGATGAAGACTTACGGAGGACACCCAAGGGTCAGAGTGAACTCTACCCAAAGACACTAATACCACCAACCAAGTCCTTATGATGCACTACAGCATGTGGGACCAAACCTGCATTTGCTACTACCCTAGCCTTTATCAGGCCTGATGCTTATACTTCTACACCCCCCGAAACAGCAGGGTTGACTATGCAACAGGCTGTGGTGTTTCCATGACCTGTGGTGACCTCATAATGAAGTGGGCAAATGCCTACATCAACTGGCATGAATCTTGTGGACATGTGGGAACTGCAAATGGTTGAGAAAGCTCTTACCCCTGCAGTCCCTGGCACCCTCTATTGGCTCTGATACCTATGATCAAGGTAACCTACTGAGCAGGCTAACCTAGGGCAGTGCCTCCTCCGGATCACAGCACTTACAGGCACCCTCTCAACATATGTCCCTGAAGTCACTTGTCCAGCATCCCCTAAGGAACGTGGGCCAGGTTTTGAAACTAAATCTCATTCTTGAACCCAAACAAGCCCACTGTTTCAGACCTCAACTCCCCAGGTCTGTGTTTCTCCAAACACATGCTCCAACTCTGCGAAGTTTGGCATCAATCCCCTACCATTGCCCCTACCTCACAAACCCAGGATTGCACAAAGCTGAGACTACCTCTGTGCCTGTGGGTACTGCCCTGACCCCAGCCCAGAAGGGACCTCTGCCTGGCCCTTTCCCGTCTCCAGTGCCCCAACCAATACCATACCCTCGCCTGCCTCTTCAATAACAAACCAGCAGCTCACCCCCTAGACAAAACCACTTCCTCTTTAATTGCTGTTAAAGATTCACATAACCTGCTTTGGAGGTGAGGGGGGCAACCCCTGCCCCCTCCTCACTCCACTCTCTGATTACCTGGTCTTTTGCAAAATATTTTAGCCAGGAAGAAAAAAAAAAAAAAAAGACCGGAAACCACTGACACAGACGGCCCAAAGCCTGGGTTGACTAAGGGAGCAGGGCTGGGCTAGGTAAATCCATTCCAATTCCCCCTTTCTGGGATGGGGCCAGGACCTGGACACCTTCCCAACCACTGCACACCCTCTCAGCCCTGGCTGGGAGGGAGCAAAGGATAGAAACACAGATCAGGAGCTGCTCCAGTAAGAGAGGGGCTGGACAGAAAGGATTGTGGGGGAGGGGCCCCATTGTAGGGGTGCCCCCTTCCCCAGATCACCACGGGCGCTGCACAATCACACGTACG
Organism: Myodes glareolus; assembly: GCF_982192425.1. Taxonomy (NCBI): domain Eukaryota; kingdom Metazoa; phylum Chordata; class Mammalia; order Rodentia; family Cricetidae; genus Myodes; species Myodes glareolus. Next base: position 11,299,058 of record NC_142051.1, on the reverse strand, counting down.
CAGTCACAGTCACAGACACAACCCGAGAGCACCCCCACCCCACCCCACCCCTGCCCACCCTTGGCTTCCCCTACCCTGAAATGCCCTCCCCTCGCCCCTACCCACCCCATCCCCATATTGGGGAACAAAGCAATAAATTACAAGGCCCCTCTCTAGCCCCCTCCTGTTCCAATCCTTCTCCCCCACCCCAAGATCGTAAGGGGAAGAACCCAGGCTCTCGGCTCCCCCTGGCTCTTTAGCTTCCATTCATAGACAGGTAGAGGGGGATTCTGATTTCCACTCCTCGTGGACCCTTTCACAGAAAGGGTTGGGGACCCCTCCACCTCCACGGGCAGCAGGGGTCCTGCCCCTCGCCGCCCTTCCCCCTCACTGGGCAGTGAGATCAGCATGGAAGGGGTGGGGTCCCCATATTGGTCCCAAGTCCCAGGACTAGTCCTCCACCTACTAACCCCTCCCCTCTGGCGTGGCGTTGCCCCAGGAGCCAGCCTGGGTTTTGGGCTTCGGCCACCAGATTGTAGAACGCAGGCAGGACTGGATCTTTTACCCGCCCCTAGGTGGGGACGAGCCAGTAAGTCCGAGCGCCCTGGAGCCGTACAGCTGCAAAGGCAGCAAGTAGACAGACCCAGGGTAATCCAAGTATGGAAACAGTGGAGTAGGGGCGTGTTGAGCTAGGGTCTCCATGCCTCGTGGGGAGAGGGAGGTGAGTTTGTGTCTCCTGGGAGGCGTGTGGGGCTGTGCCCTCGTGGGGGGGTAGGAAGTGCTCCAGTGGGACGGGGTGCGGACTGGAGAGGTGAGTGGGTGCATCTGTCCAGCGGTCCACCCGGTGTGGTCGTGCCCGGCCCGCGCAGGGGTGGGAGGGTGTCTCTCCCGTTGCTGAGCAACTATACCAGCGCTATCGTGGTATCCACGCGGCCCAAGCTGGCAGCGCTGCTCCGGCGCCTCGGGCTGGGCGTGGCGGTAATGCTGGGGGTGGTGGCCGCGCTCGGTGTGGTGGCTGTGCTGCCGCCTTCTCCCGGGCAACCGTGCTGGAGGAGGATGTCTGCACACAGCTGGCTGCCAGCCTGGCGGGCGTAGAACAGGGCCGTGCGGCCCTGCGCATCACGGGCCGCCACATCTGCGCCGTACTGCAGGAGGAAAGAGTCGTATGACCACGCGCCATCCAGGGTACCTCCACCCGCACACCTCCCACTCTACGCCTCCAAGCCCACCTCCGAGCTCCCTTTCCCTACCTCTCCGCTCACGTACCCACAACAGCAGCTGCGTGATGACAACGTGGGCGAGCTCAGCCGCCAAGTGGAGCGGCGAACGGAGCTGCGGGTCCTCCACGCTGGTGTCGAGTGGCCCATGTCGAGCGTGGGCCAGAAGCAGCAGAACAGTGGCCACGTCCTGGGCCTGCACAGCGGCCCACAGCTGGCGGCCCAACGGCTCCTCTGTGGTACCCAGAGGCGCCAGGAACAGCAGCTGCTCGTACTTGGCGCGAATCCACGACTCACGCTCCTCCCTGCAGTACCAGGGACCAAGGGAAAGAGTTGTAGGGAACCTCTAATCAGGACCTCCCAGGAACCGTACCCTCTCCACACTGATGCTCTATCCTTACCGCGAAGAGTCCCGCGTGGGCTTGGCACGGCCCCGAGTGTCGCTCTCCCACACGCGGTTGGCCGTGTCGTTGCCAATAGCCATCAGCACCAGGGTCAGCTCCCGCGGCCAGTCGTCCAAGTCCAACGAACGCACGCGGGACAGGTGTGTGCCCAGGTTCCGGTGGATGCCAGAACACTCAATGCAGATGAGCGCACCCAGATTCAAACTGGCCCACGTGGGGTCTGGGGAAAGGATGCAACACAAGCGGTAAATTCCGGTTGGCAGCATGTCAACAAGACACTCCACATTTCCGCCAGACTCCAGCTAACGCCCCTAGTCTGGGATCCTGCTTCCCAGTTCCCTTAGCAGTGCCCTCGCCTCGCACTCACTGGGAGCTCCACAGTCCACGCAGGTAGAGTTTCCCTTTGCGTTTCGGATTGCCTGGATGGCCACAGCTTCGCTTTGGCTGTCAGTGCGCAGCTGCAGAAAAAAGTGAGGTCGGAGCTGCACCTCTGATCCCCAGCCACTGTTGCTAGTTTCCATCAATAGCCTCAAAAGCGTTTACCTTGACCTTGCTGCTTTCACAGCACTGCAGACTGGCCAGAATCTGACTCTCGATGGCCTGAACCCAGGCATCCCGCTCCTCGAAGCTGGCTGCCTCAAAGTGCCACGTCTGCCCAGTGCTGGACACGATCAGGAACTCAAAGTTTTCCTCTGGGTAGGTGGATGGGAGAAGTCATGAGGGACAGAGTTCAAGCAGGAGGCCTTCCCCAAACCCTTCCTCCCTGATGTCCTTGGAGCCCCTAGGAGTGGGACAGTGGGGGGAGGGGAAGCAGAGGGTGGGAAACAGCAGGAAGCCCGAGCACATGCAGGGAGAAGCAGGGCACCCCATCCCTCTGCACCCCCAGCTTAGCACCCCTCCCGGCTCCCGCTTGTTACCTGCTTTATAAATATTTCTTAAACTACCAAAGGATTTTAGTTTCCACATTTTGCGCTTGGCTGGTTTCCCGAAGCGAAGGAGATAGAGACAGAATGGAAAGTCCGACAGAGAAAGAGACCAAGAAAGGAGGAAGAGGCAGATGGAGAGATGGAGAGACAGTGACAGAGAGAGCCAGAGACGAAGCAGGACAGACAGATGGGGAGAGAAAGCAGAACCAAAGTCAGTGGCCCCAGAGCAGAGTGGAGCGGAAGCCAAGAGCCAGGAGAGTCGGCAGATCTGGAACCCGGGTCTCAGCACCCGGCAAAGAACGGGGCGGCAGGGGGTGGGGAGGCCAGGCAGGTTTTGTGACTAGAGAGAAATCTGGTCTCTGTAGGGGGAGGGATGTCAGACTTTGTGTGAACAGTAGGAAAGGGGCAGAGATAAGGGGCCCGGGGCTCAGAAGGCAGTAGAACTGGGAGCAGGGATTGTTATTGGGGGGTGGGGTGGGGACGAGGACAGGTATGGGGTGAACGCCCAAGGCCTCTTGGATGAACCTGCCAACTGTGGGTTATTGAGAGCAGGGGCTGGGGAGTCAATAGGGGTTGCAGTACCAAATATGGGTGCAAAGGATGGGGTCAGAGGTGCAGATGAGGGCGGGAACTAGGAGAAAAGAGCAGGAGCTGGGAGCAGTGGGGTGGACAGGAGCTGGGTGGTGTCCATCCATTTCCCCACTGAGTTGTGTGCAGTGGTGATGACAGTCAGACACTCAGTTCACACACTTTTCCTGCTCTGCGAGAGCTAGGTCAGGGGTTCGGATACGGGATGAGGGTCCGAAGTGGGAGTGGAACCCCGCCCCCACCACAGCCTCACCTTCAGCCTGCACGGTTGAGCCTTCAGTCTTGGATGGTGTGCTCAATTTCTTCCTCCTCTGCTTCTTTACCATGGGAGATGGTGGGGGTTCCCGACTCAGGGGGCTCAGGTCTCCAGATGGGGTACAGTCTTAGGGAAGGGGACACAGTGCCTCGGTTGCCCTTCCATAGACTTCCCTATAACTTGTATCCTGCCCTGAACTTCCATTTTAGGATATTCCTCCTCAGCTGTCCCTGTCCAAGAGCCCCCCCTTCTGCATCATTCCTGGGAGGAGGGCAGGGGAGGGTTTTAGAATCAGATCTGCATTCAGCTCTTTTTAAAAATAATTTATTTTCATTTTATGTGCATTGGTGTTTTGTGTACATGGATGTCTATGTGGAGGGGGGGGATTGGATCCCCTGGAACTGGAGATACAGTTGTAAGCTGCCATATGGATGCTGGGGATTGAACCCAGGTCCTCCGGCAGAGCAGCTGGTACCCTTAACTGCTGAGCCACCTTTCCAGCCCGTGTTCAACTCTTGGCTGTGCAACTTACTAGCCTTGAGACCTTGAACAAGTTAATTTATTTTCTGAGCCTCAGATTTTTTTTCATCCCTAAAATGGGGATAGTAACGTTGACCTGATAAGTTGCTGTGAGAAACATTTACTAAGGTGTTACTTCCTATTCATGTCTATATTTGTATACTCTACAAATGGAATACAATTTATAGATATAATTTCCAAACACTTCCAACACTGATGGCTGACTATGTGCTGGTTGGTTGGTCAAGGTCCACAGCTTGTTAAACTAAACCTCGGTGAAACTTCCTATAGGGCAGACACTGAGGCATGGCGAGGTCACGTGGCATGGCAAACTAAGGATCTGAGCTCAGACAGGCAGACTAGCTCCAGAGTCTTGCTGTCTTCTGTGCCATGACAGACACAGCATATGAACTCAGCGCCAGTCACCCAGCAGGCAGCCCTTGTGTTCCCTCGAACATTTGTTCCTGCACCAAGCCTCCACTTTACTTCACTTCCCACCCAGATCCCATTTGGATTTGGAAGCCAGTAGATGGAGGATGGTCCCACTAACCGGTGCTAAGGGCCCGGGCCAAATTCCGATCTGGCTTCAGCAGGTGCTTGGATGTCTGGTCCGGTGGAAGCTGCAGGGAGCTGGGGCTGGGGCTGGGGCTGGGCATAGGAGTAGTGGCTTCTGGGGGAAGGAGAGGGAGAAATATCAGTGAGCCTGTCCCTGAGTCAGTCGCCACCCCACACAGCCAGGGTAGCACCAACTCCTCTCGCCACCTTCCTCTGTCCCTGTCTCCTTCCCTGTGCACTCCTGGACCCCACTCACCAGGACCTTCGCCCATCTGGACGGTGCTCATGTCCTTGACCAACCCGTTGATGCTGGCTGAGGGGCCGAAAGCAGAGATAGCCCTTGGGGGCCGCTTGCCTGGGACTTTGACAGTTGTCCGTAGCAAGTCCATCTCTTTGCCGTGTGTACTGTGGATGTAATCCTGTAGAGGTACAGGACTCAGAGTGGCATGCGGGCGGGGGGGGGGGGGGCTTTCAGCTTTTGTGCTGGAAAGTAAACAGTATTAACAGGATACAGAGGGGCTCTGAGAGCTGACTGGACTGGGAAGAGTTCGTAGGGGGCAGTCCTGTCAGACTTGGCCAGGAAGCATTCCTTAAATGGCAGGCCTCCCTGGGGCCTGTCCATGGTACTCTCCCACTGACTGCAAGTCCTTGGGGCAAGGAGTTTACCTTCCTATGCCCATTACAGACAAGCTTCATAAGCCTAAGAGAACAGAACTAAAGGCCCCTGGAAATGATGCCAGGATTTGTCAGAGGCACAGAAAGAACTAGAAGGACATCCAGAGTTTTCTGGTGTGAACCATCTCGGCTACTTACATTAATGCTGGGGTGGTAGAGTAGAAAGCCATTACTAGAAAGAGTCACGTATTTCTTCTTCCATTCTTTGTTCAAGGAATTGCCACTTCTCTTTAGCAAGAAGCTCTGGAAGAGCGAGAAGATGTGTGGGAGAAAAGTCAGCTAAGAACGGCTGCTTCCGACCCTTCTTCAGCTCCCAAACCCCTTACCTGTTTAATGGGGATGGCTCGCCCACTCCCTGTTGTCTCTCCCCGACTGTCTAAGCTCCGCTTCTCAGAGTCACTGCCCCGACGGTTCTGGAATGGTTACTGGAATTAGCCAGAGGATGGGTAGGATACGAGGATGGGAAGTAGTGAAAAGGAAAAGAGGGAGAGCCAACAGAGACATGCAGAGACTAAGGACAACAGGCAGGCAACGGGACAGGAGGAAAAGGGGGCCGGTATGTCTAATACCGCAAAAAGGCTGGTCCTTCGCTTGGCTGCTCGGTGTAGGGACCCTGGGGTGCTTAACCCAGCCACAGTGGCCGCCTCAGCTCGGAGCTCCCGGTGTCCAACATTAGGTGAAGATGGAAGTGAAGAAGAGTAGTCGCTAGTGTGGCCCCCGTTGCTAGCCTGGAGGCAGACAGAGGAGTCAGCAGAGCGTAGCACCTATACCCACCAAGCCAAGCTGACGCCCAGTATGAGACATTCCCTACTGCCATCCTAATTCACCCAGTGCCATCGGCAACACGAATCTTCCCTAGCTCTGTCACACCACTTCAAGTGTTGCAAAGTCTGGTTTCCTGATAAGGGAGGGTGGCTGGCTTAGAGGCGTTGCAAAGGGCTCCTCATGCCTGGCTGATTGCTGGTCCACATTACTTTCTTTTCTTTCTTGCGCAGCCCTGGCCCTCCTGGAGCTCACCATGTAGATCAGGTTGTCCTCAAACTCAGAGGTCCACCTGCCCCTGTCTCTGAAGTGCTGGGATTCAAGTCGTGTGCCACCACCACCCAGCCACAATGTTGCTCTCGAAGCCCACTCATTTTCCCACTTCTGGAGTTGACATCAGTCTCCGACACCCAAACTCACCTGCCCGGCTACAGGAGTCGAAGCGGCTGAATGGCTTGGTGAGCTGGGCAGGGACTTGCAGGCAGCCAGGAGTTGCTGCTGTTTGCGCAAAGTCACCACCTTCTGGGCCACTGGAGGGGAGAGGCGTTGGGGGAGTCGTGAGCAGGAAAGATACCCAAGATCACTTTCCTAGGTCCTCTTCTGAGAAGCCCCAGGAGATAAGATAGTCCCAAGCTCCTTGTCTCTAGACCCCCTTGCCATCTATGGCCTAGCCAGATTCTCCTGCCCAGGAAGAATCTGTGAATTAACCGAGCCTTCCATAGGCTCCCAGACCCCTCCTCGCTCCCAGAGACCAATTTCCTGTCACTGGAAAACACAGAACAGGAAACTGGGAACCTGAAATATCACAGGACCTCCAGCTTTCCACGCTCATGTGCTGGGGACGACCGCACTCACCCTCCTGGAAGACCCGGTCCACATTGAGCCCATAGGTTGCACAGGTCTCATAGTAGCTGCAACGTTTCATGTCTGTGCAGAGAGCCCGGGCTCGAGCGTCACCCACCACTCGCGGAGAGGAGGCACTGATCCTGTCTGAGGAGACAGGCAAAGGGGTAGGATGGGTGAGGTGCCCTCCCGCCAGTGTTGATGATTCCCTTTACCATGTGTCTGGAGCCCAGGTTAGACCTCCTAGAGTTAGGGTGTGGGAGAACATCTGTCCTCAAGTAGACTGTTAAGTGTATAAGCACCTTTGTGAGTGCCAGGCCCAGTAAAGTCTGTATGTATGTGTGTTTTTCTCTCTCTCTGTGTGTGTGTGTGTCTGTATGTGTCTGTCTTTCACTCTCTGTGCATGTGTCTTTCTGTGTGTCTCTGTGTGTGTGTCTAACTTTCTGTATGTGTGTCTTTCTGTCTGTCTGTCTCTGTGTGTGGTTTTCTGTCTCTGTGTGTCTGTATGTCTCTGCATGTGTTTGTCTTTCTCTCTGTGTGTATGTGTCTTTCTTTATGTCTCTCTGTGTGTGTCTGACTTTCTTTCTGTATGTGTGTCTTTCTGTCTGTCTGTCTGTCTGTCTCTCTGTGTGTTTTTCTGTCTCTGTGTGTCTGTATGTCTCTGCATGTGTCTGTCTTTCTCTGTGTGTGTATGTGTCTTTCTTTATGTCTCTGTGTGTGTGTCTGACTTTCTTTCTGTATGTGTGTCTTTCTGTCTGTCCGTCTGTGTGTGTGTGTGTGTGTGTGTGTGTGTCTATTTTTCCAGGCCATACTCCTGAAGCTGAGTGGAGGTTCCTGACAATGGCTCAGACAAACACCCTGAGAATCACTGAACCTGAGACCTGAGTGAGAGGAAAAGTTCAATGCCAGATGTAACAGGTGGGCTACTCATTCTACAAGTCAGAAGCTAGGAGGCAAGGGACAGGCGGAGGCTTGAACCTGCAACAGCATCAGCACCAATATCAGCACCAGCACAGAGTGCCCTGGACAGCTGGACAGCGATGGCAGAGACAATGCTCCTCCTGCCATGCACGGTACAATCTGAGTGATTCTGAGCTCCTACTAGGAGAACTGAAAGTTTTCTGCTCTCCTTATTTCTCCAGTATCTCCATGTTTCCTCTCTGTAGAGAAATTCCTTTCTAACAGTGTCAGCCTGACCCAGCTGACGAGAAAGGCTTTTCAGCCACACTAGGACTTGACATTTCTGTGTGTCCCACGGCAATGGCGTCAGAAATGGCAGAGAGAACACAAGGTAGGCAACATCTCCAGAGATGGTCATTACAGCGGTCCTCTCCTCCCAGGCTGTCCTCATTTCTCTGCAGAGACCTTGGGAGGTTTGTTTGGTTCATTATTTCCTTATTTGGACATCAGGCTCCCTCTAGAGGGTTGCTGGACTCTAAATAGCCAGTTTGACACCTTGCCAAATTATCAGCCATGGTGGGCAATATTTTATAGGTACCCCCACCCTCCTCTAAAAGCAAGGTTTCCATATCCCCTCCTTACCTTGGGTCCCAACCAGAGCCAGGGCCAGACCTCCTCGTCCTTCCCCACGAAGGGAGCTCAGCTGCCCATGGAGACGGCTCACAGCCTGGAAGCTGCTCTCATCCTCCAGGCTGAAGACGAAGATCACAGCATCCGCCCAGCCTGAGAACTTACAGGGGATGAGAGGGCAAACACAGGGTCATACAGGCCCCATCCCCTCTGGGTACCATTCAGAGGCTGTCCTAGCAAGACAGAACGCTTCCATGTCCAATACTGATCCCAGCCAGCCTACTACAGCCACCGCCTCCATTCCTCACCTTGGCATCGGGCGCTCCCGCTTCCTCTCGGATCAGCACCAGATGAGTCTGCCCGTCCACCAGCATCTCTTTCTTGTACTGTTCACCTGTCCAGAAGAGTTGAGTCAAGTCACCGAACCTTCTCACATCCCCTCAACTTTAGTTCTTGTGCCTCAAGTCCCATCTTGGTACCTGCCCAGGCCCGGATCTTACTGGTGGATCCCTGGCCCCCAGTCTTAGCTTACTGTGGTTCCTGGGCACTCACTCTCTGTCTTCTCCAGCACCTGGTATGAACCTGTGAGGAATCTGTGGATGAGGGAGGACTTCCCACTTCTGACATCACCCAGCACACCCTAAAGGAGAGATGTGGAACAAGATGCCGGGTCTGCTCATGCCAGAGAACCCACAGGGACTGGCTACCCAAAAAAGGCCCTCCAGGGCCTCCGGTCAGCTGGGAAGAGCAGGCAAGAAATGACCCCAAAGTTTAAACAGACCACAAGCTAAGCAATACCCTTTTGTGTGTGTGGGGGGGGCGCACACACGTGTGAGCTATTCACTGAACACATTAAACCGCGTGTGTAGTAGGGTATACTACTACAAGGCATTAGCTGAAAGTTTTTACTCTGTTTATTACTGTTTAAAGCAAAAGAACACTAAGCGTTTTTTTTTAAAAAAAAAAAAAAGTGCGGGACTGTAGAGATGGCTCAGCGGTTAAAAGCAGTAGCTGCTCTTTCAGAGGTCCTGAGTTCAATTCCCAGCAACTCATGGTGGCTCACAACCATATATAGTGGGAATCTGACGCCCTCTTATGGAATAAAGGCGTACAGGCATATAGAACACTTATACATAAAATAAATTAATAAAATCTTAAGAAAAATGCTAGAAAGAAGAAGACTGGACAAATGGGAAGAGACAAAACGAAGACAAGTTGTGAGGATGTTCTGAGCAGCCAGCCCCTTCAAGAAGGCTATGCTGCTCAACTCAATTCGGAGCGTTCTTGGTTCTCAAAGAGAGGAGAGGGGCAAAGGGAGAGAATGGGGCATGCCTGGGGAAGTAAAGCTCGCCTGCAAGTCAAGGACCTGGGCTACCTACCAGGCGCAGTTCAGGAATTGAGCGGCTCAGAGTCCATTCCTGGCTATTGACCACAGCCTCTGCAAAGGGAAAAGTGCAGTAAGAAGGAAGACTGTGGCCTAGGAGGACTTCCAGCCCACAGGCGTTCTCTTTTCTGAGGGCTTCACCTAACCCCTCAGACCCTGCCTGCACTGGAGAGTGGTCCCCAGTCCTCCCATCCCAGCCACTCTCTCCACAGCTGTTGCCGCCGCTCAGTGGTTGCTTAGCAACAGAGCTGGCAAGACGAAAATACTTCAGTTGGCATCTCCCTTAAAACACATCCTCAAACGTGGGTCCCTGCCCCAGACCAGATTAGGACGACTTTACTAGTGATGAGTCTCCTCCCACCACATAGAATAGAGGGTTCCGTCCCCCCCCCCCCGACATTCTCAGAGCAGACCTAAGGCGGAAGGCCTGAGTCCTAGAATGGAGTGGGTCTCCCTCAATCTCCATTTCACAGGAGCGAAGAGGTGGTGAGGGCTTTCCTGCCCTTTTTCAAGGTCAGTGGCACAGGTAGTTCTAACTCCTGTTCACCGCCCAAGGGAGACAGAACTTTGATTTTTCCTTTGCCTAGATCTCCATAGCCTCCGAAAGAACCGTGTGGGGACGGTAAGGCTCCGTTCCCAGGCAGAGAGAAACCACAGGCCTGGGGAGAAAAGATTCTCCTTGCACCCGCCGGGTCCAACCCCCGCGCCTGACACTGGCCGGACGTTCCCGGGGCGCCGCAGCTGCGGCGGGAACTCGGGGATCCGGAGCCATCTGCTCCCACCCGCTCAGGAGCCAAACCCCCCGGGGCCGCCCCCGCTTCCAGACCCGCCTCCCCTCCAGGGAATGTGAGCGGAACCGAGTCGTGGGTCGCTACCCACCCCCCCCACCCCCGCGCGCCTGTCTCTACTATTTAGAAAATAATAAAAGCACCCCTTGGGAGGAAAAAAAATTAAAAATTAAATAAATAAAGCTACCTCCTTGTATGGCTTCCCAAGTCTCCTGGGCTAAGAATTGTCTTTACAGCAGTTCCGCCCCCTGACTCACTCCGGGGTCAGCCCTGAGCTGGTTTCGACGCCGCTGTGGGGCGGGGGTGGGTAGTGCGGGAAGCCAGGCTTCCTATCTGCCCCCTTTCAGTTCACATTTAAATCTGCACGTTCCAGCCCCCGCTCACTCAAGAACCGCCCAATCCACCTTCAGTGCCTGGAAAAACCGCCAGCCGGCTCTCAACCCAGGAAACCTGTCTCTGGCGAGGAACCGGCGGCAAGGTCACTGCCACACCACCTGTGTCAATTACTCTGGGGAAACTGAGGCTCCTAGCTTCCCTGCATCTCCAGTGTCCCTCAACACAAGGCAAAGTCCCTATCGCCTGACTTCTAGACTCCAACCAGGGCTGAGATTGGGGTCTGAGGCTTCTGTGGGATGCTTTCCTACAGTAAGCATTGACCAAGGCCACGGTTCTCCAGGAAGCACCAAAACACTCCTGTCACGTCTCCTCGCTTCAGGACCTCTTCCTAGTCTTTGCCCCAGCCCTTGGTGGAGAAGCGAACCTAACTCCTCCATCCACTCAAGAGAAAAGCTTCCCTCGTTCTTGCACAGCGTTCCCCCAACCCCAAATAAGCCTTCAGGTATCTCCGGCCCTGACCCTTCTTCCTACTCACTAGGGGAGGCGCGTAGCTCTGCGCCCAGCAGCTCCCTGGACCCGCTGCTGGAAGACAAGCCTGGGGGTCCGGGAAGGGGACCGGGGCCAGGAGGCCCCCCTGTGCTCTTGGTGAAGATACCGCTGATAAACTTGAGCATCTTGCGGTCACGAGTGGACGCTCGGCCGCCCTCCCGGCCCCTTTTCAGCCCTGGAGCTGGTGGCTCCAGAGTGATAGGGGGTGCAGGCCCGAGGGGCTGCGTGGAGGTGGCGGTGACAGAAGTGGCTGGAACTGGGGTTGCTGGCACGGTGAGCGGAGGAGAGCCGGCAGTGGGTCCTGGATGCAAGTCACTATTGTCCAAGGTCTTACTCTTGCCTTTCCGTGGGGATAGCTTCCCTCTCGCTCCAGCCCCAGCCCCGACCCCACCAGAGGTCGTGACTGCAGCTCCCCCTCCCCCGCCGGTCGCAGTGGCAGAAGCTCCAGTTCCAGCGCTGCTCTTTGACCCCTTGACCCTGGGCTTGCCCTCGCTTTCGGGCCATGACAGGCGGCTACCCGCGCCCTTGCCCCCGCCGGCTTTGGCTCCACTAGTTGTCACGGTCTTGAAAGGCTTGGGAGCCGGTGGAGGAGGCGCCACCTTGAGCCTTCGGCTGCCGGTGCCAGGATGCGGGGAGGACGAGCCCGGGACGCCGCCTCCCGTCCGGCCTTCAGGTTCCGGACCCCCCCAGCTTGGGCTGCTGAGTAGAGGGCGTCGGGAGGAAGAGGGGGCGCCCCCCGGTTTGGAGTCTGGACTCAGCCCCCCGGAGAGCGGGGGTCCCGGAGGGGCGGCCCAGAGGGACAGTCGGCGGCCCGGAGCCGGGGAGACCGGGCGAGCCGGACTGGCCGGAGCCGGGGACAGCGTTGGGGGCTCCGCGCCCCCGGCGCCCGCGCTACTGGTGCTGATCCACAGCGCATCCTGCCGGTGGAAGAGACGCTCGTGCCGCTTCTTGCCGGGTTCCTCCGCGCCTCGGGGGCTGCCAGGATCTCGGGGCTCGGAGCTTCTGGCCCCGGGGGCGCTGGCCGCCGCTGCAGACGGAGAAGGCGGCGGCGGAGGTACCGACTCGAGCTTGACCAGGGTCAGCGAGATGAGGTAGGTCGTTGTCCGGCGCTGAAGCGCGCCCGCGCCCCGGCTCATGGGGCCCGGAGACCCCCGAGCTGGGGAGGGGAGGGAACTCCCCGGGACTGCCTCAGGGGGGCCCGGCCATGGGGCCGCCCTGCTCGCTGCCCCCAGTCCCCGGACCCCACTGAGCCCCCAGCCCGGCTCCGCTGTCGCCGCCGCCTCCGCCGCCTCCTCTTGCGCCCCCCTCCCATCACATGGGGCGCCCCCTCCCCATGCTCCCCGCCCTGCGCTCCCACCCCCTTGGAGCCCCGGGACCTTGGTGCTGCTCCAGGGAGGCGCGCCGGACCCTGCACCCCGGCCTGGGTGGGGGCGCTGAGATGGGCGGAGGAGGGTGGGGAGGACAGTAGTGGGGGCAAATGGGTAAGAAGAAAAAAGGGGCAGAAAAAGGGGACAGGGGACTGGGGGAGAAGCACGGGTGCGGGGAAGGCAGGGGCGGGAATGCGGACTCAATGGGCAGAGGCCACGGATGCAGTGGGAAAAGGGGGGTCTTGAGGATAGGAGACTAGTAGGGCTGTCTGTGCGGGGGATTCGCTGGAGCACGGGGAGGATGCTAGGGATGGAGAGATTGGAGGCGGTGGGGGAGGAAAGAAGGAACGGGAGGGGTAGGAACCCAAGGGTCTGGGGTCTGGGAGGGGAGGGGCGTGGATCCTGGCGAAGAGTCCGGGGGGCCTCGCCCGGGATCGGCTCGGTCCGGATGCGCGTTGTGTCCGGGCGCTCCCCTCACATTGAGGAGGAGGCGGCCCGCGGGCCCCCCCATCTCATCTCCCCCCCCCCCAGCACCGCTGTCTGCTAGGGCGGTACAAAATCCAGGACTGGATTTCCCTTCCAAAACCTGGACTGGATTTCCTGGGTCTTGGATTCACCTCCGCCAACTACCTGGCACCCTCCTTTCTCACACCAAGGTTAGGGAACACGAATGTGGAGTGTGACATTTAGGGGCAAAAGTAAAAACACTGATCTATTGGCTGGACAGGTACAGGAAACAAAACTCTTTTGGTCTCTGTCAATTCTGGGGAACTGAAACCGGAATATTGTGAGCCCTAACATTCCTTCCCAGGACCCCTGTTCTTTCCTTTCTCGGGGTACCTGGATGAATTTCCTTTCTCATCACCCAGCCCCCTCTTCCACCCCAACTCCCACCCCATACTGAATACTTTTACGGCACTGCGGCTTGGACTGATTGTCCCAAAGTGAACTTGGAAAGTGTTCCCCAGGGATGGGGACAAACAAGGAACTTAGTAGGGTAGAAGCGAGGGGGGGGGGGGTGCCTCTCTCTAGAGGAGAGAGACTTGAGGACTCCTGAGCCCAAGCTGCAGCGTGAGTCAAAGGCCCCAGCTCAAGGTGGAAGAAATACATCTACCAATTGACACCCCCCTATTCCAAAATGCATCTAGTCTCCATAGCAACCGTAGCTCCAAGAGTGCCTCAGAAGCTGTGGCGGGGATAAGCGGAGAGGAGGGATCAGTGTGTAGAATGGGTGGGGGACCAATCAAGGGACGCTGGGTTAGTGAAGGCACTATCTCACACCTGGTTACCCACCTACGGGAGATTTTTGCTCCCTGAACACAAGGAACCCCCTCAGTTGAGGTAGTGGGAGCCGGCCTCTTAGGTTTTTGCCTTCAGTCTCCTGAGGTCTATGTAGCCGGGCTCTTAGAGCAGGTTAAAGGGAGCGGCATAGTGAATGGACACCATTTGCGCTGTGTCCCCACCCCTTTAGGGGCTTTGGAGTTCAAGGCTTTGTCCTCCAGAGGGGCAGAGAAACATGAGCAGTTAAATCCATGCAGAAGATAGGCTGAGTCCCCATGGAGGGGGGCGGTGGGCAGGAAGGAAGAAAGTCTCCCTGAAGCCTTGGAGACCCCTGCCCAGGATTTAGAGTCTCGGCGGTCCTTTGATTTGGCTTTCCACCCTCTTGACGCAACCGAGACTATAATAAGTGAGGGCCGTGGGCGGCTCTTGGAAGCAAGAGCCAGCAGTGTGTTCGGCCTGATGCGGGGTAAGGGTTGGGGGCCGAACCGGGTTGTGGGGAGCCCTTTGTCCTCCAGAGGCCCGTACCCACTCTCTCCCAGATCCTATCTTGGAGGTCAATTTCTTAGGGAGTTCTCTTCAGAACTAGGATGACACCCGAGGCAGGAGACACTATCATGAAGGAGAGGATAAGGGGGAATTGTCAGCTTCTTAATATTGGGGGGGGGGCATCTCAGTTTTCCTTTGTGTTCAGTGGGAACAGATTGCTGTCTCACCCAGGGTAGAGCAAGTTACCTATGAAGAGTATATCCTTGACAGGTGAGGTGGTGTACCCTTTTGAGGATGCTGAGGCAGGAAGATTGCTGGGAGTTCAAGGCCAGCCTGAGCTACACAGTGAGTTCAAGGCTAGCCTGAGATAGACAGTGAGTTCAAGGCTAGCCTGAGCTACACAGTGAGTTCAAGGCTAGCCTGAGATAGACAGTGAGTTCAAGGCTAGCCTGAGCTACACAGTGAGTTCAAGGCTAGCCAGAGACAGACAGTAGGATCCAAACCCAGTCTCAAAAAGGAAAAACAAAACAAAAGCTAGTGTGGGGCTGAGGTGTAGAGGGGTGGAGCTTGCCTGGCACACAGGACGCATGGAGGCCCTGGGTTCCGACACACACCTCACACAGAAGTATGGGGTAAAGGTCTACTCTGCCTCCCACTAGTCTCTCTTTGCCCCTCCTTCTTGTGACTTTTTTTTTTCCCAATAGTTGTTCATTATGTAGTTGAGTTTGAGGCTGGTTTAGGATTTGCTATGTAATCCAGGCTGCCCTAGAACTCTTAATCCTGCTCTGTTCACCCGAGTCTTGAGGCTATAGTGCTAGGAATACTGGTGTACCCTATCTCACTAGTTCTCCCCTTTTCTAGAACTAAGGGAGTGTCTTTGCCTGGTCCCAACCCCACTCTACTTCCGACGAAGGTAGGATCTAGAGTTCTTCCCTGGGTGGTCCTACTAGGTCCCCTTTTCCATTACCTGGGATATCAGAGGAGACACAGCTGTTGTCCTGTCAAAGGGTTGGGTGCAGGCAGAAGCTGAATGATACTAGCTTCAGAAGAGCAAGGAGGAGAGAGAGGCATGAGAAGGGAATGGGACTATCCCACCACATCCTAAACCATCCCATCCTTCCTCTAAACTGTACCCTGGTGTCAGGAGGTGTCCTTGATGGAATGTTTTTTTTTAACATCTCCTTCATGGAAAAGTTGCTGAGAATGGAGAGGACTGATAACTGGAATGGCCAGGGTATGATAAATACGGGTTTCTGCCAGGCACACTTCACAGGCAAGGAAGCTTGCTTTTGTGAGTTCCTGGGCATCCACAGATGGATGAAATATAAACAGATCCCCCAGTTCCTCCACAGTGGCCCTTGGTGGAGGGAGAACAGGCTTGCCAGGGCCCCACCACAGGATCCAAGGCTACAGTGGGCAAGGAGGATGTGGCGGATGGTGTTGCCATGACAGCACTTCCTCCCTGTGTTGTCATCACTTACTCTAATGGCACTAAGGAGGTAGAACGGAAGGCACCAAGGAGGTGAGGGGAAGACAAAAAAGGGAACACAGGAGGAGAGGGACTGAGTCAAGTCCTGGGGACCTCACCACACTGCAGCTATACAAAGCATGCAGCTTAAGTGTTGGTGTGTCCCTGACATATCACACCCCCTCCCTTCTGCGTGTGTGTTTCTCTCCGCTGGAAAGAAGAGGTCCCTGATCTTTAGTGGGTCCTGGGAATGAATACATTATCAAGTCCCAGAACCTCCTGCCCCTGAGTGCCTCCCGTTCTGGACTCCCCAGACAGGGACTACATCTATCTAATGGGTCTGTTACAGCCTGTCTCCCCAACGCTTATCCACTCTCTACTGCCAAGAAGGTCAACTCCACAATGACTATTATTTTGTTCAGAGGCGATTTTGGAAAGGGGAATAATGAGGCTCCCCTCCACATCTTTTTCCATCCTCCCCAAACGTCCTCTTCCCGAGTCCCAGCTCCATCTTACAAACTAGGAAGTGACGGCTTGAACAGCAAGCAGTTATGATATGACACGGTTAAGCCTTTCTGTGTCCCCTGCTGGTCCCCCAAACAGTCACGTTAGGGATTGATGCATCTCTTACCTCGTATGCTGTCCAGTGAGGCCTGGATGCCATCTCGGAGATCAGGGTCACCCACTCTCTCTGCTAGCTTCCTGAGTCGGCTTAGAGCCTGCTTGGCCACCTCATGTCGTCTGACTTCTGCTCTTACTGTGGCTAGAGCCAACTGCCTCTGGGCATGCATGTTGCACAGACCTGGCTCGCCAGACTAACAACCACCCCTGGCCCTGAAACCCATGACCTCCCAGCCCCCAAACTTCAGAAGGCCCCTTCTGCTGTGCCCCAGAACTCCTCAACCCTGCCCGCCCTTCCGTCTGTCGGCCTCACTTCCTGACTGGTGAGTTTCAAACCCACAACCCACACAGTACTTACTACCTCTTACACCTCCTGCCCCCTCTAGCGTTGGCCCTTCAGCTCTGACAGTCAATCCCGGCTATGGCTCCTGTCAGGTGACGGGAGCTACCTTAATCAGAGTTCTCACAGCCTCTGTGGGAGGTAGCTAATTAAGATGGGTGTTGGTTCTGGGAGAATGTGGCCCGCGAGATCACAGGTAGGATCTTGTATTCTTGGCGATCTGCAGATTTGTCTGAGAATCACACAGAAATCCACATGCCTTGGTCTGTCACCACAGAGGCCTGTCTGCTAGTGTCCAGCTATTCATTACTGGATGCCCAGCCATTCAAGCCAAGACTCATCCTGCGGATCATCAAGAGTTCAAGTCCCAGTTATTCACCCCTCTGTCTACATGTTCTTATTGGCTTCCCTTAGTCAGCTATTCACTAGAACCATCTCCTGTTTATAGGACCCAAATAGTTATGAAAAAAAATGGGTTGTAGGGGAGGAAAATCACCTATAACCAGAAAAAACTATGTGCTCCAAGTCCAGCTTCTGTCCTAATAATTAGCATGTGTATAACATGTCCAGCTTCTGTCCTAATAATTAGCATGTGTATGACATTTAACCATTTACAACATGTTTTCATATATATTAACGACAAGCCCAAAGGGTAGGATAATTTACCACCATTATGCAGAAGCGCAAACTGTTGCTCAGAAAGGCCCATATCCGGTGAACAAAGATCCAATTGTACTTTTAATTTAATACACACACAGCTGAGATACTCGCCAGCTAGTCCCTCAGAACCATTGTTCTGCTCTTGGGTCATGGCCTGATACAGAAGAAGAAAGAGGAATTGAAAGAGAAAATGGAGATAAAGAGAGTTGGGAGGTTGTAGGTAATGGGTAATTGGCTCAATTTTTTTTTTGACAGGTGTATGGTGCACACAGTGTGTGTGTTCCCATATGTTCTGGTTTCATCTCTTTTACTGTGATACAGTTCCCTGGCAAAAAACGAACTTAGTCAAGAAGGGTTTATTTCAGCTTAGGGTTCTGCGTTACAGCCCATTGCTGTGGGGTGTCATATGCTCACCTGTTTGTGTTCGGTTCTATTGCCACTCTTGTATAGTTCATAACTTTCTGCCTAGGGAATGGGGCCACCCACTGTGGACCGGTTCTTTTTCACATCAGTTAACTAAATTAAGACACCCCACAGAGACTTGCCCACAAGCCAATCCCGTGTAGAAAAAACTCATTGAGCCTCTCCCCCCAGATGATCCTAAACCCTATCAACACTGTTAGAGCTGCCCGTCACAGCAGGTGTGAGCGGGTGCACATGGTCATGTGTGCCTTTGTGTGTGTGTGTGGGGAGGGTTAGTTCAAACTTGTCATTGTGTCTTCCTTGATTGCTCTCCTGACGTGAGAATTTACAAAGGTATTTATTATGGGGATTCAAAGGGTAATGCAGGCTCACAAAATACAGGACAAGGTGGAAACCGCTTTGGGTCCAGCCGCTGTGTCCCTCTGCTCTGCCTCAGGGAGATGTGAACAACCGCACAAGCTTGTTTCTATTCCGACCTCCCAAGAGAGCAAGAGAGACCCCTCCTCTTCCTAATAAAAGCTCACATCTGCATACAGAAGCCACATCCTAAGACCAGTACCCCAAAGCTACTGGTGGAAATGAATTCCCACAACACTCTCCACTGTATTCATTGAGGCAAGGTCTCTCAGCAAGTCCAGAACTTCCTGACAGGATAAACTAGCTAGCCAGCTTTCCCCGAAGACCCTGTCTCCACCTCTAGAGTGCCAGAGTTACAGCAAGCAGCCTGCTTGGCCTTTATGTACACTCTGGGATCCAAGTTCTGGTCTGTATACTTGCAGAATAAGCCCTTTATCTTCACAGCTTTGGCCTAATTATTTTGTTTCAAAGACATTTTGAACCTATCTGGACACACCAAATTATTTAATTTTGTATCACTTCTTTTAAAAAAACTATTTTAAAAGTATTTTATTTTATTTTATTTTACTGTTTTTCGAGACAGGGTGTCTCTGTGTAGCCCTAGCTGTCCTGGAACTCACTCTGTAGACCAGGCTGGCCTTGAACTCACAGAGATCTGCCTGCCTCTGTCCTCCAAGTGTTGGGATTAAAGGCGAGTGCTACTATGGATCAGCCATTTTTTATTTTAAAAAATTATTTCTGTGTATGAGTGTGCCTGCACATATGTATGTGTGCTACGTGTGTGCTTAGTACCTCCATAGGTAAGAAGGTATTGGGTCCTGTGGAAATGAAGCTATGGATGGCTGTGGGTCACCATGTGGGTTCTGGGAACTGAACTCGAGTACCAACTCTCTAGATTTTCATACATATTTTCTTGAGGATAGTTTATGAAGGGTAACTCTCAACGTCTTTATATTTGGAAAGAAAGGGGTTGAGTTGGGAATCATTTACTGGACTCCATAAAAATGGGCTAGACAGTAATAACTGAGTGGCTAGGTACTGGGTAGCGACTGAGGCATTTTATATATTCTAGCTCCCCCAGTGCTCATAGCAATCTGGGAGTTGCCAGAGTAGCATTGTTAGAGGTAGGTGCATCACCATCTATCCCCATTTTATGGCTGAAGTAGAGAGGGCTTAAGTACTTGGCACACACAGTCACAAAGTTAAAACCCTGCAGTTTGACTCCCCCATTAGGACTAGCCTGTAGGCAGTTCAGGATGTGAGCACACAGAGACTCCAGTCACTGTGTGGAGTTGATGGGGGGGGCGATTTTTCTAAGTTATTTCCCTCCAAGGCCACGAGGAAGGGAAGAATTGTGCCATCTCTCACTTCTATTCAAAGGGTACTATGTCCAAGCGCTTATACAATAACGTTATTGACCCATTATACCCCATCTGGAGTGAAAATATGGAAAATCGGGGTTGGAGAGATGGCTCAGTGGTTAAGAACATTGGCTGCACCCCCCAAAGGACCCGGATTAAATTCCCAGCATCCACATCACAGCTCACAACTGTCTGTAGCTCCAGTTCCCCAGGGATCTGACACCCTCGCACAGACGTACATGCAGGCAAAATACCAATGTACTAAAGTAAAAAAAAAAAAAAAAAAAAGTATGGCCGGGCGGTGGTGGCACACGCCTTAATCCCAGCACTCGGGAGGCAGAGGCAGGCGAATCCTGTGAGTTTGGGGCCAGCCTGGTCTACAAGAGCTAGTTCCAGGACAGCTAGGATTCTTATACAAGAAATCACTATCTCAAAAAACAAAACAAACAAACAAAAAGTATGGATACTCTTTATTTATTCATATTCCGGTCCCGCCCCCACACCTGTGTCATTTTGTGCCAGTCAAGTGTTCTAAAGATGTAGAGGACACCAGTGTCTGCGCCTGTGATTTTGTCAGGAATAGGAATGCACCGGCTTCAAGTCACTGTTTCCACTTGAATTTCTGGCATGGTCACACTGCAGAGGAAGGAATGCAGAACAGGACATGCGTACTAGCAGACACATTTAACAAATGCGTGAGGATTTGCCGGCTGTTGCTATGCCTGACTTGGATCCTCTCTAGCTGGGCTGCACACTTCAATATTTGTCTCCTCTTGCTGTTCCAGAGTGTGACGCACGAACAACAAAACGATGGCATCATCGTGAGATTACCGTGAAACACGGGATAAACGGCGGGGAAGGGTTATCCTTGGAGGGGCGGAGCCCCTTCCTCCCACCTCTACAAGTCCCTTTTATTTTCTGTTCACCTGAGTCCTCGGATTCCTAATGTCGCACCTTGGAGCACAGGAATCCAGGGTTTTGAAGTTTAGGCTCTGTTCCCTAAGAAATTGTCTAGAAACCCAGTCTTCAGCTTTTTTAAGTTTCGTCCAATGAAGAAACTGAGGGAAGGACTAGGAGGCGGGCTGGTGACGTAATGCAGATTGATTGGCACTGAAATCCTGGATGTCCTGGATTAGCCACGAGTTTCGCCAATCCAGAGGCAGGGGTGGGACGGTGCAGGCGCAGAGAGTTGATTTGGCTGGCTTGGATTTAAAGCGATAGAAGCTGTTGGAGTCCTACAAGACGGTCCCCTATACCCTCTCCTCAAGTCCTTGGGACCATTTGGGTCCCCAGAACTGGGGAGATGGTTTGCGGCGGATTTGCCTGTTCCAAGAATGCGTTATGTGCTCTCAACGTGGTTTATATGGTGAGGTTTTGGAGGTGGGGAAAGCTCCGGGACGGAAAGAAGGGAAGAATTTCTAGGGTACTTCCGGTGGGAAGAGGGGTTTACTGGGGGTTCTGGGAAGCTTCCCAGAAACTTCCGGCGAAGAGGGAATTCCTGGGGACTTCTGTGGAAGAGAAGAGACTTCCGGTGATGAGGGGGTTTGTTTGGTGGTGGGGAGGGGTGGATCGAAGACTGCGGGCCTATAGTCCCAGTCTTCACTTAATGCTCCAGTTTCTTCCCAGATTAGAGATGCTGGACAACCCTAAGGTGTTGGTATCTCGAGACGCTACTGCCATTGCCCCACGATCCCAGCTATTCCCAGTTACTTGCCAAGAGCGCCCAGAAAGCACACCTCAGTTGGTTACCCTCTTTATTACAAGGGGTCGTGGACTAGCCTTTGGCTGTGCTAGAGTTCTTTGGCGATGACAGGGTCTCACTATGTAGCTAGTACAGGTTAAGCTGGAACTTTGTTGTGCTGCAGTTGCATGTGTCACAGGTGTGAGCCACCACATCAGGCTGAAGTGTTCTCTACTTTCTGTTTCTTGCAGCTTGTGGGCTTATTGCTCATTGGCGTGGCTGCCTGGGGCAAGGGCCTGGGTCTGGTGTCCAGCATTCACATCATTGGCGGAGTCATTGCTGTGGGAGTCTTCCTTCTCCTGATTGCAGTGGCTGGGCTCGTGGGGGCTGTTAACCATCACCAAGTGCTGCTCTTCTTTGTATCCTGACCTGGAGTAATTGGGGTCCCTGGGTTGGCTTTTCCTAAAAGGGCAGGGGACCTCAGATGTGTCTCTTTGTTCTTATTCTGTAATTCACGGAAATTGACGTTTTTGTTCTCAGTTCGATAAAACTACGGCTTTATGGACAGAGAAGGGCCTTGAACTCTGCCCTCTCATCTGCCACATTGCAGTTACAAATTACACTGAGATTTTTAAAGACAAAAAGTGGGATTGTGCTACATAGCCCTGCTAGCCTGGAACCTACACCAGGCTGGCGGCCTTCACACTGAGATATTTTCAATGGAAACCAGATCTTTTTTGCCATAACTTCCTCTCAGTACATGATCATCCTTGGCTTGGTCTTCATCTTCCAGTTTGGAATCTCTTGCTCATGTCTGGCTATTAACCGCAGCAAACAGGTAAGGTGATGCCTTCTCAAATGTGTGCTTTCCCCACCTTTAAAGCAGTTAATCTGACCCTTTCATACCTTCATCCTCTGACATGTATGGCTATTTCCCCAAGATGTAGAATCTGAGAAAGACACTTGACATTGTCTGTGATCATGACATGCGTCCTGTTTCTGTGGGAGTCTGTGTGCTGATTGCCCTTGCTAGAGCAATTGGAGCACTTGGAGTGCAGGGGTAGGGAGATTGATGTTCCTCTGCCTATATGCTCTAGACAGATGTCATCAATGCGTCTTGGTGGGTCATGAGCAACAGTACCCGGCATGAACTGGAGAAAAGCTTTGACTGCTGTGGTTTGTTCAACCTTACAGCTCCGTACCCACAAGACGATACCGCCTGCAGTGCCGTAAGTTGAAGGATGGGGGCACAGCTAGGAAGAAGTGGGCAAGGGGCATAGGTGGCCTCAGGGTGAGGTGTTGGTCTTTACTGAGTGATGCTAAAGAAATAGAGGCCGCAAGGATTTAGCCCAGTGGGACTCCAGGCTGGGAATGACACTCATTGTAGCTACTTTTGTCTGTCCTCAGATGTGCAAGACCAGGAGTTCTGTGTGCCAGATGTGTGGGGAGAAATTCCTTAAACACTCAGACAAAGCCCTGAAAATCCTAGGTGGTGTTGGGCTCTTCTTTAGCTTCACAGAGGTAATGATTCCCATTTCCTTCATGTAGACACCTATAAGCCTTAAAACCCAAGATTCAAAAATAATTTGCTTTCTCTCTCCCTTTCTGTAGATCCTTGGTGTTTGGCTGGCAATGAGATTCCGGAATCAAAAGGACCCCCGAGCCAACCCCAGTGCCTTTCTATAGACTTGGTCTTCCAGATAGGATCTTTGAAGCCTAGGCTGGCTTCCAACTTTCTATGTAGCCAAGGATGACCTTGGGTTCTGGATCCCCTGCCACAGCCCCCAGGTGGTAGGATCACAGGTGTCACCACACTCAGCAGCCTCTGGATCCTCCTGACTTGGTTTTGCGCTCTCCCAGCTTTTTAGACCACCCCCCCAACCTAAATTTTTGAAAACCTAGGGTGGGGACTGCCATCTGGTTTTTAAGGTCCCTTGCCTCATTCCCTAAAAACCCATCAAGTGATAGACAATTTTGTCTTTACATATTTTGATGGGAACAGGATATAGGGACCTCTCCCCAGAGAATACAGTATACTTCTAGAAGCATGGGTGGGGGCTGCACGCCCTTGATAACCGTTTTCCCTCCTTTCGACTCCTTAGGTTGGCTCCAAGGACAAATCAGAAAGTACCAGGGGGAAACAACTTTCTTGAGGGGTGGGGGTGCTGGGGCTTTAGCCCAGGGCCTCACACATGCTAGGCAAGTGTTTCCACCACTGAACTACAGTCCCAGCCCCACCCAGAAGTCTTGCCAAGGCAGGACCCAGAATGAAGCAGTGAACTCAAAACTAAAGCCATTTTAACTGAGTATTCAGAGAAAGGAATTGATTCTTTCCAACCTTGTCAGCCAAAGAGCTGGGCTGCTCATCTGGGTCCTGTGTAACTGTCTACAGATGTTACAGAGAACCTTCTTCCCATGGGGCCCTCAAATCTCCCAAAGGCAAAGCCAATCAGAAAAACATTAAAGAAAAAAAAAGACCGTATTTCCATATTTCTTTGTCTCGTTTTGCTGTATAAAAAAGATCCCAATATAAATCAGGGAGGGGAGAAGACAGATACACCCACCCTTTAGTGTAGAGAATGGGAGGGCAAGAGGGTAAACTTCCTAAGGAGAAGTGGGGAAGGGAATGTCATTTAAGGCTTAAAATATTCTCTGTAAAAAACTGGAGGAGTCTCCACAGCCCTAGAGGAAGGCAGAGGTTGAGTCTCGTGCTCAGGTGTCCAGAGATGAGGAAAGGCAGCCAGCCACTCTTCTCACTCTGGGTCACTTTCTTCCTTGTGCAGGTAAGAGTGCTGCAGGGCCCGGAAGGCAGAGATCCGCTTATGTGGGTTAAAAGTCAGCATCTCCTAAGGGGAGAGGCAAAGGTCAGAAAGCGGAAGAGGGGGTGCCCACCCTAGAGAAGCTGCAAGGGGTTTCCTTCTCCCTACTCTGCCGCCCACTCACAGCAGCAACAAAAAACACAGCCTGTCCATTAACCAGACCTGGGTTCCACGCTGGTCTTTGTGTGTGCGTGTTCATGTGTGAAAGAGTATGGGTGTGGGCATGTCAGGATAGTCTGGGGTGTCAGTCCTTCCCTTCCATGGTGCTTCAGACGTTCTTGTCAGTGCTGTATTCACCAGGCTCTCTGGCCCGTGAGCTTCCAGGGAATTCTGCCCCCCTCCCATCTTGCTGTAGTGACAACTATAGAAGCTAGCTGCCACACATAGCTTCTACATGGGTTCTGGGGATTCGAACTCAGGTCCACACTTATGCCCTAAGAGTTTCATCGGCAGAGCCACCTCCCCAGCCCAGGCCCTGTACCAGCAGCAGCTGTGCTCCGGATTCCTCCATCTCCGGCACCACCGACTGCACTGGCCGAGGCCCTCTCGGGGAAAAGGCTCCTCGGGGCAGAGAGACCTCGCGAGGCCAGTCCTCTTCTGGAGGCAATCCAATGAGACTGTAGGGACAGGACAACCTGCTCAGGGGGCCTTTCCGCTTCTCATCTCCAGGGCGAGAGCCAGTTGCCCACCGGAGCTGAGCAGAAGTGGAACTCAGAAAGGGAATTTCCTTCCTCCTGACTGGATACTTACTCAAAGATTTTGCCCAACTGGTCGGCTTCCGAGTTTCCACAGAAGAGAGGCCTAAGGTAGAAAAATATCCCAAGTGTTTATTATTTGAAGAATAGGAGTGTGCCAACCATGAAGGCTCAGATAAGAGAGGATGAAGGGGTGTGACGGTCCCAACTCCAAGGCATTTCAGGAGATTCACCTGCATCATTTCCAGTTTTAGGCAAGGCTTCCAACACCAACAGGGGAGGTTGGGACGATAGCTGGGTGGCAGGGCACGCACCTAACACATGCCAGAGCCTAGGTTGGGGGTCCAGCACCATATGTACAAGAACGGTCAAGAACAGACACGTCTTGTAAAAAGACGCGGGTGGGGACTGTGGTTTGGTGCAATAGAGCATTTGCCCCGTGTACGTCCGGTTCTGATTTCAGCCTCCAACACCATAAATAATAATGGGCTCATAGAACTGGTGGCTTAAGAGTTCCAAGTCCTGAGCCAGGCAGATCTGAGTTCAAGGCTAGCCTGGTCTACAGAGGGAGTCTACAGGACAGCCAAGGCTACAGAGAGAAACCCTGTCTCAATAACAAGAGTTTCTAGTCCCATACTTTCGACGGAACATCTCCGCAAAGATACAGCCAACGCTCCACATGTCCACAGGCGTGGCGTAGGTGGACTGCAGGAGGACCTCAGGGGCGCGGTACCAGAGTGTGACAACCTGAACAGAAGAGAAGACACCAGTGAAGGCCTGTCTCGTGAATCCTAGCTGCCTGGCTTGGGAAGCATCAAGTCTAGGATGGTCTCAGTCACTATGGGCCATCATGTCCTACCCACCATCCCATTGCATTTGGGTGGCCATCTTTCTACTGACCACAGGGGTGAGGGCCATCTGGTAGCTGTAGATTCGGGCTAAGCCAAAGTCAGCCAGCTTGACGGTCCCATTGCTTGTCACCAGGATGTTCTCCGGTTTCAGGTCTCGATGAACAATGCAATTTGCATGAAGAAAATCTAGGCCGCTTAGAAACTGCCGCATCAGATCCTGGTTTTGAAGGAGAAAGCACAGACCACTGAAAACTATGGAACATGGCCAAAAATCCCAACAAGTTCTACTGCAAAGATCCCAATCCACTTCTCAGAGTTCACCCCACTCACCTTGATGGTCTCAACTGGCAAGCCTGGTGGTGGGGCTTTGTCCAGGTATGTCCTTAGGTCCTGGTCTATGTGCTCAAATACTAGGGTAACCTTGATGTCTCGGTCAGTTCGGGAAGTAGCACAGACATCCATTAGCCTGACAAAAATAGTCACCAGTGGGTCACTCTCCTTTGATCCAACGCGGCCCTCAGATTTTTACGGTCCCATTCCTGACCACACACCCGAATTACAGACACTATTCTTTCCTCCCCATTCCCAATCCAACCTTCTCACCGTACAACATTGGGATGTTCAAAGGCCTCCAGCCTCCTCAGTAAGGCCACCTCACGAACTGTGCTGATGGGAAGGCCCCCTCCAGCTCCTCCTCCGTTAGGAACTCTCACACTCTTGAGGGCCACAAAGTGGCCACTGTGGGGATCCCGGGCCTTGTACACCGTCCCATAGGCGCCGACACCGATTTCAGCCACTGGTTCATACCGAGAGGTTGCCATTCTCGGAGCAGGGGATCTCCTACAATCACAGAGGCTTCAAATACCAAACTCTCTTTCACAGCTAGGAGGGGGGGATGTCCCAGCAGTAACAAAGGAATTCCTGCCCGCGACCGCACCAACTCAGCAGCCCTGCCCCTCCACACTTCCAGAGCCCGCGCCTCAGGTAACACAAAAGGCTCTACCAGCAAGCCCTCCAGCCACGTGATGTCCTGGAGAAAAAAGAAGAATGCTTTTCTCTCGGAGGACACCGTACTGGGCACAAAGAAGATCCACACAGTGCACAGGGCGGGCATCGAAGATTCCACACCTCATTCTCTAAAATCACACCCTCGCCCGCGACCACAAAGGCCCCACTTCCCGCCCTTGGGCCACCCTTCCATAAGCAGCCAGCGACACGCACCCAAGGGGAGCGAGGCGGTGGTGGCGGGGACTGGCACCCCATCCCTGGAAGGGACTGCACTCACCTTACGCCCGGCCGAGAGCTGGGGAGGTGGCCCTTTATCTGGGCCCGGGAGCCGGTTCCTGCGGCGCCATACACCGGGGATCGGTCCCGGGCAGCTGGACGCTACGGGCCAGACCATAGACACAGGCCGCAAGCTAGAGAGGCCCCCTCACCCCCACCCTCACCATGTGACCAGCTGCCAGAGAGGCGCGCGGAAACTGGGGGGGCGGGGCGAACGCCGGACGTTCGGGGCACGTGACCTCCATCCGTCCTGCGCACTGGGTGACCGGGGCGGCCTTGATGGGAGGGGTGTGGTGGAGAAAGGGGGCGGGGACCGGGACGACCACGTGACCTGTTGCTATCCCACGTGACCCTTGCCTTTGCTCTGAGAAGTAGAGGTGTGGTTACACTGTGTGGCACGTGACTGGCTGCCGTTCCCTGACTGCCGAGGGGGGGGTGTGGGGGCGAGAGAGGGTGGAGCACCAGGCGGTGCCATGGCAACCGGGCCAACCAGCGCTCAACACTCGGCTCAAGGCCGAGCCTGAGCGCATCTTTAGTCCCACTACACGTCTGTACGTGGGCGGGAGGTCGGGGTGCTAGTGGGAGATCCTGGTACCAGAGATGGTGCTGTCACATTTCCACTCCACCGCCATAGGGAAACATTCGTATTTGTGTCTTTGTTTTACTCATTCATTCAACAAAATTTTACTAAGTGCTTCCTTTCACTTGGTATGCAATGTTTTTGTTTTGGTGTTTCAGTCATTCGCCCTTTAAAGTAACGATAAGGACAGCTAATGTAGGCGAGTGTGGTCTTATGAAACGGGGAGGAGACACTTTCTATCTGAGGGAAAACTAGAATTAAAAGATGGACGGAAGAAAAGATTAATATAGTTAGCCACTGTATGGGAAGAATGCCTCCCCTTTTCCAACTTGTAAACCTCCCTGGGAATATTCAAAGCAGCAAGGAGTTATTGGAAATAAGGACACTTGCTCTTTAAAGGCTCTTAATACTAAGGTTCTGTATTCTGTTACATATGTATGTGATTGCACATATGAACAGACAACAGCATGCACAAACACGGTCACCAGCGTCACTGCAGACCACCACATTGCCTGAGAATCTCGTGTCTCTGCAAACCTGGGACTCTTCATTGGTGTCACGTTCCTTTTAGTTTTCAGGGCAGCCTTCTTAGTGCTACTCTTGCCTAAATGGCATTTCTTAAGTGGTGTCTGCCCACAGAAATCTAGGTAGACAGGTATATTTAACTTTCGTTGTCTTATGGGCTCCAACTCCCTTATTGTTTCCCATCATTAAGGTATATGGGAATAAAGAACCATGTACTCATTTGTGGGAAACAACCTAAAATCTCGAGCTAATTTAAAATTGTTTTTTAGCCAGGCAATGGTGGTGCATGTCTTTAATCCCAGAACTCCAAACACAGAAGGAGGTGGATCTCTGTGAGTTTGAGGCCAGCCTGGTCTACAGAGAGAGTTCCAGGACAGCCCGGGGCTACACCGAGAAACCCTGCCTCAAAATAAATAAATAAACAAATAAAATTGGTTTTTAGTGCTAGGAATTGGAGTCAGTGTTTTTAATTTTTTAATGTGGTAAGCATGTGTTCAGTCACTGTGCTATACCCCGAAACCCTAAACTGAAATCATATTTGAGACGTATAGCCGAGGCTGACCTTAAAT
The DNA here is from genome assembly GCF_982192425.1 of Myodes glareolus. Classification (NCBI taxonomy): domain Eukaryota; kingdom Metazoa; phylum Chordata; class Mammalia; order Rodentia; family Cricetidae; genus Myodes; species Myodes glareolus. Next base: position 11,270,379 of record NC_142051.1, on the reverse strand, counting down.
CCACAGCAATTGTTGTGCCTTAGCCTCCTAAATGCTGTTTTTACAGACGTGAGCAGCGACTATGGCTCTGCTTTATTTATTTATTTACTTATTGTGGAATTTTGTTTTAATGAGATAAGGTCAACTCAGGTTGACCTTGAAACAGACAGGAAGCTAGGCTAGTCTCAAATGTTTGATTGCTTGGTCCTACTGCTCCATCTCCCCAGTAGAAGGTTATTGGCATGCACTACGATCAATTTTGTTGCTTTCTTTCTGTCTTGTCTTTTCTTCTTTTTCTTTTTTTTTTCTTGACAAGAGTCTTTTCCTTGTAGCCCAGGCTGGCTCTGAAATCCAAGTGCTTGAATTCCAGACCTGAGCCACAACTAACCTGAAATCATTTTAGCATCTGGTTTGCCATTCTAACTTTTATCCTTACTTTCCTGGTTGAGAATGTAACAGTGGTGGGTCGTGGTGGGACATGGTGGGGCATAGTGGCACACATCTTTAATCCCAGGAGAAGACTGGGAGGTAGAGGCAGAGGCAAGTGGATGGCCAGCCTGATCTAGTTAGTGAGTTCCAGGTTAGCCAGACCACACAAGCAAACCTTGTCTGAGAGGGGAGTGGGGAGTAGATACACACACACACACACACACACACACACACACACACACACACACGCACGCATCAATGTAACAGCATTGGCTCAATATTAATGTAACTCATAATCGAGGATAATCGAGGACAAAATGGAAGGCACATCGGGCAGATTTCCTCTCCTGTGGCTGATGCTTCTTGCGCCAAGAAGAATGTAAGAAAAAGATCAGGGCTAAGGGGCTGGAGAGGTGGGTGTTTCATTGGCTACATTCCTAGGGCTGTTTGGGGTTTTTAGCTTTCTGAAAGGCTACGTGTCTGTGAGTTTATTAAACTCCTAACACAGTTTTGGTTTTCCTGAGACAGGGTCTCACTGTGTAGCCCTGGTTGTCCTGGAAATTGGTAGACCAGGTTGGCCTCCAACTGACAGAGAGCGCCTGCCTCTGACTTCTGAATGCTGGAATTAAAGACCATCACTGACCGACTTTATTTACTTTTGTTGGTTGGTTGGTTTGGTTTTCCCAGTACAGGTATTACCTGCTTCATCTTGCCGCTCATACGAGCACACTGCAGCTTACTGTGCTTACAGGAAAAACTGTCTTCTTTGTCTTTAACTCACAGACTTTCCCTCTGCATCATTCATTGGTCCACCCAAAGCACTTGGATGTTTTGCACAAACATGACTGTCTTCGCTACCACTTTCCATTGAGGAGTCTTAACGTGGCAATCTGTCCCTGGTTCTACTTGCTCATTCCCTCCTTTCTCTGTTAATTACTCTTTTACTAATTAATTTTCTTCTGTGTCTTTGACCCAGTGGGTTCCCGGGGAATCCTTTTTCCTTCAGCTTCACAAAGAGGCTGAGAGGGAAGGTGTAAACATAAAGCCGGGAGAAAAAAATGATAGGCTGGTAGTAGCTCTAGGGGTCAACTTGAAACAAAGATTTGCGCGTGTATGTGTGGTACTCACTCTAGAGTAGTGGAGCTGAGGGCAGGGGGGCATCAAGCAAGACACGCCCATCCGTTTGGCATTCCTTTTTCTGCTCACTCACCACCTTCACACATTAGAATCAATCGCTCGTGTCTCACACACTCTGATTCCATTCCTGCACATCACCATATTACGGTCCCGTACCCGGCACCCTCTACCATCTTGTGTGCTACTAGGGGCCATCTCCTGCCCACTCAACGCCCGCACACCTCTAACCCCTTGCGGAGCTCTTTCTCTGCACACTCCCATTGTGCACACACCTCTGGGCCTCGCTACACCTGCAGCCTCCGACGACTCACCTTCCATCCTCACGCCCACCCGCGCGCGCACACACCTATTCTTCTACCAGGGTACACACTCCCCTTCCTTAGCCACTCCCCTCCTTCCTTGTCTCGCACACTCGCCCCGCCCCTGGGGACACCTGCTCGTGCTGGGCAGGGCGGGGATGCGCAGCCGCGGCCCCTTCTCCTCCGCTCCCCCTCCCCGCCCCACCCCTCCCTCCATCCCTCACCGGCTCCCCGGCTCCCGCCCCGCCCGCCCGCCGCTCCGGGGGGGTCTCCGCCGCCGCCGCCGCCGGAAGGAGCCGCCATTTGCCACCGCCGAGCGCACGGGCCGAGCCGAGCCGGATCCGGGAGTCGGAGCGGGACTGGGGCTGGGAGGACGGCGATGGGGGGCGGCCCCGCCGCAGGAGGACCGGGGCGCGTAAGCCCCGGCGCCCGGCCGGCTCCGGACCCAGACCCGCGGGGCGCGGCACCCTGAGCCCCTTCCCCGCCCCCTGCCCCTGCTCGGGCCATGCCTGTCCACCCTGCCATCCCCGGGCTGATGGCCCTCTCGGCCCCGCGAGCCCTGGAGCCCCGGCGGTGGCAGCAGTGAACGGCGCTTGCAGGCCGCGGAGACCCCGGCCCGGTCCGGCGCTCCCGCGCGCGCCCCCTTCCCGGCCTTGTCCTCGCCCCTCCCCCCGCCGCCCGGGAGCCCCCCTCGCTCGCCGCCTCCCGCCCCCCGGTGCCCGGACGATGCTCAAGTCTCGGCTCCGCATGTTCCTGAACGAGCTGAAGCTGCTGGTGCTGACGGGCGGGGGGCGGCCCCGGGCCGAGCCGCAGCCCCGGGGGGGCGGGGGAGGCGGCTGCGGCTGGGCGCCCTTCGCTGGCTGCTCCGCCCGGGACGGTGACGGCGACGAGGAGGAGTACTACGGGTCGGAGCCGCGGGCCCGGGGCCTGGCCGGCGACAAGGAACCGCGGGCCGGACCCCCGCCGCCGCCCGCGCCGCCGCCGCCGCCCCCAGGCGCGCTGGACGCCCTGTCGCTCAGCAGCAGCCTGGACAGTGGGCTCCGAACCCCCCAGTGCAGGATCTGCTTCCAAGGCCCGGAGCAGGTCAGGCTCGCCCGAGCACCTGGCTGGGCGGGGAGGGGTGGGGGCGCGCACCTGGGGTGTCCGCGGAGACCGGAGCAGGGGGCGGGGCCTGGGGCAGCTGGGCGGGACCCAGGACCCCGAGTGGGAGTGGGGTGAGCTTGGCCTGTCTGGAGACTGCTGGAGTGTGTCAAGATTGGGGCAGGGGGAGTCGGGGGCTCCCAGGATGGGGTGGGGCTTTCTCCTAGGAGGGCTCAGGATCTCTGTCACCCATTATCAGGAACAGCTGTTAGCACCTGCTCACCTCACCTTAGGGTCGTCGCCATTAGCTGAGGGAGCCCATTTTTTCCGAGGTAGGCCGAGAGGAGAGTACATTCGTTCGCATCTTGAGAGGAGGGGCCTGCCAGGACCCTGCCTCACTCAGTCTCTCCTCTGGTGAGGCACTTTTTGCTCCCATCCTGCAACTTTCCACTTCATTCTAAAGAGCCTTCTTTGTTTAAATTTATAGGTAAAGTTGTCCCGGGATAGTACCGGAGGGCGTCCCTGTGCAGTGAGAAATGACTGCTTGACTAAAAGGGACCATGTCCCACTCTTGACCGCAGAACGTCTCCTCATTGTAGTGTGGAAGCTACGATCGGTTTATCCATCCCAGTTGGCACCAGGCCTATATACTGGAAGTGGAGTGGGTGAAGGAAGGCATAGCTCAGCCGCTGACTCTCCCCTCCCTCCAGATCCTTAGGGACAGGTCGTCTCGTCTCTTTAGGCTATCATAATCACCTTTGCAGTTTCTAGGCAAGGGGAGAATGGGCTTCCTTCCCACCCCAAATTGAATCCTTTTGGTTGCAGAAGTTTTTTCTTGAGCTCTGACTTCTTACTTTTGCACTGCAGCCATAGCTTCTTTGCTTCTTTCTTAACCCTGCTTTGGGTTAAAAGCCGGAGCACTTAAATGTAGTAGTGTAAGCAAGCGGTTTCCTCTCCAGGAGTGCAGCAGAAGGGGTCCGGGTGATGATGGCTGACTGGGGCCCTCCCCTCTCTTCCTCCAGGGGGAGCTCCTGAGTCCTTGCCGCTGTGACGGCTCAGTGCGTTGTACACACCAGCCCTGCCTCATCCGCTGGATCAGTGAGAGGGGCTCTTGGAGCTGTGAACTCTGCTACTTCAAGTACCAGGTCCTGGCGATCAGCACCAAGAACCCATTGCAGGTGAGGTGCTCGGAGAGGACTCAGAATGGTTCATCTTATTTGCTGTTTTCCCAAAGCCTTCTCCCTCCACCGTTATGGCCTTCCAAGATACTGTTCTGGCGCTATTCTAAGGACCTTAGAGCGACAGGGAGGGAAAAGATAATGTTGGCGATGATAGTGGATGTACTCTGTTTCCTGTGTGCTGTTTGTTGTATATTAACTCTTTTAACTGGGTACCATGATTATGTCTGTCTTTAGAAACACAGGCACTGACTCACTTAGAATTATTACTCAACTAGTAAGAGATGGAATTAAGATTGGAGTGCCAATGTATATGTTTGGGTTTCAAAGCTCTTGTCCAATCGTGCCTTTCTAGAATAAGCTAGACTAGTTGTCTCAGCTTACGTTAGACCGCCGTATGGAGAAGACAGATTGTTAATCCTGCCTGGGGTTTAGGGAAGCTTCTGGAGTCTTCTCTTTGCCCTGCTGCCTATCCCTTCCTGTGACTTTTTGGAGCATTTTCTCCCTAACAGTGGCAGGCCATCTCCCTGACTGTCATCGAGAAGGTCCAGATTGCGGCCATAGTTCTGGGCTCACTGTTCCTCGTCGCCAGCATCTCCTGGCTCATCTGGTCCTCGCTCAGTCCTTCAGCCAAGTGGCAGCGCCAGGATCTTCTCTTCCAGATCTGCTACGGCATGTACGGCTTCATGGATGTCGTCTGCATAGGTGAGGACACCTCCCAGCTCGCCCCCTACCCGCTTAGCATCGCCTTTACTCACTCACCTGACTCCCTGCCCATCTTTCAGTTTCATAGTCCTAACCCCACCCCTGGAGACTGTCGGGGCTATCCTGGGGCCGTCCTCTGCGGCTCTGTCTTCTCAGTCTGCAGACATGAATGCTCATGGACCCGTGGCCTGTATGTGGGCAGCGGTTCACCCTGGTTTTCTCATCCTTCCTGTTCAGGCCTCATCGTTCACGAAGGCTCTTCCGTCTACCGCATCTTCAAGCGCTGGCAAGCAGTGAACCAACAGTGGAAGGTCCTGAATTACGACAAGACCAAGGACATAGGAGGAGATGCAGGGGGAGGGACAGCAGGGAAACCAGGCCCCAGGACCTCACGGACCAGCCCCCCGGCTGGGACTCCCAGCCGGCCCCCAGCTGCCCAGCGCATGCGGACGCTCTTGCCTCAGCGCTGTGGTTATACAATCCTGCATCTCCTTGGACAGCTGCGGCCACCGGATGCCCGTTCCAGCTCTCATTCTGGTCGAGAGGTTGTCATGAGGGTCACTACAGTTTGACCTGGACTCCAGGGGCAGGGATCGCAACTCAGAGTGGCAGCCAGAGATGAGCTCTCCTGGCTGCTGAAGGTACGACCTAAACAAGGTGTTTGGGGCACAGCGGCCCCACCACTGAGGATCTCTGTGGACAGCCTCAAGCTTGGAGAAATTGTCTGGCCTCTACTGCCCACAGAGTAGAGACACCTGGATGACATTCCAGCTCCCACCGACACCACCTCGTGCTCATCTTGAGGATGGCCAGCCAGCAGGCAGGCGGGCAAGCAGCTTTTCTTCTTGGAGAGAACCATCTTTACCTCAGCTCTAGGGCCTCCAGTCCCCTGGCTCCACCATGGTGACTTGGTAAAGGGAGACCAATGCCAGAACACAAGGGGCTGTAGACCCCCATTCCCCACCCCACGGCCACAGGGCATCTGGCAATAAGACTAGTAAACATTGACCTCCCGTTCCCTGCATGAGGGCGGGGGACTTCCCCCTGCCCCACCCCCCCATTGCATGGGGGAAGGGCATAAAGAATCATTTATACGCACGTGGAGACTCCTTTCTCGTGGGGGCTTTTCTGAAGGCTGGAGGGTGTGGGGAGGCTCCTCAGCACAGGTTCGGAGTCCAAGTGTGGCTACACATTGGTAGCTGGAGAAGGAACCCCTGCTTGCTGGCGAATAGTTCACGCTGGCTGCTAGGTGGCAGTGCTCGAGGTAGTGGAGGAAGGTGGACTTGACACCTGTGAGTTATATGACTTAGAAAAAAATCTGATCTTTTTTCCTCATCTACCTCATAGACTTGGAATGAGGCTAAATGAGGGATGGATTAAATGCCAGTACAAAGAAAATTGGTAGTGGTGGAAAAGGGTTCTGGACTCGCCGCCATTCACTGATTCCAGGCGGTAGGTGGCATATTGCCGGAAGGGCACAGAACTTTAGCATTCCAAGTGATAGTTACAGCGACTGCAGGACAGTGGTTATTGTAGGAATGAGAACACTTTGCCTCCCCCAAACACTGGACTTGGGGCAACGCTGGAGCTACTCAGCCTGTTCTGAGAACACCTGTGTTCAGTCCTTTCCAGGGACTGCATCCCCCCAAACATAGTGTGTGATGAACATGGACTCATTCAGAGTGACAGGGAAGGAGCCTCTTCCCTCACGGTTAGGTCTTTAATCCCAGTTGAAACTGGCAGTTCAGGGTCACAGGCTTGATCCAGGTGTGCCCAGTTAGTGGTATTACTGGAAGGTAGAAGCAAAGGAGAGCTGTTGTTTATTAGAGAAACGGTTTGGGAAATGTGGGTGCGAGGGCTGGGGGTGCGGGTCCGTGGTAGGAGTGCTTGCTGGTGTGCATGAGGTCCTGGGTTTGACCCCCAAACCACCAAAAAAAAAAACTATGTGGGTCAGCTTGAAGCTTGGTCCCTTTCTCCTGAAGCCTGGTGGCTGGGTATTATATGAATGATGGTGTCTTTTCAGTGAACCATTCATGAGCAATTAAAAAATTCCTTCATACATTGCTAAAGTCAGATCCAGAGGCATTTTTTATTATTGGTCCTCTAATAGAAGGTTCTGCTCTGCTTCCTCTTGGGAAAGCTTGGAAGAAAGTGTTTGTCTTCTATCAGCCCACCTTTCCCGGAGCACAGGGAACCTCGTTTATGCCTCTCCAGAAGCAGGGTGGGGGTGAGGTGACCTTTGGCTGCTGTCCATGGTGCTGGCATCAGTTTGGCTTGTGGGTGTAGGAACCGAAGCAGCGCTGGAGGTCTGACTGGCTTCCAAGTGTTTTGAGAGGATAGGCTGAAGAGGGGACCAAGGCAGAGCTCTCCAGCTCTCCAACAGGAAATTTTACCAGAGACACACCCCTCTGCTTCCTCCCACCAGAAGACAGAGGGCTTGGACTTTTTTGATGTTAACAGAAGAGCTAGTGGCGATCGGATGGGGGGCAGAAAATCAGTGATTACTAATGTCTGTGCTGGCCAAAGGAACTCAGATAAGACAAACATGGGACTTCTGGGCTGAGCCAAGGATGTTTATGGTGGCCCTTCATAGAAGCTAGGGCATACTTACACACACACACACTCACACACACGTATCCATGCGCAGTCTGAGTCCCCAAGGCCCGCTTTCCCCACCAGCACCAATGGAGGTCTTGGGATGGGGCCCCAGTGCAGCCATCTATAGAATCTGTGGCCTGTTTCCGAATTTACAGACCCTTGTCCAGGAAAGGGATCGTAGCCACTGTTGTCTCTTCAGCGTGGCATTCTGCATTTCTGTATAGTCACTGGGTGGCACCGGCAGGTAGACCCTCTACTGAGTTCGGGGAGACAGGTCTCATAGCTTAGGCTGTACTCTCCCCTCCAGCTCAGATCTAAAGCTCAGGTATTTTACATCCAGGTTGAACTTGGTGGTAGGTGAGTAGAAGCAGATACTGAACATACGGTAGAGACGAGAGAAGTAAGGAATGTCCAAAAACCTTGGTCTCTGTGCAAGGCTTCCAGGCATGCCCTACTTCTCTCGATCATGTCTGATTGGCTCTCCATGGGAAGTTCACTGCCTGGCAGCTTCTGTGGTTAGGGGGCCATGTCTCTGATGGGCCAGAGGAAGTGTGAAGCAGAACCTACACCCAGTTAATTGGAGTGGGAGGGAAGGAAGGAGAAAGAGGCAAGTCCTGACATGGGGAGAGTAATCTGGGCTACAGAGGGAGTGGTACAGAGTGCCGAGAGATCATTTGGATGGAGGATGAGTGATTCTGGATACATCATAAGGGGAATACTGTGTGCAGCCTCTGAGGGTGGCCAGAGAATGCTGACTTAGGCAAACAGAAGTTCTCTTGGCCCGGCCCCTTCTCCTGCCTCGGGGCTCCAGGGTTCCTGCCCACCTCCATTCTGCTTTCTTCCCGCCTGATTGACTCCATTTCCCTGCCTGTTCCCTGTCTTCCTTTGAAGGAGGGTAGAGTGGTCAGTATAGGATGGCCTTCGATTCTGGTGGTCCAGGCTCTGAAAACTCCTTTGTCTCCAAGAGTCGAGCCGCCTCTAAGCCATCTCGGCAGAACCATTCGCACCCAGACCCACTGTCCATCGGCTCCTGTGGTTACTGTTTACCTCCAGGAAGCCAGACTAGGCTTGGCTGTTCCCACTATAGACAGAAACTTGTCTGGGTTTGTCACAACATACTCTTCCAGACAGATCATCCAGATCGCCCAGGGTTAAGGGAGTTACTCCCAGAGCCTGAGCAACCAAGGTGGGAGACGGGGGTCAGATCTTGCCAGCGTGCGAGAAAAGTAGACCCAAAACCAAAGAGTAAACATTTTATTTTAACACTTGATAATATAAATTATTTTCAATATAAAAAAGAAGACAGGCTGGGGGATAGGGACAAGCCAAACGACGTGAAGTAAGAAGTGGAGCAGACCCACTTTAGAGTGGCCGAAGAGCCAAGGATACTGTAAACAAGGCTAGGACAGACTTGCTTTCCTAGAGAAAAGGGGCAGGCGGAGCCTGGTGAGTGTTCATCCCTTCTGCCACAGGCCCAGATTCGATCTGAGAATGCACATGGTGTTAGGTAGCCAGAGTTGGACCCTGGCAGGTTTAAAGACTGCTAAAACTCTAAGTGAGTGGTAGTTCCTGTCTGCAATCCCAACCCTTGGGAAGGTGAGATAAAGAGGGTTGTGAGTTCAAAGACAGCATGAATCGCACAAGTGTCTGACTCAAAAAAAAAAGCCTAACAGACCAATAAGACCTCATCACTCTTCTCAAAGAGCTCACGTGCTCAGACAGGGACCCACCAGGTGTACACCAGGTGCACAATCACTTAGCTCATGCCATGGTAAAGGCTTAGACAGCATGTCAGTGAACGCTGTAAGCACGGGAGGAACGGGCTGAATCCCTCTGCAAGCCACCCAGGGTTATTAATTATCATCCGAGTTGACTCTTTAAGGATGTGTTAAAATCTGATGGCTTTGGTCCTTGAGGAGTGACTAGGAGAAGTACCGAGCGAGAGAAAGGGTTGTGGTTCCCTGAGGGCGTGAGGGCCGGCTGAGTCAGGCCGTGCACACGCCTCACACGTAGGTCAGGTCCTGCTTCCTGAAGTTTGCTCAGACAGACAGGCCTCGAGGGAAGGTGTGCCTCCTGTGCCTAAGAGAGGGCAGGTGACTCCAGCTTCCTTCCGCAGGGCTATCTGTCTACAAACTGCAGGTTGATACTCCTCTCAGGTACCAGGACAGTCCGGGTCATGGGTCTGACTGGCAGAGCACCCGGCTCAGGCAGCACCTCAAAATGGGTCAAGATCTAAAAAGGGAAGAAGATTATCACTATGGGTGAGCCTTGATTGGCAAAGAACATTTTTAGCGTCAGAGTGGCCACTGTTGGGATGGCATCTGTGGCCAGGAAGGGACTTCTTGGTCAAGGAGGGCAGGAGATTAGGGAAGGGAACATGAGTTCGTATATCTTTGCTTATACTCCAGACCTATAATGGGAATTGGCTGAGTCTTACATATTTCTCTGTGTTTGTCAGAGAACAAGAACACCCATGTTGATTGGGCCTTTCCAGTCAGGGGCTAGTATAAGTTCTAGATCACTTACCTGAACCAAAGCCATTTGTAGTTCAAGCTCCGCCAGGCGCCTCCCTATGCAGCTGCGTTTGCCAAAGCCAAAAGGAAGAGATGCAAATGGGTGGGGGGCTGGACCACCCCCCAGCCAGCGAGCTGGATTAAAAGAATTTGGCTCTGGAAACTGGGCAGGGTCCCTTGAAGTGGCATAGTGACACAGAGAGACCAGCGTCTGAAGGGGGTAAATGCAAACTTGTCAGTTCGGTAGCTGGGTTTTGTGTCCACACTAGTCCTCAGAAAACAAGCAGGAGGATGGTGAGTTCAAGGCCACTGAGGCCACATAGCAAGATCCCATTCCAACACTCCTCCTCCTCCCCCCAAAGCTAACAGTTTGAGCCTGAGAGTGCGGGATGGGGGATTCTGAAGAAGAAGATTCATGGACTAGTGTAAAAGCAGGCCTTGGTTGATGGCGAGGAACTTTCTTTATTGCTCCGTTATATCTTAGAAAAAGGTATGATAAAGGGGGGGGGATCTGGAAGGTTTGGGGGAGTGTCTGAGGATGGCTTGGGCCCACAGGGGTAAGGAATGGCTTAGCAGAAGGATCTACTCACATTTTGGGGGATAATATAGTCACCCACACAGATATCTCTGTCTGGGACACGGGAATTCCCAGGTACCACAGGGTACAATCTAGGTCACAAAACAAAAGATGGATTCAGCAAGGTGCGGCTGGGGACCCAGCTCCTCCTCCTCCTTCTCCGGAGTAGAGAGCCAGTTTTCCCTGCTCCCACTCTAGGCTTCCATCCACTGTCAGCTTCCTCAGCATTTTCTCTTCCAGCATTTTCTCTGGTTCCTACTTTTCTCCCCCCTCACCTTAACACTTCCTTGATCACAGCCTTCAACAGGCGTAGCTGGGACAGAGCTTGGGGCTGGGCACGGGAGCCAGGACCCACAGCAGCTTTGATCTCACAGTGAAGTGCGGACTGGACTTCGGGGTGCCGGGACAGTTCATAGAGCGTCCAGGAGAGCGTATTGGATACCTGGAGGAACAGGTCAGACCATCTGGTGTTAGACATGGGAATCCTGGTGAAGTGGGTAGCAGAGGGAGGGGGCGGTCAGGAACCAAACAATTACTAAGGTCAAGCCTGTATACACGATCAGAGTGGATGCCCTGAATAGTGACCCTGGAGCCAGGGGAAACCGCGCTCTGGAAATGGGACTATAGAGAATCCTCACCGTGTCCACTCCAGCCAGTAGTAGCTCTGTCACGTTCCCCACGATGGACTGGACAGGCAACTTTTCCCGAAAAAGGAAGTGGGTTAAGTGATGCCCAGACGGCACGTCCTCTCCAAGTTTTCCCTGTTTTCTCACGGCTGCTTCGCCTTCTCGCTGCTCCACGTGCTTCTGGGCTGAGAAAGGCAGACTGATGCCTCTATGCCGGTACAGCTTTAGATACTCCAACACGCCTCCCCTCCCCCGCACCCCGCCCCCAGACAACACACATTTCTGGGCCTTACCAAAGGCGAACATTTGGTTCCAGTCTCGGCAAAGGCGGGCCCAGGGTCCGGGTACAAGGCGGTGCATCCAACTGGGCATTGCCATGGTCAAGAGTGTGGACACAAACACCGAGCCCACCGCATGGATGAAGGTCTCTGTGTCCGGAGGGACTTCAGCCTCCAGGCAGCCCAGGCGCGAACCCAGCAGCACCGCACCTATGCCTGACCGGCCGGAAGGGGGCGCAGTCAGACACCAGGCGGCTAGGTCCCAGAGCCACCTACACCTGTCCCTAACTGCTATTTTAGGATTCACCTTCTAGGCCAAATTTGTAAAACTCTCCCGCCACATCCTGAACGAGGTTGGGTAGCCCAGAGCCACGACCCCGCTGGCGCCTTAGTCGTCGCACAAGGTCACGGACCACGTTGTCTAGAGTTCCTGCATAGCCAGCCGCTGCTTGAGGCCGGAGGAGTAGCGGGGCCAGGAGACTTCGGAGTCTCTGCCATTCTTCACCATCCCTGCCCGGGTGCAGAGAGCGCGCATCAGGCAGGTGAGCGTGTGTGGAGAAGGCTAGGGTGACCGGAAGTATTGTGCCTGTTCCCTCCGAGTGTAAGAACCTGCCCCTGACCTAACCCATCTTTCATCTCCCTTCTTCACTCATTTCCTGCCCAGGGATGGGAGGATGGGAGTGGGTTCTAGGGTAAGCTGAGTCACAGACTACATTCCGTCCAGATGGTGGTACCACGGATTCTTAGGATCCTGGCCTCAAAAGCGGGGGGGGGGGGGGGGCGGGGGGGGCGGGGAAGGCAAGGACTCGCTCTACTCTGCCTGAGTTTGGACTCAGAGATGCCAGAGATTGGTGGAAACTGCCGACTTCTCTCCAAGCCCAACTTGGCTGGATACAAGAGAAGGGCAGGGATGGAGGATTGGGAGGTCAAGGGATCACTCACGCTGTTAGCAATCCGCAAGCCCGTTGGTAGCGGCGACGGTGCTCTGCCCAAGATGAGAAGCTGCAGCGCTCTGGACAGGAACTCTCTTGTCGCAGCAGCTGCTCCACAAGTGCAGGGGAGGCCACATACACAGTGCGAAGTGTCCCGAAGCTACCGGACCACATTGGCCCGTAGCGCGCAGCTCCCTGAACCTGAGAACCCGTGCAGAGGACGTTTGAACACTTGGGTGGGTGACTCTTAGTTTGGCTTGTGCCAAGGCCAAGGGCGTTGGCTAGGCTTGGTTAAGGAGAGCTTTTCCAGTGCCGGCTCAGATGCGGCAAACTTTTTCTTTCATCCCACGAAAGTTTCGGCGGGAATGGCAAAATAGAGAAACTTTGCATAAAGCAGACGTTTAGGGCTTCTTTTTAGTCATCTGGCTCTAGCCTAGGGGAAGCAGTTTCTTCAAGACTCCTCGGCTAGATTGCACCTCAAGAAGAGCCTCCAGGAAAAGAAAAGGAACGTGCAGCTTTAAGCCAGATCGGAAGGATAGCACAATGCTCTCACCCCTCCTGTACCCTTGTCCTAGATCTGCAGGGTCTCCTATCGTAAAGTGAGCGCACACCCCTTTGCCAGATGTAGGTGTAGACTGTGGGGCAATAGAACGGTCTCTAGTTCATTCCCCACAGGTACCCATTCTCACTGGCCCTCCTTCTTGTGTTCTTCACCATGGTCCTTTCTGCCATTAAAGCCAGTTCTCCCAGCTCAGTTCCACCAGTGGCAGGGACTGTCCCTCTTACCTGCAGTTCATGGAGCCTGGACAGGCCCCCTTTGCAGAAAAGTTCTGCCAGGAATCTTGGCATAGAGGGCCCAGGGATGTCAGCCAAGCTCTGGAAAGCTAAGTCAGAGCTTCTGGAGGCCAGTGAGGCGTCCAGCTGTGGAGGCAGGTGCACTCGATGGAGCACTCTGGAGGCGAGGTTGACAGCCTGGGTCATGTTTTACGTGCAGCGAGAGTCCGCCACTCCTCCAGCGCATCTTTTGTGCTTGCCTGAACCCTTTTATAACCCTTGGCCCTGGGGGTGAAGACGCCCCCCTCCAGCCCTTCAGCCAATCCCTTTTGCAGGGTGGCCTGTGCAGAGCACAGCACCCAGGAGCAGTAGGCGGGGCTCGTTTGGGTCTCCTGTGGTAATGATTGCCATTAGGGCTCCCTCAGTGCTCCCCTTGTATGCTTTGGTCCAGCGGCAGCAGCCGAAAGGTCTCTTCCTGGGAAAGGTTACTGAGCATGGATTTTGGAAGCCAGCACCTCATAATCCCACTACTCCCTGGGGAGCCAAGTCTCTTCAGGCCCAGTTCTCTCTTCTCTATCACCCTGAATGGAAACAAGGTAAAGGCAGTTTCAGGCATCCCCATATTCTAGGATCGCCCCTTCTCTGCTGCAGGGATTTTCCTGCAATAGCCTAGCCACAACTCTCCTCCTATGCCACACAGACAACACCACATGTAGATTAATGGGTTAAAATACCTTCTCTGTTTTGGTATTTCGGTGTTTTTTATGTGTATGATTTGCCTTAATCCACGTGTGACATATGCCTGGTGACAGTGGGAGTCAGGAGGAGTTAGATACCCTGAGCTTTAAAGATGGCTGAGCCACCTGTGAGTGCTGGGAACTGAATCCATGTTTTCTACAAGAGCAACAAGTGCTCTTAACCACGGAGCCATAGCTCTAATCCCTTTTTTAATTTATTTTTATTTAAGGTTTTTATTTTATTCATTTATTTATACAGTGCTCTGCCTGCATTATGCTAGCAGGCCAGAAGAGGGCACCAGATATCACTGTAGATGTTTGTGAGTCACCATGTGGTTGCTGGGAATTGAACTCAGGACCTCTGGAAGATCAAGCAGTGCTCTTAACCACTGAGCCATCTCTCCAGCCCCCTCTAATCCCTTTTTTTAAAAAAAGATTTTAATCTATGCAAATGCATGTTGGTTTGCGTGTGTGCACATGCGCACACGCAGGCATATAGATGCATGCCCAGAATCCAGGAGAGGACATCGGGTCTCCTGGAACAGGAGTTACAACCTGTTGAGAGCCACTCACCTTGGGTGCCGGGAATCAATTTCAGGGCCTCTGGAAGAAGACTGAGTGCTCTTATCCACTGAGTCATTTCTCCAGACTCCATCTTTGTTTCTTGGGAGAGGGAGTGTCTTAGCTCAACAAGTCCCTTCCTTTCAGACATGGTGAGTAGGGTTTGAGGAAGGGAAATAAAGAGTGTCCTAGGGCCAGCGAGAAGGCTCAGCAAGTAAGTGAACTTGACGCCAAGCCTGATGATCTGAGTTCGATTCCAGGGACCCATAGAGTAAAAGACCAGAACTGACTCCATCGGGTTGTCCTCTACCATCACACATGGGCCTGTGCATACCCTCACCTCCACACACACAAAAACGTAAATAATACACGTCAGGCAGTGACGCACACCTTTATCCCAGCACTCGGGAGGCAGAGGCAGGTGGATCTCTGTGAGCTCAAGAGGCCAGCCTGGTCTATAGAGTGAGTTCCAGGACAGCCAGGGCTACACAGAGACATGATGTCTTGAAAAACCGATATAAAGGAGTTTGTTTTTGTTTTTGAAAGTATGTAAGTTTGGAGATTCTGTCTTTGGATAGGATGAAGGCTAAGGTCACTCAACCTCTTTTGGGTATCTTTGTGGTCAGCAGCCACATACTACTTTGAGCCACAGAATCCCCCCGTTCAGGGCTGGAGAGATGGTTCAGCATTAAAAGCATTGGCTGCTCTTACAGATGAACCCGACTTGGTTCCCAGCACCCACATCGTCTCTCACAACCGTCTGTAGCTCCAGGGGAACCAGCTCCCTTTTCTGGCCCCCAAGGGCCCAGGCGTGAGTATGGTGCACATACCTACACGCAGGCAAATACTTACACACATACATCTTAAAAAATGATATTCCGGTTTAGCTCCCTGCTCCTCAGTCTCTTTTCCTCTGTCTTCCCTCCCTCATCCCATCAGGTAGTATGCCAGTCAGTTGGCTGGGAAAGTCTGGAATCAAAGGTCACCATGGTATCCCTCTGGCCTCCCCGAACCAGAGACGGCAACAATAACGGCAGCACAAACGGCCAGGTCAGACTGTAAGCCAGGAGATGGGAGGAGGCACGTGACACACACCCAGCATTCCTGGGAAACAGCAGCATCGGCATGTGGGCACACACACTATCCTCAGGACTGCAGAGTAAACACAACGGGGGGTGGGCAACCTGAGCCAAACACACAGCTTAGACAGCAGGGCACTGCCCTCTTCATTCCAGTTGAGGAGAACAAAACCCCACACCCCTCCAAATACACCCTCTGGTCCAAGGTCCTTTGACCTTCTCGGTCAGCTTCTTCTGCTTTCTTCTGACAGCGGAGGGGCAAGAACACAGAGTCAGTGATGGGTGAGAACACAGGCCACACCCAGCTTCTCGGAGAGATCATGGCCCTGTCCCAGCAGTCTGAGCAGGCCTGGAATGGGAGTTGATCTTTTTTCTAGTTACTAGACAAGTTCAGCTAAGGCAGGGTTAGAAGTCAGTGGTCAGGCAGGGTGGGATTGGGGGTCACTGTCTGGAGGACGGGATCCTGTATCCTTCGGAAGATGGCCGGGAAATTCTTTCCTCCATTGCGTAGAACTTTCTTTCCTTCCTCAGTTGAAGTGCCTAGATGTTCCACAATGGGATCTTCACTCTGCAGAAAGAGGGTCTGGCATGTCCCTACCCACCTTTCTTTTTTTTAAATATTTATTCATTTATTATGCATTCAATATCTGCCTACACGTGTGCCTGCAGGCCAGAGAGGGCACCAGATCTCATTACAGATGGTTGTGAGCCACCATATGGTTGCTGGGAATTGAACTCAAGACCTTTGGAAGAGCAGGCAATGCTCTTAACCACTGAGCCATCTCTCCAGCCCCCCCTACTCACCTTTTAAATTGGCCTGACTGACTAGACTCCCATTTTCCTGGCCCTATGCTAAGTTCAAGGACTAGAGAACCACTATTCAACCACTTTGAATAGAGCTGGATTCTTGCAATTTCCCCCAGGCATCTTACTTACTAGCTCTTCCAGAGGCACGCGCTCAAACAGCGGGTGCTCTTCAAAATGGGTGCACATCCACTGGTGCAGTTCCAGTACATCAGTGATGGTGTAGACCAGGCCCTGGAGAGACAACATCATTCTAGTTATGGGCTGAGCGCAACTGAGCAACAAGATGGGCGTGATAGTATAACGGCTTAAATGTCCCAATTAATTCTTGGTGGAGAGCCCTGAGTAGGCCACTGACATCATCTTCCCTCCCAGCTCACCCCAACTCTCAGATGACTTCTTGGTGGAGAGCACCAGGCAGGCCATTGACACCCTCCCCGCTCACCCCGATGCTCAGCACATAGGCATATTCCGCCAGGAGCGTGGGACTGATGATTCGCCATTTATGCTTCGTTCGCTTAAAATGTGGGTCGGGAAAGAGGAAGAACATCTTTGTCAGCTGTGGGACAGATGTGCACCAACAGGATGGCTTGTGAGTACCTGGCTTCCCCGCTCCACCAGCCGACCAGCCCACCCCACCCGGGCTGCTCCCCAGGCTGCACCTGGCCCTTGCGGAAGAAGTTAGGCAGGTGTTTCATGGCGTTACTGCGGAGGCAGGCAATGTTCTGGAATCCGCCTCCAGGAGCGGCACGGAGGGCCCGAATCCTGTCTTGTACATAGTCTGACACCTTCACCCGGATCTCCAGACCCAGAATCAGGGTATCTGGAAAGAGCGGTGACAGCGCCACTGGGGACAGAAACGGCAATGGGGTCACCAGTGTCATCGTGCAAGGAAGAACTAAGAGGTTTAACACAGGAAAGAAGGTTTCTGTCTGTAGATATCTAAGCCATGGGCGGGGCAGATACCACACCCACAGAGTTCTCTGGCAGGAGACAGAAAAGACACTTAGCTGTCATACGTCACAGGAGCAGTGTGGTGGTTCATGCCTTTAATCCTAAGCATTGGAAATAGGCGAAGGGGGACAGAGGCAGGCAGGATCTCTGTGAGTTCAAAGCCAGCTTGCTCCATATAGCAAGTTCCAGATCAGACAGGGCTACATGGCAAGATCCGGTCTCAAAAAATAAAACCAACAAAAAGATCTGTCATAGACTAGAGCAAAAGCGCAGGGACTACAAGCATAGCTGCGTTTGTTTCAGAGCAGCGTGTCAGCTTCCTGATGCTGCGCAGGAACTCCGGCTCCTCATGCTGTGCCAACCCAACCACACAATTATTTCACTGCTACTCATAATCGTGGTTTTGCTACTGTTACGAGTTGTAACTATCTGATGTCACGCCAAAGGGTGTTGACCCACAGGTTGAGAACCGCTGCCCGAGCGTTTTTCATGACGAAGTCTCATTTGATCCTATTCATGCTCTGTGGCAGACTGTGAAAGTGGGGAAACTGGGGGTCGGAAATGCTCACGATCACAGAACTAACAGAGGCGAGCTCTGACGGGAGGCAACATTTCCAGTCTCGACCGTGTTCTCTCTCTATAGGGGAAGGGTGAGAGATGGGCAAGTAGTTTGGCATGCACACTCTCGAAAGTCAAGACAATACAACAGGAACCCCAAATCCTAAGGAGTAGGGCAGAATGTGTTCTGGTGAGAAAGCGGGTAGAAGGGAGAAGCTGGTGGAATCCCCAAGAAAGACGGTTCAGGATCAGTGCCCATGGTAGCTGATCTCTGACGCTTGTGCTGACCGGCTCACTGACCCAGCACAGGGCAGGTGACATGGCTTGTGTTAGGGACTGGAGCCAGACAGAATGGCCCAGGTTCTAAGATACATTTCAGGCAGCCCCCTCCCTTCTCCAGGGCAAAGGCTACAGACCCAGGGTAGAAGAAAGGTGGAGGCTCCCACACTGATGTCACTGCGTCTGGTCACAGGAGGAAAGGTCAACTAACCCTGCGTCTGACCTGCTGAGACTGCAGATCCCAGGCCTCTCCTTGTCCCAGGGAGACAGCTGGTACCTTACCTAACAAACCACCGTAGCCACACCCTATGTCTGCAAACTCCACTTGGGCCCCAGCTTGCTTCTCTTTCTCATCCTTTGCATCATCATGGCTCTTGTTTTGAGTAAGCGGGGCAAAGAACTCTGGGTAAAGCTCAGACCAGTCCATCTCTTCTGGCTTCACAGGGCTATTGGAAAGAAGACAGACACGTGAGACTGTAGGGCATGTCACTGTGACATGCTTGAGTAGGGGTGGGAGGGGGGATGGTAGATTTCTCAAAAAATCCACAGTCTGTGAGCCATATGGTATCTAGAGGGCACGACGGAAAGTCCCCTGGCTCCTAGGGTGTGGATCACAACCCTTCATGAGGCTATGATTGCTGAGCTGCCAATCTCTACTTCTGGGTATTAATGTGCCAGGCCAGGGAGCTCTCCTCTCTGGAACTCAAGAAGTTCTTTCTCCCAGACACTGACTACCTGAGGCATTGGGATACTAATCTATTTATGTATGTGTTTCTGTGCAGAGGATGAAGCAAGGAGTGGCCAGGAGTGTGTATATGTTTATCTTTTTTATAAACTAAAAAAATAAAAGTAAATCGGAGCTCGGTATGGTGGCACACGCCTTTAATCTCAGTACTCAGGAGGCTGAGGGAGGTGGATCTCTGTGAGTTCGAGGCCAGCCTGGTCTACAGAGCGAGTTCCTGGACAGCCAGGGCTGCCCAGAGAAAACCTGTCTCGAAAAATCAACTTGCTTCGCTTCTTCACTTTAGTTCCAGCAATAGTGTTTTTCTCTTCCCAGATCTGGTTGGCAAGTCCTCCCAGACCTGGTCTACAACATCAGGACCCCTCCCAGCCGCCAGCCGGTCAACTCCGCCTTCTGCTCCGTCTCCCTAGCTCGTCCCCAGCTGACGTGTCACCCGGACAACCCTCCCGGGTCCTTCTCAGGCCCTAGCTCTGGGGCCAGCACGTGCCAGGCTGCTTGAAGCGCCCTGCCTCCCTCCCAGATCCCGCCCGGCTCGCTCACTAGCGCAGCGTGTGGTCCGCCATGGGGTTGGAGTGGGCGCGCTGCCGGTAATAGCGCTTCTGCGGCTGGGGGGCCTCCGTTCCCGCCATGATGCCACAGAATCCACGTGGAGAGCCGTGGCTTCGGGCGCAGGTTGATGACGCAGACCGCGGGCTGCCAGTAGGCCCCGCCCCTTAAAGAACCAAGGGCGAATTCTGCTGGACGTGAGGGGAGGACAGACCCTGAAGGGGCGAGCAGGGGAGAGCAAGCGCGCTGCTGGCCTGAGCTCCCGGGATGGCCAGCTCCAGGCACCCTGCCTTTTCTGTTGGCTTGCTTCTGCCTAGTCTGGACTCCCAGATGCCTCCATGCACCTGTGCGCCCCACAGGTGAGCGGGCTATGAGGAACCCGCCTCTGATAGTCGCATCAAACGTTATTTCTTCTCCCTCCTGCTGGTCTCAAACCAAGTCAGCCGGGTCCGACCTGTGTGGTGTTGCGTGGGTCATGGTCTGTGTG
The DNA here is from genome assembly GCF_982192425.1 of Myodes glareolus. NCBI lineage: Eukaryota > Metazoa > Chordata > Mammalia > Rodentia > Cricetidae > Myodes > Myodes glareolus. The sequence goes on along the minus strand of NC_142051.1, from coordinate 11,250,527 downwards.
CGCCAGGGACCCGAGCTCAAGGGGTCGTCCCCATCCATCTCCAGGAAGTCCAGCTGGAGGGAGGAGGGCGAACTGGGGAGGCGGGGCCCGGTGCCTGGGAGCAGCCCAGATGGCTGGCAGTCCCCAGCCTCAACCCAGCCACCGAGTGGGATCCGAGCGTCGGCTGACGTGCTCCGGTACACTCTCTGCCTGATGGCCAGCTCCCACCCGGATCCTGAACCCGAGCCCGAATCCGTGTTCCCACGGGAGGTCCGGCTCTTCACCGACTCTTACTCGGAGAGCAGCCGGTTCTGCTTCTGTGGGCACGAGCTGAGCATCACGCAGAACTTTGGGTCGCGCCTTGGGGTGGCGGCACGTGTGTGGGATGCGGTGAGGAAGGGGCTGCCCTCAGTGAGGGTCCCTGAGAGATCCAGTTCCCGGACCCCGCCTCTTCCATATGGAACCACGGTCGTGACAATGCCCCTCTTTCTTTTTCTTTCCAACCCCTTGTAGGCTCTGAGCCTGTGTAACTATTTCGAGAGTCAGAATGTGGATTTTCGAGGCAAGAAGGTGATCGAACTGGGCGCTGGGACGGGCATCGTGGGAATCTTGGCGGCGCTTCAGGGTCCGTGAGCTGGCATCGCGGGAGGAAGGGGAGCCGAGTGTGGGAAGTTAATACGTGGATTCCTTGGGGTGGGCAGGACATTTGAACTCAACTCAGTTCTTTCGTTTTAACAAACCCCTACTTTACTGTGAGGTAGACAGCGCTAATTGGAGTTCAGAACACCCAGGCTAGTTGGGACAAGGGTGGACAAAACAAACCATGAAAAATGCTCGAGATACTCTTGCGTTAAAATGCATGCGTGGGTGGGTATTCGGAAGGGAGAAGAGACCTAGGGCGTTAAACCTCATCAAAGCGTTATAGCTTCGTTATGTTAGAGTCTTTTGAATTTTTTTCTCCTTTAATCTCTTTCTCTCTGGGATCTGGGATGGGGTGTGGTCTAGTCGAGAAAAGTCACTTGTTGCCTAAAATTGTCCTCATGCCTTAATTTTCCAAGTGCTGAAATTACGGGTGCATACCACCATACCAAATACAGCTTTAGGTTTTTATTGCTAGAAGAAACAAGGGTGTGAATTTTGGAGGGCTAGGGTGCAATGGTTATTTATATATATATATTCATTTAGATGTAGGTGGTGTGTTAGTTATAGATATTCATTTTAGATGTAGGGGGTAATTAATAAAGAGTCAGAAACTAAAAAAGTTGCTTTCCTGTTGTCTAAGTCATACAAAAAAGGATGTTCTTGTCATAGGGAACATAACTGGGTCACGTTGAGGGAAGGCTTTGCAGACACAGACATTCATTCTTCTGTTCATTCAGTCAACCATATATTCTAAGTCCTCTGTGTGCCAAGAGTCGTGCTGGGGGCGCTGACATGGATAACAAGGTTTTCCTCTCTCCAAGAACTCGTGGTCTAGGGAGGGGCAGTGTGAGAAGATGCTATGGCACATACTCGGTGGCTGGGCTCTTGTCGGAGTTACCTTGACTGCTGAAGAGTCCATCAAGGGGAGGCTGACAGATGAGGGGTTGAGGAGGGTGGGTGGATGAGAGTTAGAAAGTGACATTAGGAGGAGAGAAGGTAAATCTAGGGGTTCATGCCTGGAATCCCAGCACTCAGGAGGCAGAGGTAGGAAGACTGGTATAAGATCAATGGTCAACCTGGGCTATAGCATAAGACCCTGTCTCAGATAGGAAGGGAGGGAAGGAAGAAAGGGGAAATGTGTGCGTGTGTGTGTGTGTGTGTGTGTGTGTGTGTGTTTGTATGAGAGAGAAAGGGAGAGAGCGCACTGTCAGGCCAGGGGGGCCTTTTTGTACCCTGATTAGTTGCCAAGTCTGAAATCTGGGTGTGATCTCCTATTCTTTCACTTTGTGTCCCAGAAATCAGCCAGTCCTGTATTCTTAACACACACACAACTGTCTGTTCTCCCGAGTGCTGGGATTAAAGGCGTGCGCCACCACCGCCCGGCTCTCCACCACCACTTCTTGCCCCAATTTTCACAGTGTCTTCATGCTTCCTGAAGATCACTGACCCTGTGATCTTCCCACACCAGACCTGTTCCTCCCTCAGGCTCTCCCATCGTGAAGCCACCACCCACCCAGTGCGGAACCTTGACGTCACCTTTGTCCTGTCCCTGCTTTTCTTCCTCATACCCTTCATGTCCTGTGGATTTCAACTCCTAAAAATGTCTTGGATTTTCTTGTGTTTTCTCAACTCCCCTCCTGGCTCCACAGCCTGAGCCACCACCATCATCTGCTCAGACCATAATAAGGAGTTAAACTGGTTGGTCTTCTTGCTTTGAGTTCTGGCCCCCACCTACATCCTGGCTCACTCACACCACCCTGTAATCAGAGTGGCTTTTTCAAAATGTAGGTATCATTCCCACACCCCACCCCACCGCCGTCCAAGTCGTGCCTCCCTCTGTGACCTCTTTCTGTTCTGCTCCCTGACCTGTATCTATTACCTTTCTGTCCCTTCTACAAACTGCTTTGATGTCTCCTTCCTTAGGGACTTGTGAGGAGGGGCTGCACTTTCTGCTTGAAACAGTTTTACTGCTTGGCTAATGCAAATGTATTTTTCATTGCTAGGCTCAAACAGCCCTTCCTTCCTCCCTACCACCCCCAGCCCAGGCTGGCTTGGATCTCTTAGCACTCACACAACTGTGCTCATAGACTCACTTTAAGCTGGTTTTCACTGAGCTCAGGTGGGTCCTTGTGCTACCCAGCTAGCTTGTCAAATTTCCTTTGCCTGCTTATTCTTCCACACTCTTAGACATCTATTTCCTAACCTTCTTATTGTTCAAACTGTGAATGCCTCCTCTGCAATTACCACCCTTATCTGTGACTCTACCTATCTATCATCTATATCTATCTATCATCTATATCTATCTATCTATCTATCTATCTATCTATCTATCTATCTAATCTATCACCTGTCTGTCTATCTATCATCTATCTATCTATCTATCTATCTATCTATCTATCTATCTATCTATCTATCATCTATCTGTCTGTCTGCCTGTCTATCATCTATCTATCATCTATTTATCAGTCATCTATCTATCTCTCTATCATCTATTATCTATCTATCTATCTATCTCTCTATCTCTCTATCTATTCTTTACACACAGAGTAGTATCTCTAATCTGGCTGTGTGTATGCTTGTGTATATGATTGATATATATGTACATAGCTATGCTGGATTTCTATTGTGGGGAGGTCAGCGGCCGATCCTACATCCCCTACACCCACTACATCCCTTACATCCCTCGAGCCATTTCTCTGCTCCGGAGAGAATAAATCCAAATGTTCACGTCGCTGTAGTCCTCTCCTGTCCTTTCCTCAGTCCACCCCAGTTAGTCACTCCCTTCGGGTCTCTAGCCGGGGTTCTGAGCTTCACTTTTAACCCCGTGTTTTGAACTCAGAACCAGTTTCTAGCGCACTCCAGTTGACTCAGCACTGACATGATACTCTTCTCTCCTTGAAAAGTCCTTTGCTTTCTGGGCCAGTGCACTTCTGGCTTCCACCTACACTGCTGGCATACTTTCCCATTCTTTTTTTATTAATTTCTTTTCATCCTTACAACAGAAACTTTGAGCACCCCAGAGCTCAGGAGTAGCCCTTTTGACCTTTTATTTTTTTCTGGCTATGCTCCCTCCTGAGAAGTCACATGATTTTGTGGCTTTGAGTGTCCTTTTTATGGCGAGGACCAGGATTCTCTCACTTCTATATTCAGACTTGTTTACATAACCCGCAGCCTACTTGTAATGGAACCAGAATCTGGTTCCATGCTCATTACACTACTCAGTATCTTCACGGGATTGTTTGATAGACATTTCAGACTTTGCTCACAAATGAAATTGCTCTCCTGTTTCCAAGTCTGCCTCCTCTCCTGAAGAAGCCCTCTTCATTTACATCATGGGCAATTTGGTCTGAGTTAAGCCAAATGTTCAAAAAACATCCTCAGTCAGTGGTGGCTCACGCTTTTAATCCTAGCACTTGGGAGGCAGAGGTAGGCAGATCTCTGTGAGTTTGAGGCCAGCCTGGTCTACAAGAGCAAGTTCCAGGATAGGCTCCAAAGCTACAGAGAAACCCTGTCTCGAAACAAACAAACAAACAAAAATCTTTAATCAGAATAAAAATCCTTAATAAAAATCTGAGAGAGAGAGAGAGAGAGAGAGAGAGAGAGAGAGAGAGAGAGGGAATATCAGCTCATTGACACTGGCAGCACCTTCAGAATATATTCAGAATCTGACTGCTTCTTCGTCTTTGTCACCCGATTTCCAACCAAGATCATCTCTCCCCGTGACAAGTACCTTTGCAGTTGCCTCCTAACTAAATCCCCCTGCCTCTGTCCTTGCTCTGCTGCAGTCCTTTGCTTGTGTGTGTATGTGTTTTTTAAAGATTTATTTATTTGTGTGTGCGTGTGTTCTGCCTGCATGTGTCTACCACATGCAATCCTGGTGCCTGAAGACGTCCGAAGAAAGCACTGGATCACCTGGAACTGGAGTTGCAGATGGTTGTGAGCCACCATGTGGGTCACATGATGGGAGTCAAGCCGGGGTCCTCTGCAAGAGCAACACGTGCTCTTAACTGCTGAGCTGTCTCTCCAGTCCGCTTGTGGTTTTTTTGTTTTGTTTTTTGTTTTTTAATCACAGCAATCAAAGTACACCTAGTAAACCCTGAGTCAGTGTAGAAAGTCCTACTTAAAACTGCCCCACCTTCTCTCATCACAAGAGCTGGCCCCTGTCCCCCCTCCCTCGGCTCCTGCTGCTGTTTGTCCTCCTGCTCCATCTTCACACCTGCCAGGCACAATCCTGCCTCAGGCTCTCTGTGCGTGCTTGCTGATCAGCTGTTTGGTAGACTTTAGCCAGGGAGAGCCACGTGGTTTGCTCCAGCCCTGCTTATCTTTAGGTCTTTCCCAAGAATGCTTAGGGAGGATTTCCCAAGCCGGCTGTCCTCAAAGGAGTCATGCCTCTTCCCTGCTTGGTGCCTCACTGTAGCATGTATTACTATTTGATGTATTGTGTGTCTTATTTGTTTTTTGCATTGTTCTTTTAGATAAGGTCCAATGTAACCCTGGTTGGCCTTAAACTGCTCATCTTCTGGCCTCTGTTTCCCAAGTGCTGGGATTATAGGTGTGAGCCACCAGGCCCTGTTTAGTTTTGGTTTGTTGACAATGTGTCTTGCCATGTAGCCCCAGATGGTCTAAGACTAACAGTCCTCCTGCCTCAGCCTCCCAAGTGCTACGATGACAGACAGGTGGGTACCACTAGGCTTGGGAATTTCGTTTCTTTTGTTCATATCTTCTTTTCCTGCCACTGCTTGTTGTTGTTGGTGTTTTCGAGACAGGGTTTCTCTGTGTAGTCCTGACTGTCCTGGAACTCACTCCGTAGACCAGGCTGGCCTCAAACTCAGATCAGCCTGTCTCTGCCTCCCACGTGCTGGGATTAAAGGCCTGTGCCACCACTGTCTGGCACCGCTGTTCTTTGTTTAATTGAAAAAACGTTACATTTGTTTCATTGAGGGGCAAGTACTTGTCATGGCACATGTGTGGAGGTCAAAAGAACATTTGTGGGAGTCAGTTCTCTCCGCCATATGGGGCTCAAAAGTCAAACTCAGATTGTAAGGCTTGGTGGCAAGCATCTTTATCCGCTAAGTTACCATATTGCCCCATCTCCCTATTTTTGAAACAGAGTCTCTTGGAGTCTAGGCTGGCCTCAAAGTATGTAGCCAAGGATGACCTTGAACTTCTGATTTGGCTGCCTATTCCTCTCTAGTGTTGGGATTACAGGCATGTACTATCACTTTTGGTCTAAAAATTAATTACTTAATTTATTTGGTGGAATAAAACCAAGGGCTTTATGTATTCTACCAACTGAGCTACAACCCCAGCCTGCTCCCTTTTTAAAACTAATTTATTTTGAAACATTATTCTTACTATTAGTAGTAGTAGTAGTGCTTTGTTTTATCAAGACAGGGTTTCTCTGTATAGCTTTGGAGCCTGTCCTGGAACTCACTGTGTAGACCAGGCTGGCCTCGAACTCACAGAGATCCGCCTGCCTCTGCCTTGTGAGTGCTGGGGTTAAAGGCATGCATGCACCACCATTGCCCGGCATGAGGGGTGGATTCTTATCTGTCTTGTTCGCTGCTGTATTCCAGACACCTGGCACAGAGGACCCGTGATAAGGATGGATGAGCAAGATCTTATTGATTCTGCTTTCTATACTGTTAATCCTGCTTCCGATTAAGTAGTTACTTTTGTGATTTGTGTGTGAGTGTTTCCATGTCTAGAGTGAAACTTTAGGGAGGCTGTAGTTTGGTTTTGCTCCCTGTTGTATCCCTAGCATTTAGCAAGAACTCAGTCCCCATTTGTTGTGTGTGTAAAGTATTCTGTAATACTGATCTGATCGTCTTTACCCCAGATTCTGCTCTACAAACCTCTTTCTTGGACCGGGAGTATAGCGGCAGAGTGCTTGCTCAGCATGTGAACACACTCTCAAGCCTGGCTCTCCTTAGCATGCCTTGGGTAGGGTCTTGACATTTTAGATCAGTGGTTCTCAGTCTTCCTAACACTTTAACCCTTTAATTCCGTTCCTCATGGTGTGGTGACCCTCAGCCATAAGACTATTTTTGTTGTTACTTCACGCCTGTAATTTTACTACTGTTAAATCGTAATGCAAATATCTGTGTTTCCGCATGGCCATTTGGGGGGGTCAAGACCCATAGGTTGAGAACCTCTCCTCTAGACTGTAGCCTTTTTTAAAATTATGCCGTGCCCTTTGCCTTCCAGGCTCTTGTGTCCTATTTCGTGCTTGGAAAGCTTCATCTGACCAACTTGTGCTTGTCCTCTGAGGCTCAGCTGAGGTCACGTCTTCTGAGTTTGGGTGGGTAGGCGGGTGGGGGCGCACAGCTCCTCGCCAGCTTAGTCCTGCCCAGGCTTTTGCTGACATCTGGTTGTTGTGTGTTGGGCAGAGAGGTTGAAGATTAGCTCAGAGAGAATGTTGATGTTGTAGAATGTAGAGTAACGAGACTGGCGTGGGTGAGGCTGGGGTTAGGGCAGCTAAAAGCCAAAGTATGGACTTCGGGCTTTCAAGGCATGAGGCCTTGAGGTCTCTGGACCCTCCGGGCAGGAATCATGAGCCCTTTTGTGGTCCCTCTGACTTGGATTTCTCCTCCTTGCTCTCCCTCAGGGGGGGATGTTACCATCACTGATCTACCATTGGCCTTAGAGCAGATCCAGTATAATGTCCGCGCTAATGTACCATCTGGAGGCCGGGTGAAGGTGTGTGCCTTGTCCTGGGGAATTGACCAGCACGGCTTTCCTGGAAACTATGACCTGGTCCTGGGGGCAGATATCGTGTACCTGGAACCTACCTTCCCACTGCTGGTGGGGACCCTCCAGCACCTGTGCGGGCCCCATGGTACCATCTACCTGGCCTGCAAGATGAGAGAGGAGCACGGGACTGAGAGCTTCTTTCGGCACTTGCTGCCCCAGCACTTCCAGCTGGAGCTGGCCCAGCGGGATGAGGATGTGAATATCAACATCTATAGGGCCAGGCACAGGGACGTGAGACCTGCTGGGCGTCACCCCTGCTGCTGAGCCCAGCCCCTGCCCCAGCAGAGGACGGCACACCTCCAGAACCATGAACATCTGGACAAGAGGGAAGGATGGACTGCCTGTCTTCTTTCTTCCCTCTTCCAGTTTGCTCCCCGAGGTATTCTTGGGGAGATGCAGGAGCAGGACAGCTTGTTAAAAATAGCAGAGCCCTAGAAGCATTGAATTTAAAGCACAAAGAGGGGCCGTCGGTGGAGGAGGATGAGACGGTGTGCAGGATTTGGGGGGTAAGGGAGGCAAACTGGGTATGAATAGCGGCTGCAGAGAGACCGGCACCGATCTCTTCCAGCTCTTTCATCAGAATGGACTTTTTTGCTTGCTTTTCTGAGTCAGGGTTTCTCTGTGTAGCCTTGTCTGTCTTAGAACTCTATGGACCAGGCTGGCCTCGAACACAGAGATTCACCTGCCTCTGCCTCCTGAGTGCTGAGATTAAAAGTGTGTGCCACCACCGCCCAGCTTCAGAAAGGACTTTTTAAAAAAGCACATTCTTTGCTTGGGGTGGCGCACGCCTTTAACCCTCCAGCACTCCAGAAGCAGAAACAGGTGGACCTCTGTGAGTCTGAGGCCCGCCAGGTCTACAGAGTGAGTTAGAGGCCAGCCAGAACTATATAGCAAGATCCTGTCTCAAACAAACAAACAAACAAACAAACAAAAAACATTCTTTGACATTCTTTAAGGGAAAAATGAGCATTAATCATCTCTTCTGCACCCCCAAAATGTAGATATTGAGGGGGAGCTGGTACCAAGACACCTCAGAACACCTGCTTCTTGCCTGCTATAATACGGCTCTCACTAAGCCCTGAGCCTGGGTGGGACAAGCTGCAGAGCTGTCCCTTGGGTTATACTTCTTCACCGTTTGCAAAGTTCAAGGCCTGCCCACAGATTATCAGGTCGTATCCAGCTCTGGTTCTTCTGAGCTCTAGCTTTTCCTTCCTAATTTGTCTTCCCTTCACGTCTTGTCTCTGCCCTTTGAAGCCCTCTGGACAGGTCTCTTTGCTTACTGTTTAGGCACACAGCTATCTCTGGTGTGTCTACTGCCTTTCTCTTAACCTCCAAACCACTCTTCAGATTCTTGCAGCCTTCCAAACTCTGCTGGATTTAGCTTCTACTGCAAGAACGAATGTCTCTGCCTGGTTCTCAGGCTACACCTGCGCGCACCCAAACTGCTTCGTATTTCATTTCCTACCCCTTTGTATTGCACTTTTAGCCAAATGGCAAAGGTCCTACTCTTGGTTCCCTAGCTCTGTGGCTGCATTTTCTTACTTCTCCGCTCTTCTTACAGGAAGGGCCACTGCTTCCTGTTAAAACTCTCTCTTTGCTTCTGGAAAAACAAAACAAAAACACCCTCCTTTTCCTGGTCCTTCAGTTTGGCTGTGACTTCCTTCTTGAGAGATCTTTATCTGTTTAGGGACCTTATCTTGCCCTACCTGATTCTATTTCCTCACCAATAGATGCCTTGGGGCACAGGGCTGTCTGTGATTTATTCATCACTAATCCCCTGAAACTGACAAGAGCCCCAGGCACATTGGTGTTCAGAAGATAGTTTGCTGATTCAGTAATTATATATTCGGTTTGTTGAAGGAACTCCACGCTACCTCTTCAGGTGACTGGATAGTTTCCTGAGCCCACCTACCTGCTTCCCCTTTGTCCTGAGTCATAAATGAATACTGAAAATGAAAATTGGAAATAAAGAAACATAAACTATTGCCTACATGTTTTGTGTTGTTATTTTGTGACAATGTTATCGTGTCGTCTTTCTGTTTTACCCACTGAGGTCTAAATCTTTTCTGATACAGTTTTAAAAAGTCAAGCCGAAGAGGCGATTATATTCCTCCGGTCTGCAGGTGGCAGCATCCTCTCCCGACACGGTCCGGGAAGAGTTTTGGCCCTCGCACTACGCCGTAGGCCGGCGTCTTACCTGTGCGCCGGCGCGCGGGCGTGTCCGGCTGCTAGAGAGAATGTCGGTGCTGCGGTCGCTGCGCTTCTTCCCGGTCGCGTGCACCGGCCGCTCGGTGAGGGCTCGTGGCTCAGGGGCTAACCTGCGCTCTCGGGCGCCGTGAGCGTGCCCTTCCCGTTCCCCGATCCACGCCTTTCCACCCGGCCGGCCCACAGTGCCCCCGAGGGCTCACCCTGAGGAAGTGTCCCCTCGCCTCTGTCCAGCCCCGGGCGCTCCCGACTGCTCATCCCTTTCTCCTTCCTCCCTTCAGGCGAGGTCGGTCCTGCTTCAGTCGTCCCAGCCATGGCACACGTTTCACGCGGGCCCCTCGTTGGCATCTGCCTCCAGCAAGGAGCTCCTTATGAAGCTGCGGCGGAAAACAGGCTACTCCTTCGTCAACTGCAAGAAAGCCCTGGAGACTTGTGGCGGTGACCTCAAACAGGTGGGAGGAGGCGCTGTCCGACCTGGTGCTGCGGCTCGACATCATACATTTCTTCCGGGGCCATTCTGGGGAACATAGACGTGACCTGCGGCCCAGCGTCCTTAACTACGGAACCAAAAGCAAAGAATTTGGCTTAAACTATTTCATCTTCAATTGACCCAGAATCCCAGAGTTGAACCTATGTTAGGGGGCTGTGGGATTTGCTACTGCTTGGTGATAAGTGTTTGTGTAAATTTTGAAGCTAGACGCCAGAGGCCCTCGCGCACCGTAATTTTGTACGTTGCAATTAATCCTTTAGAGCTATGTCAGCGTTGTCTGTGTAACGAAGACACTACACCGTAGTGGGGTTGTGAAGATTAAAACACCGGCTGCCTACGGTGCTCGTGTAGAGCATTTATTAGGTACTAGTTTCTGTTACAGAATGTGGGAGTGCAGAAACAATCGGTTGGTTTGGATATGATTTTTTTTTTTTTTTAAAGATTTATTTATTTATTATGTATACAATATTCTGTCTGTATGCCTACAGGCCAGAACAGAGCACCGGACCTCATTACAGATGGTTGTGAGCCACCATGTGGTTGCTGGGAATTGAACTCAGGACCTTTGGAAGAGCAGGCAATGTTCTTAAATGCTGAGCCATCTCTCCAGCCCCTTGTTTTGTTTTTCAAGATGGATTTCTATTTGTAGCCTTGGCCGTTCTGGAACTCACTTTATAGACCAGGCTGATCTCAAACTCACAGATATCTTCCTGCCTCTGTCTCCCAAGTGCTGGGATTAAAGGTTTGCGCCACCACCACCACCGGGCTGGTTTGGATATACTTTAAAGCATCATTCATTTCAAATTTTCCTCTTTTCCATTTGTAGGCAGAGGCCTGGCTGCACAAGCAGGCCCAGAAGGAAGGCTGGAGCAAAGCAGCCAAGCTCCATGGGAGGAAGACCAAAGAAGGCTTGATTGGACTGCTGCAGAAGGGAAACACAGCTGTGTTAGTAGAGGTGAGTCCTTGGGGATTCCGTGTACTAGAAACAGCTTGTCTTGGAGTACAGGGCCCGTGGTAGGGCCTTGGCGTGCTTAAGGGATCTGTTGAGAACTGCAGTGGTGGTCAGAGTTCGGTTCTCAAGGCCTGGGTTTAAGTGTGGAAATGCACAGGCGTCTTGATGGGAAACGGCCTAGCAACCTAGATCATTTCTCTTCGGTATGGATCCAGTGCAGATCTTGTGACCTGAAACAGATAGGTTTAGAAACTAGTAGAAGGGTGTGGTAGCTCTCACCTGTGATCTCAACACTTGGGAGACTGAGGCAGGAGGATTACTGTGGGTTTGAGGTCAGCTAGGCGAGAGTGAAATCCTGACCCCTTTATCCCTGAAAAAAAAATAAGAAAAAGTAAAATAGATTTTTAAAGTTAGTAATTATGTTAAAGTGTTACTCTGCATATTGAGGACCAGTAAGTAGCGGATTTAGAGGAGGCTGGAGGGTCATGACTGACAGCAGATGCAGAGAAGGCAACAATAAAGGAATGAGATCAACAAGTGATGGTAACAGTGGTTTGGAGAGTGGGCATGGTGGTTCCCGGGTATAATTCTAGCATTTAGAGGTAGAGGCAGAAAGATCAGTTCAGGGTCATCCACGGCTACTCACCCAACTCACGGTCAGCCTGAGACCCTTTCACAAAACAGAAAAGGTTTGGGGTTAATGGACGAAGTGACTGTGGCGAGTGGTGAACTCGGGAGTCCTTCAGGATGTTCTGGGGTCCTCCTGGGTATGCAGGTTGTTGCCAACTCCCTGCCATGGCAACAGTCACTTCCTGGTTCCCACCTCACCAGAACTCTGGATCTGCAGCTTTAATGGGCCTTTTGCTTCTGTGGGGTCTGCAGCTTGTTCTGTCCACATCTTGGCTTAGCCTCCACCTTCCAGGACGTTTGGAGACTGTTCGTAAGCAGCTTGTGCAGCTGTACCATTTGTTCCCACAGGTAAACTGTGAGACGGATTTTGTCTCTAGGAATTTAAAGTTTCAGCAGTTGGTTCGGCAAGTCGCCCTGGGGACCCTGTCTCACTGTCAGAGCCTGCAGGACCAGCTGTCCACCTACACCAAGGTGAGTCTGAAGGGCGTCTCTGCTTGCTGAATTTGTCACCACACCTTAGGGATCTGTTCTTTTCGGGGTGGCCATCTCTTTATGTGAGTGCTGGGGATCCAGTTCTGCCTGTCCTTCCCAGATTTCCCCTCAGTGATGCTGATTTCTTACTAACCACAGCTCGTTTCTCAGTCCCTGCCAGCCAGCATCGACTGTCCACGTAAAGCAAAGCATTCACATCGGTGTTCTGGTCTCTCGATAATCACAAGCTGATTCTTCAGCGCCAGCTGATCAGAAACCACAGATTGTTAATCCAGAATATCATATCAATAACTCTAATAGAACTCTCAAAGCAAAGAGGAGAGGTATCTTATTCCTTCTCTTTTAAAGATTTTTTTTATTGCATTGTTCTTATCACGATATACTTACTTACTGGGGTGTGTATGTGTGTGTGTGTGTGTGTGTCTGTGTGTGTGTGTGTGTCTGTGTGTGTGTGTGTGTGTGTATGTGTGTGTATGTGTGTGTGTGTGTCTGTGTGTGTGTGTGTGTGTGTCTGTGTGTGTGTGTCTGTGTGTGTGTCTGTGTGTGTCTGTGTGTATGTGTGTGTGTGTGTGTGTGTGTGTGTGTGTGTGTATGGGTGCTTGGCAGGACTCAGTTCTGTCTTCCCTTATGCTGGTTCCGCAGCTGCCCAGGTGGTCAGGCTTGGCAGCACGCGCCTTTGCCCACTGAGCCGTCTCACTGCCCCCCCTCAATCCCTTTTGAATCTCATTATTTTTCCTTGTGTAAAGTTTATTTTATGTTTATTTGTTTGCATGCACTTGGGTGCCCACAAAGGTAGGTGAGAAGGAGTTATAGTGGGTGCCAGCTGCCCAGTATGGGTGCTGGGAACTGAACTCAGATCCTCTGAAAGCGCCTGATGTGCTCTTAACCTCTGAGCCATCTCTCCAGTTTCTTGAAACCCCATTCTCATCCACTTTTGAAAATAAGTGGGCTCATTAGTTCATGGTTTGACTTTTAAGTATTTCTTGTTATGAAGAACATGTAAATGTGCATTTGATTCCGGTACAGATGGTGACGTGCACACTTGTTTCTTCACTTGTGTGTATCATGGAAACAGTTCACAGCAGTTCATAAAGACCTTCCTTTGTTTGAGACAGAGTTTTGAGTGGGCTTGGCCAGTCCTAGCCACACTGTGTAGCCTTGGCTAGTCACCAACTTCTCATCCTTCTGCCTCCCCCTCCCAAGTGCTGGGATTAAGGCATGTTCTACTACATTCACTATTTCTTTGTCTTTTTTCCTACCTGCACAGTGTTCTGTTGTGTGGGTTACTCAGCCAGTCTCCTGTGTTTGGGTATTTAGGCTATTGCCAAAATTCAACAATTAGAAATCAAAATTCATTGCTCAATGAATAATGTTGCGTATTTGCACTTTTAAAAAACTCATCCTTTTGTATCTTTGAAAGTCCATCATCCAGCTGGTTGTGATGTGTATCTGTAACCCAGCACTTGGGAGGCAGAGGCAGGAAGGTTTTCAGGAGTTTGAGGTCAGCCTGGGCTACAATGTGGGTTCCAAGATTTTCAAGATTACAGAATATGACCCTGTCCCCAGAAAACAGAAATAAAAAAGGAGTGTCCTCAGATGCCCGCACTGGGACTCAGAGTCAAAGGCTCAGCTGTAAATCGCTCTGTCCTCTTCTGCTCATGCAGCATCACGAGTTCCTGGCAGCACCCCAAACCCATGAGGGTTGACCCTCTGTGAGTGTGTAAAATCCTGGCAGCACCCCCAAACCCACGAGTGATGATCCTGTATGAGTGTGTAAAATCCTGGCAGCACCCCCAAACCCACAAGTAGTGATCCTGTATGAGTGTGTAAAATCCTGGCAGCACCCCCAAACCCACAAGTAGTGATCCTGTATGAGTGTGTAAAATCCTGGCAGCACCCCAAACCCATGAATGGTGATCCTCTGAGTGTGTAAAATCCTGGCAACACCCCCAAACTCACGAGTGATGATCCTGTATGAGTGTGTAAAATCCTGGCAGCACCCCCAAACCCACAAGTAGTGATCCTGTATGAGTGTGTAAAATCCTGGCAGCACCCCAAACCCATGAGGGTTGATCCTCTATGAGTGTGTAAAATCCTGGCAACACCCCCAAACCCGCAAATGGTGATCCTCTATGAGTGTGTAAAATCCTGGCAACACCCCCAAACCTACGAGTGGTGATCCTCTGTGAGTGTGTAAATCCTGGTCCCGGTTTCTAGGACCCCTAAGGAGGTTGCTGAGGACGAGGGTCGAGTGGAGAAGAGGTGGTGCAGTAGGAGAGTGAGGTTTATAGGCGTGGCAGTGCTGTCCATCTTTAATGTCCTGGGCCTAGCAGAAGCCTCGTCTGTTTATAGATGGTCATCTTAACCATCTTCCCGGGTCCAGGCTCTTTGATTCCGGCAGTGCAGCGCCTACTCACGCTTGTCTCCTGTGCGTAGGGCTTCCTGAACTCCTCTGAGCTTTCTGAACTTGCAGCTGGGCCTGGCACAGAAGGCTCTCTCAAGGATCATTTGGCCTTAGCGATTGGTGAGTATCTGAGGGTCTGGGAAGTGGAAGTTAAGATCTGGGTTTCCTGGTCTCTTTGGTGTCCCCCCAAATCTCATTCAGTAATTGTGACCCCTGATCAGGAGTTGGAGGCAGGTGGTAGGAATGAATATGATAGAAATAGGTCATACATACGCATGTGTGGCACTGTCAATATTAAATATGATAGAAATGTGTCATACGTGTGTGGCATTTTCAATAATGATGATAGAAATGTATCATATGCATGTGTGACATTCTCAATAATGATATGATAGGGGAGGCTGGAGAGATGGCTCAGTGGTTAAGAGCATTGCCTGCTCTTCCAAAGGTCCTGAGTTCAATTCCCAGCAACCACATGGTGGCTCACAACCATCTGAAATGAGATCTGATGCCCTCTTCTGGCCTGCAGGCAGACACACAGACAAGAATATTGTATACATAATAAATAAATAAATATTTTAAAAAAAATAATGCTATGATAGAAATGTATCATACATATGTGTGACATTCTCAATAATAAATTGATAGAAATGTCATGTGCATGTGTGACATTCTCAATAATATGATAGAAATGTGTCGTCCATGTATGAAATTCTCAGTAATAACTAATAAAAAAAGAATGACGAGTTCTGTGCCTCTAAGGACAGGAGTTTGTGAATCTGGGTTGGCCTCCGGGAAGCAGCAGACATCCTGAAGAGCCAAAGGAGGCAGCTTCCCCAAGCTCTAACTGGTTAGCATAGTGAGGGAACTGGGGTTCTCACTACTGACTAAGCAAAGATGAGGTGACTCTAGCTTCCAGGTGACCCCTTCTGTGTATGTTGTAGGGAAAAGCACACTAAAGGTGAAATAGAAAATTTAAGGGGTTGGAGGATGGCTCAGAAGAGCCCTGGCTGTTTTCCCAGGGGACCCTGGTTTGATTCCTAACACCAGCTTGGTGGCCAGCGACCATCTCTAACTCCAGTTCTGAGGGATTCTGGCTTCCAGTGGTACAATATGCATGTGGTTCACAGACACCCATGCAGTCAGAACACCCTACACATGAAATAAAAATAAATCTTTTTTTCTTTCTTTTTCTTTTTTTTTTTCAAAAAGATTTATTTATTTATTTTGTTTACAGTGTTCTGTCTGCATGTGTGCATGCAGGCCAGAAGAGGGCACCAGATTTCATTACAGATGGTTGTGAGCCACCATGTGGTTGCTGGGAATTGAACTCAAGACCTCTGGAAGAACTATCAGTGGTCTTAACCTCTGAGCCATCTCTCCAGCACCCTAAATCTTTTTTTTTTCCTAAAGAAAATGTAAGCTCAT
This sequence comes from Myodes glareolus, assembly GCF_982192425.1. Classification (NCBI taxonomy): domain Eukaryota; kingdom Metazoa; phylum Chordata; class Mammalia; order Rodentia; family Cricetidae; genus Myodes; species Myodes glareolus. The sequence goes on along the minus strand of NC_142051.1, from coordinate 11,234,552 downwards.
GTGCTTTGGGAATTAGCTGGTGAGTCTATGAGGATGTCTGTCTGCAGATGTCCATTGTGGGGGAGCCCATCTGATCACGGGGCTTCAGAAGGGCCGCCTGCCTCCTTTCCATGTGTTCTGATGGAGCGAGGGAAGCAAGCTGGCTTTTCACTGCTTTGAGTTTCCTTGCTGTCTGCAGCTTCTAGTCAAGATACAGTTCTGCTTTTGCAAGGTGACCTCATACTGCTGTCCAGCAAGCATGGGTGAGCAGCCAGGCCAGCAGCTGTGTTAAGAAATCCTGAAAGAAATGGGGATTTTAACCATGGCAGTGTAACATGAAGGGCCGGCTTGTTGGGGTATCTGTCCCACCCAGGTACTCCACAGCAGGCAAGTCCCAAAGAAAATCACACACGGAGTCTACATTAGGTTATAAACTGATTGGCCCATTAGGTCAGGCTACTTATTAGCTCTTACAACTTTTGTAACCCCATTATCCTTATCTACGTTAGCCACAGGGCTCAGTAACTTTCTCAGCTGGGCAGGTTACATCCTGTCTCTTTGGTGGTCTGCGCAGGAGTGGTGGAGGGAACTTCCTGTTTTCCCGGAATACTCCCAGTCTCTTTGCTCCACCCCTACTTCCTGTCTGGCTTATACTGCCTGCCTGGCCAATCAGCATTTTATTATAATATGATTAACAGAATACAGACAATTCTCCCACACCATGGCAGCTTCTGGTTGTTGTCTGTTGGGTAGAATTCTGATCTGTTTTCCTATTTACTTGATTTCTGGGTCCTTCTCACTTTGTGAGCTCTAGCTGTAGTGTGGCTGTCACTGCATCTTCCTCAGACGCTGCTGTTTGGCCTTTGTCCCTCCCTATTCTTTGTTCCGGCTTCTCTTGGACAGGGATCCTGGGGAAAAGGAGAAAACTAGAGTCTGCTTTTGATTCTCATGAGATTTTGAGAGTGTTATCTTTGTACTTCTGACGGGCAGAAGTTGAAGCTGTCAGGGGCTTTTGGTTATAGACCTTTCCCAGACCCTGTTGGACTTGGGAGTTGTGTGTTTCTGTGTGGTTGTGTTTTCAAAGGAGTGCTGTGGTGGGGAGAAAATACAGTTAGTGCTTCGGGGTCCACTCTGAGTTGTAATTCCAACTCTGTCACGTAGAGGTGGGTGTATCGCTTGACCTCTCTGAGCCTGAGTTTAGTCTGATGAAGTAGCCAGGTTCCAAGTGCCCACTATGCACGAGACACCAGAAGACATGCTTCTTGCGTATGTCGCTTCTTTATTTCTCGCAGTAGCCCTGAAAGGTAGGTAGTATTTCCATTGTATAGGTGAGGAAGCTAAGGCTCGGGCAGTTGATAATGCCTGGTCACAGAGCCAGGAAGAGGCAGAACCGCGTGGTGAGTCTGTGGCAGCCAGCCTCATCTAGAATATCCTGTAGGGACCCTGCCATTTTCCTCCCTCCCCGTCCTCCTAGGATACAAGATGAGGCTCACATCTTCTGTCTCATTGAAGATTTACGGCATGGACAGAAAGGTCACCACGTGCACCTGGCCTCATTCATGCCACCCTGGTCACCACAATCCAGTGGTTGTCGTTTCTTGTTTTTGTTCTTTTATAGGGAAACTGGGAGAAAACATGATTCTTAAGCGAGCTGCCTGGGTGAAGGTACCGTCTGGGTTCTATGTTGGCTCTTACGTGCACGGAGTAACCCAGAGCCCCTCCCTCCACAACCTGGTCCTGGGGAAGTATGCAGCCCTGGTCGTCTGCGAGATCTGTGAACAGAGCGCAAACCTGCAGGATGTGGGCCGCCGCCTGGGGCAGCATGTGGTGGGCATGGCCCCTCTCTCGGTTGGCTCCCTGGACGATGAGCCTGGAGGGGAGACTGAGACCAGAATGCTGTCCCAGCCGTACCTGCTGGACCCTTCCATCACACTGGGGCAGTACGTGCAGCCCCAGGGCGTGTCTGTGGTGGACTTCGTGCGCTTCGAATGCGGAGAAATGGAAGAGGCAGCGGAGGCCGAATAGGTCTTTGGCCCAGGTGGAAATATTTATTTTTAAGTCTGGATTTCCTTATTAAAATTTATTTTCTAAACCTCTTCAACCCTCGAATTTGTTTTTTCTTTTTAGTTTATAATGAAATTATATACTTATGGGTAAAGTTGTTAAATGGTTATGTAATAAAGTAGAATTTTCCTCATTTGCATAATACTGGATTTAACTGTTTTTGAAATTTTGAAAAACTGTGTAAGTGTATGAGCGCACCCATGCCGGGCTTGTGTGGTAAGCACTTTTACCCAGTAGGCCATCTCCCCAGTGTTAGTATTCAGGCGTTTGCACTGGCCTGCCCTTGGGGTCCTGACAGGATACATCCTCAGCTGCAGCCACTAAGAGCACCTCCCGTGCACATTGGCTAGGTTCTCTTTTAGAAGGTGGGCCTTGCCCACTCCCCTCCCCTTTTCTCTTCTGCTGCTCCCGTCCCCAGAGGCTGGTCTCTTCCCCCCTTTCCCACTCTCTTTTCCCCAATAAAAAACCCTCCATTTGAGCCCTGTCACAAGGCGTCTTTCTCTCTTTCACCATTTTTTAAATTACAGCACCCAGTCCCCATTATCAATCTATTACATTGTTCCTTAAGTTTCTTGCAGACACTGTCTTGTTCTATGAAAAAAAAAAAAAAACTCTGATTCTGTGTCCATTCTGTGACAGTTTGGACCGTGCATCTTTCCTGGAGCTTCCCCTGCAGTGTTACCCTGTGATCAGGATTTCATACTGTTGATATGCTAGAGTTGTCTGGAAGATGTGGGCTCGTTTGCTAATGACTGCAGCGTGCCCTCTGAAGTGTAAACACACTAGTGTGTGCCCCTGACGACTGCAGCATGCCCTCTGAAGTGCAGACACACTAGTGTGTGCCGCGTGCCCTCTGAAGTGTGTACACACTAGCATGTGCCCCTGACGACTGTAGTGTGCCCTCTGAAGTGTAAACACACTAGCGTGTGCCCCTGACTGCAGCGTGCCCTCTGAAGTGTGTACACACTAGCGTGTGCCCCTGACTGCAGCGTGCCCTCTGAAGTGTGTACACACTAGCGTGTGCTCGTGAAATGTGTGTGATTTCCTGGGTAGCTATGAGTCAGGTTTTGACATTCTTGTGCCTGAGACAAAAATATAGTGGTTCAGTTAACTACACGGCTGTCTCAATGTTGTCGTTTGTTTATTTATTTGCTTTTGATGCTGGGGATTGAACTCAGGCATACTGGTGGGTAAGCGGTGTGCTTTTCTGTTTTTAAAGATTTACTTTTATGTGTATGAGTGTTTTGCCTGCATGTGTGCATATGTACCATGCCCATGCCTGGTGTCTGCTTGAGATCAAAAGAAGACATTGGAGCCCCTGGAACTAGAGTTCAGATGTTTGTGAACCATGTGGAAGCTGGGGACCGGCCCTGGGTCCTCTGCAAGAACAATAAGTTCAACCCCTGAGCCATCTCTCCCATCCTACACTGTGCACTTTAAAAAAAATTCTGAGCCACACTGGGCAGTGGTGGCACACAACTTTAATCCCAGCACTTGGGAGGCAGATGCAGGTGGATCTCTGTGAGTTCGAGACCAGCCTGGCCTACAGAGCGAGTTCCAGGGCAGGCTCCAAAGCTACAAGGAGAAATCCTGTCTTGGAACCCTCTCCCCCCACAAAAAGAATTTGTAAGTCACTGAGCTTGGCCTTGAATTCACCGTGTAGTCCAGGCAGGCCTTGACCTCACTGTGTGCCTGCCCCAGCTGGGCTGGTAGCTGGGATTACAGGTTTGTGAACCAGGCCCAGCTTCAGCATGGCCTCTGTGTTTTCTCAGCACTGAAATGCTACTTAACTAAAGTCCCCATAAGAAGGAAGACTGGGAAGGACGCCGATGTGCTCATGTGGCCTCTTTATTTGAAAAGTTGAGCATGCTCTGGCACGTGGTAGACCTGGGCCTTTGGAGTCTGGCTTTCACGTCGTGCAGTAACACCAGTGTTTGGGGGTACAGGGTGTATGTAGTTTAAAGCAAATGTGGGCCCCGAGGCATTAAATAGTTTAAGCTCAGTTTCCGGTTCTCTCTCTCAACCTGTCTACATTCATGCTTTCTGCTGAGACCACAAAAGCCAAACCATGAGTAGGCAACCTTCTAGTGTATGGCAACCAAGGAACGCAAGGATGAGTGGGAAAGAGAAAGCACGCTGGGACTTTCAGATCTGTCATATCTGAAGCCGCTGAATGGCAGGCTCAGTTGGTGTGTGACTTCTTGGCTGACGTTGGCACTGTGTGCTTGCTCTCGCCTGTGGTCGGACACCAGACGCCTGGCTTTAGAAAAGCCCCCTTTCTTTCTTCAGCTGGAGCTGTTTCCAGCCAGGCAGAGCAGTGAACTGCCCTCTTGTCATGCCGAACACAGACACAAAGTCTTGCTCCGAGAGGTAATTCTGCGAGAAAACAAAACTTTTAGTGAGAGGGAAGGCAGGGCGGGCATCAGTGCCAGCAGGTGAGGGGTTGGGCTGGCGAGGCAGCTGTGCAGGGTGCTTGCCTAGCATGCGGGTATCAGTGCCAGCAGGCGAGGGAGGTGGCTGGTGAGGCAGCTGCGCAGCTGGGTGCCTAGCATGCAAGTGGTCCCGCCTGGCTTTGAGCCCTTGCACCACAGACCCTAAAAAAGTGGCAGGCCCTGGAAGGGCAGCATCAGATGGATGTCCAGGAAGAGTGTAACAGGCCAAAGTTCTTCATTGGCCATGGAGTCCCACTGGGCCAGTGGGAGAAGCTGATTGGATTTACAACGCGGTCCTGGTTCCTTGCCCCATAGGCAGTGAATGGTTTTTTTTATGTTCTGGATGGTTTATAAACATTTGATTTTGAAAGGATGGAGAATCGAATGGAGTGTTCTTTGCTTCGTGCCCTTAGCTACCATTCTTATTGAACACGTATTTGGTGCCAGAGAGTGGATGGACCTAGGACTACTGTCTGAGGAACCTGAGAATGTACTGTACCCCTAAACCCCAGAATTCTTAAAATGCAAGGCTGAGTAGCTCATACCAATCCAGTACCCATGCTGAGGTCATTAAGCTACAACCTTTATTTACTATTGTTTTCCGAAAGAGCGTCTCCATAGCCCAGGCTGTCATGGAACTCACTGCAAGGCCATGCCGGCTTGGACCTATAGTGACTCCCCTGCCTTAGTCACCCTAGTGCCAGGTTTACTGTCATGGGTCCCCAAGCCCAACTGACCTGGGGCCTCTGTATCTAAGAACAGTGTAGTCTAGATGCTGAAGACTCGGTCATAACATCTTAAGATGTTACAAAACATCCAGATTCCTTTAATCAACTCTTTCAAGGGGAAAAACCCCATTCAATCATCTGTCCATTCAGCCTGAATATACTCATTTAACTAAAACCTAAGACTTGACAGTCCAAGGGGCGTGTGCACTGCAGGAAGGGGGAGGTCAGGGAAGGCCAACCAGAGCTGAACTCTAAACGGCAAGGGGCTGGCTCTGAGGTATTTTAGGGACAGAGAACTCTCCCAGGGCACCAGCAAGTGTACTGACGCCATGGCTGGGGTGAACATGTTCAAGGGATAGAAAAGCAGGGCTAGGAGGGTATTGAGACCCCAAGAACAGGACCAGATTGGAGGGCTTTGGGGTCATTTCAGTGGGAAGTCATTGGAAGCGGTTTAAAGTTTTTTTATTACATTTGTGAGGGGCATGCATTTAGAGATCAGGAGACAACTTGTGGGACAATCATCTCACACTATGTGGGTCCCGGGTGCCGAACTTAGGTCATTAAGTTGGGCGGGAGATGCCTTTACCCTCTGAGCAGTCTCGCCAGCCCGTGAGCTGTTTCAAATAGAGCCGCATCAGCTGCTTTTGAACGATCCCTGACTGTTAATTATGATTATGCCAGGGAAGAATTTGGGGCATGGTGAGCAAACAGGTTAGTTCGCAGTGTGCGTGGTGGCTGGACTGGACTAGCAGCAGAGAGGCTGCCGGATGGATTCCTTTGGGAGTAGGAAGGAAGTCAAGGAGGAGCCTCTAATTGACTCAGTAGCGCAGATGCCCCAAGAGTGCCTGCCGTGTGTCCAAGCTCCTAAGCCACTTCTCGAGCTTGGTGCTTTAACCTGTGGGGAGCTCCACCCCCCACATTCAGCCCACACTGCATACCTCCTTTTTGGCAGGGTTCACGTCCTCAGGCAGCCCCTGGTTCTGACTTTTCCGTAGGACTTCTATAGGGTGATACTTTGGCTCACTCTCATTAGAATTCAGGGAGAGGGTTGCGTTCTTCATATCCTACGTAAGGGAAAAGTACAGACATGGGCAGAGACTGGTGTCTTACGGGGTGGAAGGTTTACATTTTGGCTTCTGCTGCTTTACTCTTCGTGATCATCTTCCAGAACGGTGGTCCCCAAACCTGGGCGCATGTCAGAATGACCTTGGAAAGGTGATTCAGCAGGCCTAATGTGAGTGCTTAGAGCCAGGACGGCGTACACACCGCACTTAGGTCTTTACTGTATTTATTTATGTAGTGCTGAGATTTGAACCCAGAGCTCGTGGGCTAGGCAGGTGCTCTGCCACTGACTCCTGCCTCCAGCCGCAGTCTTCCCTGAACACTCTGATCACATCCCTTTTCTTGGCATTTTTATTTAGGTCCCATGTTTCCAGTGGCTAAATGCCTTGAGACTGAAGGCACGCTTCCGTCCAGTTTAAACACACTAACCGCCTCCCATTCGCTTTGGGATCTGACTTCGTAGAACACGGTGCTGGAACACCCTGTGCCATGCATCCTGACCTGACGCTCCAGGGCTGCTGGCTGTAAGCTCCACTCCTTCAGCTGCTGAAATAGGGGTCAGCAGCCTGAACTGCTGCGGATTTCATTGTTGGAAACTAGTAAAGTATCGTTTGGGTTAGAAGCTTGTCCCTGAGAAATACTGCCAATAACCTTAATCTCTCCTGAGAGGCAGAGAACCTTAATAATAAGGTAGGTTTTATTCTTATTCTTCCTTTCTTATTTAGTTTGGTTTTTGACGCAGGGTCTTATGTATCCCAGGCTAGCCCTCCACTCAATATGTCACCAAAGATGACCTTAAACTCGAGTGGATTCTGTACGTTATGTCTGTGGGGGCGTCTATGTGCACACAAGTACAGATGCTCCTGGAGCCAGAGGAATATATACTTCTGGAGCTGTAGTTACCGTCTCTTGTGAGCCACCCAACACAGGTGCCAGCAATCTGGAGGAACAGCGCATGCTCTCTCTGCTGAGCCAGCTCTCCACTCCTATCCCCTCGGCCCCCAACTAAGCCAGCTCTCTACCCCTGCCCCTCCCTGTGTTCTGTAAGGCAGGAAATTAGGAGCTTGGCTCTGAGACCTGCTTTTTCTCCCCCTTCTTCACCCCCCACTATCTTTGAGACCAAGGTCTTACTGTGTAGACTAGGTTGGCCTAGACCTCAGGATTCTCCCATGTTTGCTTTTTAAGTGCTGCGACCTGCTTTTCTGCTGATTTAAAATACCTCTGAGGATAGGTGTAATTCAACAGTAGAGTCTAGTCTGCACCTCAAACAAAACAACAACCCCTTTGCATCCAAGTAGACAACTGGGGGAGTCCTTAACGGCACCGAGGGTTTGCCCGTGTGGCATCTGTGGCATATGTTGTCGCTCCGTGATTCTGGAGAGCCTTGTCCAAGGGAAATGGCACCCCCTTCCCTCCCCTCGGCCGTGATTCGCACGAGAGCAGTGGCAGCCTTGTCTGAGGGTAGACCCCACTTACGGCGGTGATGCGCACGATAGCAGCGGCGTCTCCCAGCTCTTTCTTTAACTGCTCGTATGATTTTCCGGCCTGCGAAGAGACAGAGGAAACAGGATGAGGTATTTGCTGATAACAGGGACGAAGTATCTGAGGCCCGGTGTGTATTTTCAGGAAAACGTGATAGAATCTGAAAGCATTTTGGTGTGCTTGAGGTCCATGTAGGGTCCAAAGGGCCTTACGCATGATCAAAATTCTTTGGTGGCAAGAAGCAGGTGGCCGACTCTCAGAGCTCGGCTTTCTCTTACTAGCCCACTGTGACTTTGTATTGGCTGTGAGGGTCGTGAACATGGTGGAGGGAGTCAGGTACTCTCAGTCCCTCATTGCCTCCTCCCATGCAGCTGGGAACTATTTGACTAGACTCCCTGCCCTGGGAATGAAGCCCAAGAGAAGCAAAGCAAGGCAAGGAATTCAGTGGGAAGTGAGAGTGAGGGCCTGGTTTTACTTGGCTCTTGAGTCAGCACCCAACCCCCTCCCCCGGGTTCTGAGCTCCCTGGCAGTCAGAACGGCACCCCCCCCCCAATTTCTTACACTCCACATGTGAGGGTCCCATGCCAGGAACCAGCCGGTGAAGGTAGGAGGTTCAAAGCCCTGCTTGATGATCAGGATCGGTGTGTCGGGGTCTCGGCCGCTGGGGTGAGTTACCAGGTACTCTTGGGCAGTCGAGAGGGCCCCTTCCTTCTCTGTGGCATTGGCCTCCGCTCCTATCCACAGGAACACCTGTAGCACCAGTTTTATCTTGTCAGTGTGGTCACGCAAGACTAAGTGTTGCTGTCCACACCGCCCCATCCCCCAGCCAGCCAGAGCCACAGAAAGTGTCTCAGCCTCATGTGTGCTCTGATGAGGAAGGTTCTAGAAGCAGCTTGATTTTGTGATTTTTTTTTTTTAAATCACCATGTGTCTCTTCACTCCCAAACCTAAGCTTCCTGAATTAACAGCCTACAAACCACTCATGCTTTCTCTGTGTACCTCAAACCTCAGCAGAGCCAAATGTCGCCCTTCTTGTCTAAGTGCCTATTGAAATGTCCATTCTTGGTCTGCCTGAGCCATCCAGACAGTCACCCTAGGCCAGAACGTCGGGACAGTCAGGTCCATAGTCCATATCCAGTGAGTCACTGGACTTGCCAGCTTGACCACCCCTCTCTTCCCGTCACTGCCTTCGTGCAGCCAACAACAGCTCTTTCTGGGCCCCCATCCTGCTCTCCAGTGATAGATGGGTCAGGTCCACAGTCCACAGCTACTTCTCAGTAGGGTGCATCTTAGCTCTGTCTTTCTGTTTGTTTGGTTGGTTTTTTTTTTTAAATATTTATTTATTTATTTATTATGTATACAATATTCTGTCTGTGTGTCTGCCTGCTGGCCAGAAGAGGGCACCAGACCCCATTTCAGATGGTTGTGAGCCACCATGTGGTTGCTGGGAATTGAACTCAGGACCTTCAGAGAAGCAGGCAATGCTCTTAACCACTGAGCCATCTCTCCAGCCCCTGTTTGGTTGGTTTTGAGACAGTATCTCACTCGACAGCCCAGGCTGGCCTCAAGCTTACTCTTGCCCTCTGTAGCCAAGGCTAACCTTGAACTCACAGAAATTCTCCTGCCTCGGCCTCCCAAGTGCCGGGATTGCAAGTGTGACCCACCACGCCAGGCTTATTTTATTCTCTGGTAGGATTTCATGTCTTGCTGTCCAGGTACCCGTTCCTTTGCCCCGAGCCCATCTCATCCTTTGCTATTCGTTCGGGAGCCGTCTCCTTCAGGAGAGTCCTTTCAGAGCCCTGAACCGTACTGAATGTCTTCTATACCTCACAAAGCACGGATGATTCTTTGCCTGCCCCTCCCCACTAGCCTATAAACACCGTCGGGTGGGCTCTTCACCCGGCGACATTGCTTAGCACAGCCATTAGCATGGAGGAAGCTCGCTAAGCTGATGTGAAGGCAACGACACACTCAGGGAGATATCTCATTCCTACTTCCTAGAAGGCTTTGGGATCTGGTGTCATCAATCCTCAAGTAAGGGTGGGACATATGCTATGCTTCGCTTTCCAAAGTAAGGTGAGAAAGTTCCCAGGGTGCTGAGAGGAATTTGTTTTGTTTAAATTTTCTATTGTATCTGTTTATTTAATACATGTGTGTGCCACAGTGTAGGTGTGGAGGTCAGAGGGCAACTGTATAAAGGAGGAGTCAGAGTTCTCGCCTTCCACTGTGTGGGTCTTGGGGATTGAACTCGGGTCATCAGCTTTGGTGGCAAGCACCTTACTCACTGGGCTGTCTTGCTGGTCCACTTTCTAGGTTTTTTGAGACAAGGACCCTGGCTGGCCTTAAACTTTGATCCTCCTGCCTCTACCTGCTAGCTGCTTGGATTCCAGGCATGTGCCAGTGCGGTTTGAAAGAAAATGGGTCTAAAAGTGAGTGGCACTCTCAGGAAGTGTGGCCTTGTTGGAGGAAGTGTGTCACTGGGGAGGCTGGCTATGAGGTCTCTTATATGCTCAAGCCATGCCCGACGTGACAGTCTACTTCCTGTTGTCTGTGAGTCAAGATGTAAGAACTCTCAGTTCCTTCTCTTAGAGCCATGTCTGCCTGCATGCTGCCTTGCTTCCTGCCATGATGACAATGGATTAAACTTTTGAGCCACCCTCATTAAATCTTTTCATTTATAAGAGTTGCTGTGGTCATGGCATCTCGTTACAGCAATAGAAACCCTAACTAATATAGTTGGTGAGTTTCATTGTTGTTGTTGTTGTTTTGAGACAGGGTTTCTATATGTAGCTGTCCTGAAACTCACTCCATAGACCAGGCTGGCCTCAAACTCAGAGATCCGCCTGACCTTGCCTCCTGAGGGCTGGGATTAAAGGCATGCGCCGCCACGCCCATCCTTAGCTGGAGAGTTTTAAACATCATTCTGTTCTGACTGTGGCATAAAGCAGTCTCTCTAGTAACCACTGAAGATGTCTTACTTAGTTGGTCCAGCACTAGCTTTCATCCGGGGTGGGGACGCCACACATAAACTGGCCCAAACTATGATCTTTGCTAGTTGTCCTGAACTCTGGGGCTGTGTCTTACCTGGTCCCAGGTGTCCAGGAGCATCACATCACCTGGGTTTAGGTCATCCTGGGTGAAGTCTGTGACCTCAGTAACAAGGAACCGGCCAGTCTTATTGGAACATTCGAAGAGCCGGACCTGGACGTCCGGGATTTCTTGCTGCAGCCTGCAGGACAGTCATGCGGAAGGGCAGAGCTGCACAGGAATCCTGTTCATTGTGTGGGTGCCTGTGTGTGTGTGCACGTGTGTGCACGTGCATGCATGTACACATGAGGACAGAGGTGACTTTGGGTGTTTTACTCCATAGTGCTCCACCCTCGTTTTTGAGACAGGGTCTCTCACAGAGCCTGGAGTGTGTCAATTTGGCCAGACTAGCTGGCCATCAGTCTAAGGGATCCTCTTGTCTCCACCCCCACTCCCGCGGCAGGATTGCAGTCCTGCGTTGCTGTAGCTATTTTTTGTCTGTCTGTCTTGTAATGTACATTCTGAGGGATGGAACTCAGGTCCGACGCTTGCACAAGGACTTTGCTGTGTCCCCAGCCCAGAAATCATATTTAACACTGTGAAGGATCTTAGGATCTGTACAGGCCACAAGCCTAGAGGACAGAGGAGCCAGGATACAGGGCGGATGTGTTCACGTACCTTTTGTCATTAGCATAGGGTGCTTTTCCTCCCAGAAGGCCCCAGAACTCAGGTGGCTCCTGGCCCTCAGCCACAGTGTCCGCGTTGCCATCACAGAGAAGCTCGACCAGCTCCTTAGCCATTGCGCGCTCGTCCCCACTGGACCCCTGAGTGGGTGAGGGAGGCTCTTTGATAGGGGACTCAAGACTTCTGAAACTGGATGGGGTAAGCTCTGAGCGGCACCGCCTAAGGATGGGAGGGGAGGAAGGCAGGACGTGCAGGCAAAGGGTAGGACTGTTCTGGAGCCCGCAGTGGTCACAGACAGAAGTCACCGCTGGTTTAGGTTCACCTAGAATCCCAGCGCACGAGCTCCCTGGTTGTAAATATGGGGGCACTAGGGCCGTGCACATGCATAGCAAATGCCTTGCCGCTGGAGCGAGCACTAGAACCCCCCAGGCCTAACGTGCACTTTTCATTCTTTCTCTCGGTGGAAGGGTTTTCAAGACAGGATTTCTCTGTATAACAGCCCTGGCTATCCTGGAACTCACTCTGTAGACCAGGCCGGCCTCGAACTCACAGAGATTCACCTGCCTCTGCCTCCCGAGCGCTGGGATTAAAGGCGTGCGCCACCACCTGGTCTCTGTGCCATAATGTTTTTTTAAAATTACAGTAAAATTGACTGTGTTGGGCTCCACAAGGCTTAAAAAGAGAACTCGGTTGCCACAGTGCCGATACGGTGACATTTCCCACCCCTTTGGAGGGGAGCCCTGAGTTGTGAACTCGCGACAACTGCCAAACTAGGCTGTTCTCTGTTAGAACGATCTCGCCGTTTCCACTTCAGTGGAAGAAGTGACATTCAGCCTCAGCGTTTGGATACTTTGAGTCAGCACGAATTGAAGACTCCTCCACGTTGAGTGCCTGAGTGACTTTCATTTTGACTGCCGAGAGCTCCATTGTATGAACACTTGTGTCTATCTGTTCTCCAGATTTCTGCTGATTTGAGAGGATTGTGAATAACGTGCTCTACACAAGTGTGTACGACTCTTTGTGTAAGGGGTTGTTGTTTGCTGGGTATTTTTTTTTAAGATTTATTTTATGTGTATGAGTGTTTTGTCCGTGTGTGTATGCACCAAATGTGCACAGTGCCTGTGGAGGTCAGCGAGAGCACTGGGTCTCCTGGAACAAGGGTTACAGATGGCTGTGAGCCACATGTGGGAACTGAATCCAGGTCCTGTGCAAGAGGCACCTCTGCTGAGCCGTTTCTCCAACCCCTAAAGAGTGTATGTCTCTGTGTTTGTGTGTGTGTGTACATATGTGTACATATGTGTGTGTATATGTATGTATGTGCATGCCTATGTGTGTGTGCCGGTTACTCTCAGCCTTTCGTGGTGCTGGGGATCAGAACCCGGGTTCTTGTGCTGTAACAGCAAAGCCCCGTACCAGGTGCACCATCTCCCCAGCCCCTGAAGACGGTGGTTTAGTCTATTGCTGTAAATATGCAGGGGTCGTGTTGCTGGATTGTGTGGTAAATGTGAGTATAATTTTATTAGAAACTGTCAAGCTCTTTTCTAAAATATGCCCCATTTTGCAGCCCTACAAACAGTGCAGGAAGTTTCTGCGTCTGTATATTTTATATTATTTATGTTTTTATCATCTGATAGAAGTGTAGTGACACCTTACTATGGTATTCCCCAGCAGTGCTATCTGGCGTTTTTCTTAGATAGTTCCCCATTTTTTGCTTGTCTCTTTTCTCTTTTTTTGGCACGGGGTCTTGCTGTGCTTGCTCTCCTTGAGCTTGGGATGTTTCCACACCAACCTCCCAAGTAGCGAGAAATACAGGTTCGTGCCACCATATTCATTTCCTCTCATCTTAAAATTTAGTTAATTGACTAACTAAATTCTTGTATGTGTTTTTTATGATGGAGGCACGCATGCTGGAGTACATGTATGGAGGTCAGAGGGCCACTTTTGGGAGTTAGATCCCTCTTTCCACCGTGGGATGCAGGGATCAAAGTCATGTTGTTGACAATCTTTGCCCCTTGAGCCAAGCCACTGGCACTCTCTTCACCCTACCCCAGAAACTCTTTTGGTTTTTTTTTTTCCTTTTGGTTTTTTGAGATAGGTTCTGACTATGCCCAGACAGTCTGGCCTCGGACTTACGATCCTCCTGCCTCAGCTTCCCAAGTGCTGGTTAAGCCACACTGGACCCTGAATTCTCTTTTAAAACTCTGTGCAGCCTGGAGTGATGGCATCCTCTGTGCTTTGTCCTTGTCAGCCTGTCCTGCCACAGAGGACGAGCGCTGACCCAGGGTCCATGCATGGGAACACACGCCATGTCTCTGGGGGCCTGATTGCAGAATGTGGAGGCTTCCTCTGAAGACTCGGGGTGGGCAGGCCCTCCGCTTGAGGCGCCAGCCTACTCTTTAGTACCTTTCACCGTGCTGGCGGGGCTGAGGGTGGAGCCAGGGCAAGCGTGGCAAGCTCCGAGGGGCTAGGACCCACCAGCCATCTTACCTTGCCATACCACAGGTAGTGTTCTGTCTGAGTTCGCAGCAGGAAGACATCGTTAGAGTTGAGCGAGGAGGCGAAGGCCGAGACTTCCACTGCTTTGGTGTTGGATTTGTCATTTCCTTGGATCTGGAAGAGTCTTACTGGAGGGTCAGGTTCTGCATTTCCCTTCCTGGAAGTCCCGCCCTAGAGAGAAGAAAAGGGGAGGCCAGATCTATGGAGCACCACGTGACGTGGCTGTCGTGGACCGAGATGTACTGGATTTCATCTTTTACCCCTCAGGGTCTCCTAGGCTACCTGGAAAGGGTCCAAGTGGGACTGTCACCTTAAGCCAGTGTCTGCCACCGCTCACCGACCTCAGTATAATTCTGTGAAGCAGATGTTACTCCACCGTGCACACGAGGGAGCAGATTGGGAAACTTGGTTTCTACATGGCAAGAGACTCAATGTGACAACTGCCATGTCACTGCATTGCCTGCCCATGCTCTGCCAGGGCTCCACAGAAGTGGGCCTTAGACATCTGGGCAGTGAGGGAGGAGGGCCAGAACAGTGTTGGAAGGGTGCAGGGTGAGTATCTGAGGCGGCTACGCCTATACGGGTAACGGCTTGGATTGCAAAAGACCGTGAGCACCAACTGGACAGGGGCTTGGACTCGGAGCCTACGCATTAGAGATTCCCTTGACTGTCATTGTCATTGTCCCCTGTGTCAACCCCCTGACTCACACCCCCGTTCACCCAACCCTGGCCTGTCCTGCTCTATCCTGACTCCTCAGCCCTGAGCATCCCTGTACAGGTGGTTTTGTCTGCAGGTCCTCACCTCATAGATAACCAGCTTTCCTTTAAAGATGGCCATGAAGTGGCGTGGCTCCTTCCCCATGCTCACCCGAACCTGCACTGGGGCTCCATCAAACTGCTGATCCACCTCCACGGCCTGGTAGGCCGAGGCTGCCAGCTCATCCTGTGAGGCGTGGCGGCCCTGCAGTGGTGAGAGAGGAGTGATGGACCTCGGCCCCGCGGCCAGGGGCATCTGGATCCAACACTGAGAGCCGGCTGGCCTACCTGCCAGATGTACAAGATGTAATGGGGCTTCCCATTTACTTCGTAAGTGTAGAACACCAGATAGCAGTCTCCCCCGTAGAAGAAGCCATACCACTGATGTTCTACAGGAACCAGCTCTAGGTTTTCAATTCTCCAGACCTGGGCACAAGAGGAGACACTAGGTTACCCAGAGAGGGGCATCCTGTTCAGAGGATTCCACCTAAAGGGAACTGGGCAATGTTTCACAGAACCCAAGAGCAGATGGTGCTAACATCCACCCCAAGTACCCCCTCCGTCTCTGTGTCTTTTCTGCCTGGAAGGCCAATCACATTATGTGAATTGAATTCTGAGGGTGGGGGTCACAGGTCACACTGGTCCAGTACAACCTAGGTCTTCGTAGACTGAGTGATGGCTTAGATGTGTCTTCTAGGTGACGGCCATTGTGGGGATGGGTCTCTCACTTTCCTGAATGTTGTGGGGAACCAGCCAACTCCAAGCCTCTTGACAGTACAGAAATGTGGAGTGGCTGCAGAACAGGCTGCCCTCCTCTGCAGCAGGGCCCTCGCCAGGCGCACCTCGACTTTGCCATTGCCATCATCCACCATTCTCTCCTGGGCAGCCACTTCTGGCTTGGTGTGCAGGAGACTCACGTCGAACTTCTCCTGGAAAACTTTAGCTGCAGAGAAAGGGGTGGAGAAAGCCCAGGGAGCAAGACACACTCATGCCCCATCCTAGGGTTCCAAATACAAGAACACCCATGAAGGGAAATCTCACCAATTTTGCCAAGGCTAAATATTTTGCCCAAGCCCGTAGTCTGGTCCTTCACGGTCCATTTCTGGAACAACTGTTTGAACATGGCTGACTCAGCGCCATCATTGATGGTCTCCACGTTGGTACTGCTGGGATAACCCTTCACCTTGATGAAATCCTACGGGACCCCCATATAAAAGCACGTCAGCCAGGGCATATGCCGCGTGTTTGCTCATCTGGTACTTCATTCATCTGAAGTCAGGCAGTAGGACCCTCCCTTCCCTGCCCTTAGGAATCATAGCCAACTTCTACTTCACTTTTGTCTATGGTCCCGTGTAACCTGCCAGCAAAAGATACAAACAGCTTGGGTCCCCTCATTAGACTGCCATGATTATGACCATTATGGGTTGATTTTGCAAGACCTACTATGTAACGCTACTGACTTTATATCATAGTTATTTGTTCATCTATTGCTTTTTCTTAAAAAAATTTTTTGAGACAGGCATTTATTGCTTTTAAGGAGTCACACCTGGGTCATGTGCTAGGTCTGAAAAGTTTAGTAGATGCCCCTTGAAGACTGGTCCCTTAATGTGGACATGTGACACCCCCTTCACTAACAGCAGCACCTTCCAGAAGCAGCTTCCGTGTTCCAGAATGGTTCTGAGTGTTTACGACTTTTTGTTTGTTTGTTTGTTTTGTTTTGTTTTTCGAGACAGGGTTCTCTGTGAAGCCCTTGGCTATCCTGGAACTCACTCTGTAGATCAGGCTGGCCTCGGACTTACAGAGATCCACCTGCCTCTGCCTTCTGAGTGCTGGAATTAAAGGCGTGCGTCACTACCTCCCGGCATGGTTCTGGGAGACGGGGTACCCCTGTTAGATATCGGGAACTGAAGCTCAGAGGTCTTGCTCAGAACTCAGCTGGAAAAGGTAAACCCTGCCTTTGTATCCCACTCGCTCTGTTTGCTGTGAAGTTCTTGTCACTTGTTCTGTGCTCGGGGCCTGGTGTGTCTGGGCGCATGTCTCTGGTGACCCTGGCATAGTGCTTGGGTGGCATCACACATTTACAGCTCCTACCAGGGCTTTGGACATGGCCGCCTGTTTCTCAACCTTTGTGGCTCCTTTGCCTTTCCACACGTAGATCTTGGTTCCGCTTTGGTCCAGGATGTAGCAGTCCTGAGTCATCCAGGAATATATATGGTTACTGATACATGAGCCAGAAGGAGGACTCTGCCCGGGGTCTGCCTTTGAAGTCACTCCGGCTTTCCCAAGCAAAGCCCCCTCCAGGTCTACTTACATCGTGGTTCAGTAGGTCCTGGACCAGAGGCTGTGTTGCCACCTCTGTGATTGCCAGCTGCCCAGCTGCATCCGAGACACTGGTGAAGGAGGGAGATTAACCTGTACCTTTTCTCTGCAGAGCATCCGATAGATAGCTAAAGGCATGCTGGAGTGCAGCATTGCTGGGTACAGAGTCTGGCTCTTAGAGACAGACACAGCTTGAGAACAGAGAGGACAAACTCTGTTCTCTGGAGGCGATTGTGTGTCCCTTCCAAACTCTATCCCGTCCGCATCCGCTGGCCTGGATATACCAGAGTACAGGAAGTCTCACCCAGAGGTCAGGAGACTCTAACAAGAACAGAGGATAGCCACCTCCTCGAGAGGGGCTGTCTCTGAGCTGCTTGTGGGAGATACATTTAAGAAGGCTGGCCCAAGCGCAAAAGTAGATGCCTCCGCCCAAGCTGAGTGCCTGGTCTTTTAGGGGCCGTCTCCCCACCCCCAGCCTCCAGCCCACAGCCAGGATTGAGTGCTCACTGATACAACATGATGTTTGCTTTCTGCTGCTGATCCACGATCTCGTCAGGAACTGCAGGCTTGATAATGGAGCGCCGGCCAAGGGTGTCCTGGAGGACCGTCATCAGCTCCCGGCTGGCTGCCTCTTTGTCTCCCTCAACCACTCCGATTTCAGCACGACCCCCTCGCTCCCTGTCCCGAATGTCCTTTGCCAGAAGCATGGCCTGCCAGAGAAGCCCACAGAAGACTCAACTCACCCAGTACCCCTTCCTTCCAGGTGGGTTTCAGTGGGACTGCCACCAGGATTGCAGACAAATTACCCTGATGCTGAGGAGCCCCAGGGTGGACCTGCCCTCGGTCTGTCTGTAAGCCAGGGTCTGCTCTAAGGCAGGAGTCCACCTGGAACCTCGGAAGGTCAGCCAGCATAGAAGGCAGAGGGCAAAGGCACCCAAGGAGCCCAGCTCTAGGCCTGGAGGAGATGGGAGAGAAGTGAGACCTTGAGTCGCTCCCCACTGTTGCTCTCCGGGCCGTTCCACTGGATAATGACCATTCCAAGGTCCAGCAAGAAGACGTCACCTCGGTTAAAACTGTCCCAGCTCATTTCCACCTGTGTGGGGAAGGTCAGTGCTGTTTAGAGGGCTGGTCCTAGGCGTCAGGGGCAGGACAGTCACAGGGTGGGACTCACCTCAGTGGCCCTGATGTTCCTTTTCCCCTTCACGTGTAGCAGCCGCTTCACGTCGTACGTGTTGGTCTCCACGTGTTTCATCCCAGAGGCCACGCCCCCCTTTTTATAACTGAGGGGACAGCAATCCAGTTACCATTGGGCACCAGATCCTTGCTAGGTTCTAGGAGACTGTTGTGAATTAAATGCAGTAATGACACGCAGTTGTGAGTTTCTACCCACATGGATTATTTTGCAAATGTGCCTAGTAAATGCAGACCCACACCTGCTCTCCCGAGGGTCTCTTCGGTGTCTCTCAGGGCTGTCTTTCTGAAGGGACATTTGAGCCGAGGTATTATAATGCCAAGTCCCAAGAACCAGAATGGCAGTGCTCTGGGCAGAGGGAACCTCGCAAGTTTGGATTATAGACGTGTGCCACACCCATGTTAAGTCTATGTATCCCCACACCCACGTGCAACCTCCCAGACCTCTCCCTGACACTTCTCATATTCTGGCAGCTTAATGTCCCTTCTTCACTTAGTGAAATGTGTCCTATTGCCTGTGTGCACGATATTTTTTAATAGAAAAAGAAGTAGGCATTCTGTGGTACATCTCAGCCTGTGTCTTTGTGTGTGTGTGCTAGGTGCGTATTTAATCTGCTGTGCCAATGCACACATCTCCCTGTGATGCACACCTACATTGACCACAGCCTCCTCCCACCACAGCTCTGGAACAGCTGGGAGGTGGTGGCACAGGCCTTTAATCCCAGCACCTGGGAGGAATCTATGTGTTCAAGGCCAGTCTGGTCTATGAAGGGAGTTCCGGGACAGCAAGAACTGTTACACAGAGAGACTCTGTCTCGGAAAACAAACAAACAAAACAAACAAACAAAAAACAAGCCAAAAAACCAAAACAAACAAACAAAAAAAACATACACGCACACTCAGGTCCTAGGTGTGTGAGGGGTTTAGAGTTCTGAGAAATGGAATTTGCCTTAGCAGCCCTAGTTATGCTCCAGCATGCAATGCGGGTCCTCAGCCCACCCAACACTTGGCCCCGCCCCACCCTGATGGGCACGGATGACTGCTGTTTTGCTCTTTGCTTTGGTCTCTCAGGTCTCTTCAAGGCCTACCTACTGACCCTTTAGTTTCCACTCTCGGAAACAGCTGTGCCCGTCTCTCCGCGCATAGCTACTCACATGATACCCTGCTTGAAGTAGCCCCGGAAGGTGTCCGACTCGTGGTACTGGACCTCGCGGTGCTGCACGGGGCCGCCTCCCAGGTAGTCGTCCAGCTGTGTGGTGTAGATGGCTGCACAGCTCTGCTCATCCTGGGAGGAGTCCTTCCCGATCCAAAAGTGAATGTCCTGGGAGAGGAGGCTGCCAACTCTCCGGGTCTAGGAGGTAGCCAGAGAGGCGGGTGAGGCCCACACTCCGGTCCGCCGTTCTGCCGACTTCCCGACACGCAGCCCTCTGCTATCCGTAAGTGGGCACTAGAACTGGTCCGACCCATCTACAGGCCTGCTTGCCCACATTTGCGGAAGTTGGCAGCTTGTTCCCAAGTTATACTTGTTCCCAGTTGTACTGCAGGCTTAGTCTTTAGGTCCCCTGCACTCAACAACCGTACAGCTGCCAGCACTGTCCATGCGAGGTGTTATTTCCTCCACCAAAATGAACACTTTTTAAAAAGTTATTGTGTAGCCCAAGCTAGCTCAAACTCTCTGAAGCTGGCCCTAAACTCACAATCTTTCAGTTTTACACCCCCCACACAAGTGTTAGGATTGTAGGAGGGGGCCACCATGCTCCAGTGTTTTGGTTTTTGGAGACAGAATATCTCAGGCTAGTCAAGAACTCACTAGGTAGCCCAGGCTAACCTTGAAGTTGGGAATCCTCCTGCCTTAGCTTCCCAAGTGCTATGCTCATAGGCCTATACCACTTGTCCTGCTTAGTCCTTCTGGACTGGTGATTGATGTGGGAGGGCCCCGCCCACTACAGGTGGAGGGCCCCACCCAATATAGGTGGTGCCAACCCCAGGCAGGTGGCCCTGGGATATATAAAAATAAAAGCCACGCTCTATGTGAAACAAAACCCTTTCCTCCCCAAGCTGCTTTTGGTCAGGACATTTACCACAGCAATAGAAATTCTCTTACCTAGCTCACAATGAGAACTTTGTGGCCACAGATGGGTTGTGTATTTGTGTAGCCTTAATCAGAACACTTCAGTGTGTGGCTGACCGTGGAAGGGGGAGGCACTGTGTGTGTGTGTGTGTGTGTCGGGGGGCAGGGGCTTGTGCCTACCCTCTAACGCACAACCACAACCCCAGGCTTGATGGTGGCCATTCTCAATCAGCTTGAGGCTCTGCGTGCCAGAGAGGATCTCTTGAGGGAGATTCTAGACAGACACAGGCGCCTGCTTTCCTCACAGTTGGATTTCTACGGCCTGGGAACTGCCTGCTGAGGAAGGAATGTTGCATGTGGAAGGCGTTGCTCACCGAAAGGATGACGTAGCAGTCTCCCTCGTAGAAGT
This sequence comes from Myodes glareolus, assembly GCF_982192425.1. Lineage (NCBI taxonomy): Eukaryota > Metazoa > Chordata > Mammalia > Rodentia > Cricetidae > Myodes > Myodes glareolus. The sequence goes on along the minus strand of NC_142051.1, from coordinate 11,213,852 downwards.
TGCCATGAGCACTCTGAGGCACCAGCACCAGCTCCATTTTCTAGAAGGATTAGAAGAGTATTGCAGCCGTACTACCTCCAGCCCTCCCTGCAGCCTCCCTCTCTGTTGCTGGGCACAGCCTTGCGGGGCAGGTGGCCAGCACAGCACAGGCCTGCTGCTCTGACTAGGAGCTTGCCCCAATCACTCTGGCTCCGAATCTGCTGTGGTGTCCTCCCCGTGTCCTTCCCGTGTCCTGCTTGTTCACCCCTAGTCCTCTGGAAAGGCCTGTGAGCCCCCCCCCCCCCACTCAGGTAAGCCCATGGAAGGGGAAGTAAAAGCCCCTCCTCTGGGCAATCCTGACAGTGTGGCCACCCTCAGCTCCCCCACTGACTTAGAGCCACCAGGCTGCTCAAAGGAAGTCTGGGAAGCTCGGCAAAAGCAGAGGCTAACAGCAGGGAGAGAGCGAGCAGCTTGTGGTACTGAGGCTGAGTCTTGCACTCAGAGCCCGAGTTGGGGCCCTCCCTGGTTTGCTCATCCTAGGAGGGCCATATATACAGCCTCACATGAAAACAATACTTCCCAAGTAAGGCAAGCCTGTAGCCTATTTGTGTAAGTTCTATGTAAAATCTGGATGTTAAGTGTGAAAAGATTAGATATATAACTTTTTATGAGTCCATTTTAGTGCATACCCCCCCCCCTTTTTACATTTATCGGGCGTGCCCAAGAGCCACACTGTACATGTGGAGGTCGGGACACTTGAGGAAGTTGGTTCTCTTCCTCCACTACGTGAGCCCCAGGGCTTACACTCAGGTCCAGGCTTGGCTGCACACTACCGATATCCACTGAGCCACCTGGCGAGCCCTTCCTATTCATTTTGAAGTAAATGGGGAGCCTTAAACACTGGAAGTAGGCTGGGCTTCCCACAAGCCTCTTGGAGGCTGGCCAGAAAGCAGTGACTCCCTTTGGAATTGAGTAGGGACGTGTTTACTTATGGTGTTCAAGCTGCAGCAACTGACTAGGCAGACGTGGGTGTGTCCTGTATCCAGTAGGTGACCCAGACCAGAGCTCAGAGCCACCCAGAGGAGACCAAACCCATAGGGTAAAGGGATGAGCAATGGCCAACTGTGTAGCGTGTCTCCCCCACCCCCTAAACTGGTAGGGACCAGTGTTCCTACGATGATTATGTTCTGTTTCTCTGATCAGCCGCCAAGAATCTCTGGGGAAGGTAAACATCTTTCGGAGGTGTTTACTGGAAGTGCCGACTCACCAAGCAGATGGCTGGATGAAGGACAAGCTTGGTTCTGTTTGGGGACCTGCACTAAGCACAAGGCTGGGAAAACCTGCTCTTGATGCTGGCCCTCAGTGGCCACAGGCTCGAATCCCAGTCGTCAGGGTGGGTGTGATTCCCATTCGGCTCACCTCAATTCTCCAGGTGATGATCCCAGGGTCATTGCCCACAGCCCTGAAAGCACTGCTCAGGGACATAGTGTATCTTCCTGGAACTGAAATATCACAAAGCCGGAGGTGACACCCCTCACAGTGGACAGGGAACCGCCACTTCTCCCAAGACTTCCATCACATCAACCATCGAGCTGCATGCCCTTTTGGTCCGTGTCCACCCCCCCCCACCCAATACCATCTCACCGCGGTAGACGGTAGTTCAAGATCAGTGATGATCCGGCTGGACCAGCCCTGCCCCCAAAGATTTGTTTCCACCTGCTGCTCTGGCTGATAGCGATCTGTGTGTTGGTGGGTGTGTGCATGGGCTGTGGGTGCCCCTGGAAGGCAGAGGTGTTAGAGTCCCTGAAGCTGGAGCTACAGGTGGTTGTGAGCCACCTAAGCAGGTGCTGGGAATCAAAGTCAGGTTCTCTGGAAGAGCAGCATCTCTCTAACAGCACCGTCAGCTGTCTGTTGGGGCAAGGGGTGATGTCAAACCTGCCTTCATTCATTTTGCACACCTTGTGTCATGCCTAGGCGGCGGCGCGGTCACCTCCTAGCACAAATGAGGTCTAAAGAGGTAGCAACTAACTTGTCTATGGGCACACACTAGAATGAGATCTGTTTCGTTCATAGAGTCTCTCCACATAGCCCAGGTGGTTGCAGACTCTGTCTGTCTTGGTCTCCTGACTTGCTTCAGTTATGGACTTCTACCACTGGACCCAGCTCCATACCTTTTATTTTCATATCTTCAAATATGATTGTGAAAGCCTCTTTTAGACATTTCTTCATGCCGTCTACCCTTCCCCCAAACTAAGTTCAGCGGCTCATAGAGAGGAGATCCAGGGAGAAACTGTTTCTGAACTAAGCCACAGCCTCGTAGTCCATGAACTCCTCTTCCCAGGTTCCTGGTGAGATCTTGTAACCCCACCTGCTCTTGGTTTTTAATTTTGTAAACTGTCTACAACAGTTATATCCCTTTATTATGACTAATGTATTAGCTGGTCTTGCAGAAAAATAGGGAAAGTAGGATAAGAGCCTGGGACAAAGGACTCAGGGTGCCAATGGGGGAAGGTGGGCGTGGCCTCCTTGCCCCTACCCCAGCTTCTCTCCAACCTGTGCTCTGTGAACCTAGAGGTGCCTAGCACCTACAGGACTGAGGAAGGCTGGGAGGAAGTGCTCTGGAGACCTTGGGGACCCTTTCTATGGTCAGATGTGGCTTGGTTATTAACACACAGAGTTACCCTGGACCTGTGTACGTGCGGCCCTCAAGTTCTGCTCTCAGGGAGACTGGGCTGACAGTTTGCCAAATGACTGCTAGGTTGCTTTCTCCTGAAACTCAAAGTAGGGATGGGGTGGGTGGATTTACAAGAGATTAAAAAGCAAAATTAACTGCCAGGGGCGGGATTGTGTGGATGTTTGCTATCTGGTGGTATACTGGGCTGGTCAAGTGTAGCATGTCTGGGATGGGGTGTAGTTCAAATGGTAGGACCATTTGTCATCCCTAGTGTCACCCCACCCCTTAAAGAAAAGTGACCATTCTTTTCGTGATCCTTGATGGATAAAACCAGGTTTGGGGAGGATTGTGCCATTACCACCAAAGAACCAGCTCCCTTTGTGTGCAGCTGGCAGCAGACTAAGGCAGAGCCATGATGCAGAACTGCCAGTGTTTGAGGATTTAATTTGATAAATTGTGGTGCCCCACCCTGCACGGCTCAGAATCACCAGGAAATACTCAGGTTTTCTTCAGGCCCTAGATTTTTAAGTCTAATGCTTGACCCACTCAGCAAAGGGAACCAGAGCCAATATATTCCCAATTAACCCAGTAAAGCCTAACTAACTGGCATTAGCACAGTGAGTCTCAGAAACCCCAATACAGCCCCATGTCCCCCACCAACTTCAAAATCCAGGAGCTGATTAGGGACACAAGATCCCAGTACTGCCACACCCAGAAGGCCAATCAAATCCACCCTCCACAGCAAGTCCCCCAAAGCTGGATCCCTTTCTTCCAAGTCATCAGACCTTTAGGATCCTCAGGGGGCTGTGAAGATCAGGGGCACAGGGTGTGGTTTGGGGATTCCAAATTAAAAGCTAGTAGCTTGTAACCTACCGGGGTTTAAACTTCTCTTGCTCCACAGAGGAACAGATGGGGGGGGGGGAGTTTTTTCTCTCCTTCCCCTCTCACTCCACCTCCCCTGCCTTGAGAATGTGCTCAACTTACTCAGTGGGCTCTACAGGTACTTCCTCTAGTAAGTTTACAAAGCTGGCCACAAACTCCTGGCCCGATCTTTTCAACAACTTCATTTCAGAAGACAAAAGCAAAGGTCCACCAATCCTCCACTTTCTGCCCTATCTACTCAGCATCTGACTGAAGTACAGAAAGTATGAAGACAACAGACTTACCTCGCCCTCTCCGTCCTGTTTGCTGGCAAAGCAGCAGGTGAAGTACTGATGAGCTACCCTCCCAAAGCAGGAGGCTTCAGGTCCTGCTGCCTCGGTCCTCAGTTCAGCAATGGCTGCACAGACGCCGGGGTATATTTGCTTGTGTTTGCATCATAACCACATTTTCCTAGCTCTGGCCAATCACAGCCAACCTAGCCCTGGGCTTGACTTATTCAAACCAGAGGGGAAGCTTTATCTCTCTGCTCCTATTCAAAACAGAGAAAAGAAGAGCAGACCTTCAAGCTCCACGCCCTGCTCTATTGATTTTTTTAAAGTGCACAGCCCATCAATAATTCAGTGAAAGGGAGGATATGAAATCTGCCATATTGTAGATATGAATGCATTATGCTGATGACAGAAGACTGGCTAGAGTTGGCCACTGTGTGCCTGGACATTCAGGATGGCGGGCTGCCCTGTCAGAAGTTGTTCTGGATGTTTTTCAGGGATTCTTCAGCGTCACACTGCATGCTTGGACTTCCAGGGTGGCGGGGCTCTCCGAGACGGCTCTGGTCATGTTTCAGGGATTCTGCAGTATCAGGAAGGCTTTATTTCTTGGTTTCTTTACTTGCCATCCTACTATGCTCCAGGAAACCATGATGGGCTCTGAATCTCAGGGCTCCTGGCTCGGCACCATCAAGAATGAACACAGAAGCATCAAGCATTAAATCCCCTAGGGCTTCAGTTTATACCCCACAGTCAATAGGACACCAAGCAAATGCTTGTTAAGCACCCGGAGATGAAGGAGTTGGCCCCAAATCGGGCTGGAGAAGAGCTAATGTAGTCTAACCCCTGTAACCTTGATCAGAAACCCAGTGCGTGTTCTGCTGGGGGCTACAGCTTCATGACCAAAGAGGTCACATGGGAAGGACAGTACCCACAGAGTGAGGTCATATGGGAAGACAGTACCCAGAGTGAGGTCATATGGGAAGGACAGTACCCACAGAGTGAGGTCATATGGGAAGGACAGTACCCACAGATGACAGAAGCAGCGGAGGCAAGGAAGGACGGCAGCTCCCATTCTTGCACAGGTTTTAAAACCAGCCTTTATTAACTAATTGTAAGTAATACAAATATTCCAAAAATATAAACAGACTCTTAATGGCATCCTACATTTCAAGTTTTTGAATACAACAAATGTATCAAATCATGAAGCAGGGTGGTCAAGGATCCCATAGCCCGGTCACAGTGGGAAGCAGACCCCTCCCCTCCAAATGGCATCCTGAAAGGAGAAATAGGCAAATCTGGGGTAATTACAGGCAAAGAACATCACCAGTCTGGGAGGGGCTGTCCCAGGAGCTGACCCTGCACTGAAGGTGTGGGGTGGGACAGCTGGCCAGACCTGTCATCTCTTCTCCCTGGATATGTATTTACTAAGGTATTTTCTAAAGAGACAAAAGGGGACCTAGGGTATAGCTCAGTTGGTGGTGACTGCCTAGCATGCATGCAGCCCTGGGTTGAGCCAGCGCCACATGAGCCAGTATGTGGCCACACCTAGAATCCCAGCACTCAGTTCAAGATCATCCCTGGCTAAACAGTGAGTTCAAACACCTGCCTGGATTCATAAAACCCTGTCTGAAAAAAAAAAAAAAGAAAACAAAAAACAAACAAAAAGGACAAAGCTAAGGTATATATATAAAAAAAGGAACTGAGAAGTAGCCATGGTTAAGTAGCCCAAAGGGAAAACAGGCTAACCGTTCACACACTTAGCCAGGCTGACACACTCGGGCTGCACTGCCAAGAGGCCTCTGAACAGGGCAGGGCATGGAATAGCTGAGGATCCATTTCCCAGAGAACGGCTGTCTTGAAAGCCCCATGCTTTTAGTACGAAGCTTTTCTGAGCCACTGTTAACAGAGGGGGCTACACATTTACTAGAAATCTTTGGGAGGCAAGAGGGAGTGAAACAGGTCCCTGGTTAAATGAAGGCAAATTCACTCAACCTCTTTAATTAGGGACCCATGGGCCTACAGCGTCCCCTCTACAATGTGCAGAGTGGAAACCCTTACCTGGCCCTTTAACAAACTGGTCCTGTGTCCAAAGCTCCCCCTATAAGAGGGACACGAACATCAGGCTTTTGATTTAGAAGCCCAATCAGAGAGACACACTGTGTCCCTGAAGAGGCACCTTAAAGAGCTGAACCTGACAGCTGGGCGGATTCCTGGCACGGCTTGAGTGGGTGGATGCTAACAGCAGGCCAGGTGGTCTACTGACTCCTGAAGACTCGTTTGCAATGGGAAGGCCTGTGGCAAGCCTGGCGACAGACTTCAGGATGAGCTGGCTCCCCCCAGCCTTGCCCTGTTCTGTGCCTGCCTGAGTTCTCTGAGCAGCACCTCCCAACCATCACTTGCCCCTAAGACATGGAACTAGCAAGCAGGGCAGGTCCTTAGGTTTGCAAAGAGAGGATGGCCTGACGGTAGAGGACTACAGGTGGGAGGGGCTCTGATGACAGACAGGCCCAGAAAGCTAGGGCTCCTTGTGGAAGCAGCAGGGCTCTTCCATGAAGCCGCACTGGGTTTTGGTCAAGACTCAGACTCTAGTCTTTGCATATGCCCACCAGCAAGTGGTGGAGCGCAGGCTCTTCTTCCTCTCCAAGGTAAAACATGGAGACACAGAAGAGGGAAGAAAGGGACCTTGACATTCAACTCTGAGGCTCTTATTGCTTAATCAGGACTAGCCCTCAGAGCAGGCCTTGTGAGAGAACCCTCTCCTGTAGTAGGACCTGGATCTGAAGCCACAACCAAGCTTCTGTGCTCCTGGCTAGCACCTGGAGTCCTCTCCACCACCTTGGCAGGATCCCACAGGCACCAGCAAATGATTCCGGGGAAAATGGCATGAGCTTGGGGAGTCTGTTCTGCTGTGTCACGAAAGCAAAAGAGAAGGCGCCACAGTCTTGGACTAAGGAAGGAAGACTGCATAATGCTAGAAGGTACCAGACAGTCAGCTTCCACTCACACCACCAAGCTCCACCACCAGGATTTCTCAAAATGGTTGGTTCCTGAGGCGGGACCTAGAGGGTGGAAACTAAAAAATATTGTATGGCTCCTGAGTGGGCGGTGACCACACCTGAAACAATTCACAAACGCTGGCACCTGCCTCCAGGAAAAGCAGACATGCAGCTAAGAACTCCACCCAGCTCAGAGAGACCCTGGGGCAGGATTCGATTAAGGCAGTGATGCTGAGGTGGCACCTCAGGGGCCCCTTGTGCTCCGAACACAGCAGCACCTCCCTTCCGTTTTCAACCCTTGGAAGCGTCCTTTCTGCATCTAAAGCATTTAAGATGGAGAACCTAGAGAGCCCAGAGTGCAGGCCTGTGAGGACCTCACTTGGTCCTATTACCACCAGGAGGCATTTGTGCATTTGGCAAACAAATGACAGCAAGCCCTGCGACCCCTCAGTTCCGGGAAAGTAGTTCTCCCAAGGCCCTGGAGAGGAAGAGAACAGCCAGGAAGGACAAAGGCTAGATCAGACAGACAACTAGGACAGGACACCAGGGGAGACAAAATACAGAGTCCTGCCTGGGCAACAGGAGGGTTGCAGCAGCCTAGCAACCCTTCCTGTCCTTTGGAGCTAATGTCCTTGCATCAGCACCAGCACAGAATCCCTGAAGAGCACTTTCAGGATCTACAAGCAAGGAGACACACATTTTGCTTTGGACATTTGTTTCCCCTGTACCCTAGCACCTCCCATATGCATCTCAGGTCCAGGACTGCAGCTTGGCCAGATACAAACCAGGCCCACCACTCCATGTTTAGAAAGAATTTTAAAGGGTTCAAAGAACAGAAATCAGTTCTCTGTCCTCTTCCAGGGCAGGTAGAAGACCTCTTTCCCCAGGGAGTAAGACTATGGCTAGGGAACGAGAAGGCTGGCTTGGTGCTGGAGCCTGCAGAGACACAGCAGGACCCATTGACAGGCGCTCTGCTGGAGCCGGATGCAGCTTGGGGACCACAGGACCAGGCGAGTTTGAGTTCTGGCTCTGCATGCTCTCATCCTCCCTGGTTTGTCTGCTGCTGCTGGCTAGTATTTCATGTTTTCAGAAAGGTGTGTGTCTGGGGCATCAAGGCAGCCTCTGGCCTCTCCTTTCTCCTTGGCACAGGCCTTGTGAAGCTGAGGAAAAGCCACGGTTTGGCAAGAAAGCCTGCAATAGTTTCTATCACTGTAAAGCTGAACAGCTCACAGGTCAGCAGGGAGACACATGACTCGGACTGAGTCTTTGATCTTTCAGCTTTTCCCCTACTGGAACACTGGATAGACACCCTAGGCCATAGTTTACTTATGAGCGCTCTCTCTCTCTCCCTCTCTCCCCCCGGAAACCAAATATAGGGTGCAGACAGCTCTGGATAGGTCTCACTTGCCTGCTCTGCATCTAACCTGCCCTAAAGTCAATGACTTTCCAGCTCCTTCCAGACCCTCTGGGCAAGTGCTCCAGCTTCTGCTCGGCTGAGTCAGTCAGGCTGATCAGAAAGGCACAGTGTAGCAAAGTCCCCTACTGGGATGGCCGTTTCTTGGAAGCAAGAAGGCTAAGGGGCCCGCAGCTGCCCAAGGCTGGTGTAGACATCATCTGCTCCACTCAGCTCCTCAAAGACTGGGATTAGGTTCAGCAACTCTGTGTCTGCCATGTCATCAAACCAGGACTGCACAGGCACCTGGGGTAGGAAAAGGTGATGTTAATCTGATTTTTCCTTTCCTTGCCAGTACTACTGGAGGCTGCTGGGCCACACTGGGGTGGTGTCCTCTGGTGAAGCCCCTGTCCCAGCCCGAGGCCTTGAGGCCTTGTGACCACTCACTGCATTCTCTGGGTGGAAGATGTAAGATGCAGGTGAGTTGTCCAAGATGAGGGTTTTTCTCAGGTCCCTTCCCAGGCGGCTGAGGTCCTTGACATAGCAGCCCTGGTGGAACACACACGATTCCCGGAACAGGCGGGCCCGGAACACCCCACACCGGTCCAGGAGGTCTGTCACAGGGTCGGCATACTGGAAGAAGAAGAAGAGAGGTCTTAGCTTGGGTGCCGTGCTGGGTCCCCTGTGGCTGCTGCATCATCTCCTCTTCTTTCCTCCCGTCCTCTCTCGGGTACCTTGGCTAGGCTGGCAGTGAAGAGAACACATTCAAAGAGCTCCCCCATTCGTCTCAGGAACTCATCAACGTAAGGCCTCTTGAGCACATATACCTGGAGATGTAGATATAGATATAGGCTGTTGGAGATACTCCATGAGGAGGTAGCACTGTCCACCTTCCCACCGGCACAGAGAAGCCACCAGGCCTAGGTATCCATGCCAAGACCCTAGGAACCTCTGCCCCACCAAGGATGACTCCAACCAGGCTTCTGCTGGCTCAACAGGCCCAATCCTAAACTGTGAGGAAGGAAGGCACACCATGTCCCAGAAGCCATCTTCATTCCGGGGGTGGACCATTAGCTGCCTCCAGAAACAAGTAATCAAGAATAGGCCTCACAGATGGAAACAGCCTATCCTGGATTACTTGAATCCAGCCACAGCCTCCACAGCAGCTCCTGTGCTGGATCCCAGCAGGACAGCCTGCGTAGGCCCCCATCTGGCAAGGACCTCAATACCTCGTCAGACACATGCCCCCACAAGGCCTCTGTGAATGCTAGAGAAGGGCTCACCCCCTGTGAGGACTTTGCTTGCATTGCTTACAGGTTCTTCAGTTGCTCATGCCCCACCCCAGTCTACAATCTACTGCTTTCCACCTTCAGCCTACACAAGTGCTCCTCCTGTCCATTTCTTTTTTTAATGATTTATTTATTTGTACTTTATGTGAATTGATATTTTGTGAGGGTGTCAGATCCCCTGGAAGTAGAGTTACAGGCGGTTGTGAGCTGCCCTGTGGGTGCTGGGAACCTAGGACCTCTGGAAGAACTGCCAGTGCTCTTAACCGCTGAGCCATCTCTCCAGCCCCGCGTCCATTTCTTAAAGCTCTGTCTAACTACATCCTAACACAGTGTGTGCTTGCCACAATGTCCTCCTAGCCTGGGTTAGCCGTCAATTCCTCAGGAGAGCCCTCCCGGTTTAGCAGCAGCCACAAACTGCTCGAATCACCCTGCTGTTCCTCCACTTCACACACAAGCCCCCTCCTCAACCATTATATCCAACATGACCTCTCTACCCATTCTCTTCAGACCCACATTGCGCAGGCAGCCCTCCTCCTCTTCAATTTCACTAGTCTTTAATTCAAGCCTCTAGTAACCAGAAGTCCCTGCATGGATTTGCCCATTCGAAGGCCTTGTCCCATGGCTGACTAGGCTGTGAGGGATGACAGGCCTAGCCAGGAAGTTGTGGTGCAAATAGCTTGTGAAGGGAGATGGATTGTGACAGACCCATGAATGCCTCAAGCCATACTTTCCCTATGAATATCTATCTGGTCAGCCCATGAAAGCAGGTATCATGCCTGCTATGACATCTGCAGCAATGGTCCCTGACCCTCAGTCCCAGACAGAGCTGGGTATGCATGGCCAATGTCTACTGAGCACTTAAATGAACCCAGTGTAAAAACCCAGAGGATAGGACGTCAGGAAAGGGGGCATAGGAGAGGTCTGGGCTGTGGGCATGGGGAGGAGCTCCCCAGGCAGGGAACAGAGGCTCTTTGTTTCCTGCCTCTTACAGGCAGACACTGTTACCAAGGGGAAAAAAAGGGAGTAAACCCTAACAGTGCTGTAAAAAAAATGAGGCTCCTGTTCACTTGGCAGGGATGGTGATTAAGAAATGACAGTTATAGGGGCTGCAGAGATGGCTCAGCAGTTAAGAGCATTGGCTGCCATTCCACAAGTCGGGGCTCAGTTCCCAGCACCCACACGACAGACCTAGGGGATCTGACTACCTCACACAGACACACGAGAAGGCAAAACACCAATGCATATTACAAAAAAAAAAAAAAAACATTAAAAAAAGAAATGATGGCTATGACTATTATTTAAAACCAGCCTGGTCGATGCAGCAAGTTCCAGGACAGCCAGAACTAAATAAAGAAACTATTCCTCAAAGAGAGAGAGAGAGAGAGAGAGAGAGAGAGAGAGAGAGAGAGAGAGCGAGAGAGAGAGAGAGAGAGCGTGCGAGAGAGATCTCAGTCAGATCGTGAATGCAGGCAGGCTAGAAGGAGATATGGATGAGAGCTGGAGTGTTGAATCATTAATAAAACAGGAGAAGCTGAGGAAAAGGGATGGTTAATAGGTCACAATGACATATTTCCCATGAGGCTGGTGTTGCCTGGCAGATAGCTCACCTGGTGAGTGGTCCCCTCAATCTCTACAGGCACTATGAAGTCAGCATTGTTGATTGGCTGGAAAGCAGAAGTTAATGGCGTCAGCATGGCAGTGGACAGGAAATACCTACCATCCTCCTGGAGACAGCCCGCTAAACAGTTCTTGGACAACACAGGGCAAGTAGCCCTATGGCATTCTGGTTTTCCCTCCTCATCTGTCCTACCTGTGGAATTCTACCAGAGATGAATTCCAGGGTTCTGACAGGGTCTTGCTACACAATCCAGGCTAGCCTCTAATTCACGGTCCCATCAAAGACTTGCACCATTTTATGTCTAGCTTTTTCAAGACAGGCTTTTACTGTGCAGCTCAGGGCATCCTAGAACTTGTGATCTTCCTGCCTCAGGTTCCCAAGAACTGGGATTGTGGAAGTGCCTCCGCACCCAATTTAAGGCTTTCTTGTGTTAAGAAATATACTGGTAAGAAAAACCAAAGTGTCAAAGCAGATTTAACTACTATTTCCATGCTAAGTGGAGACAGACACAGCATGTAGGTAGTGATTTATGATGGGTGTGTGTGTGCACGTGCGTGTGAAGGTTCCTAACACTCTTCAGTATGGCCTCTGGGTACCTGTGACTTCAGGGTGGCCTGGCTCCTTCCCTCCATTACTTTTGTCTTCACCTGCAGAGCACCTCCCAGCACCTGCTGTAGAGCTCACAGACAGGTCCTGAGGAAAGAGGGGCCATGTGCTGCCTTACCTTAAAGGAACTGTGCACAAGGGTCTCATCCAGGTCAATGACCACACAGATCCGTCCTTGATCTTGCTCTGTCACCTCTGGGAGCAGGCAGGTCCCAGGTATCTAAAATCAGAGCCAGGCTGCTGAGATGTGCCCACCAAGAAGCACACCCACTCCCACCTCAGCAGAAGGCTAGAAGAGTCAGGCTGTATGGAGACAGTCACCAACCCAGGAAGACCCTGCTTAATAAAGGCAGAGGAAGAGGCAGCAGGTCAGTGTTAGCCGTAGAAAGCTGAAAACAGTGGAACCTTTGAGTGCTGGTCAGGGCTGGTGTGGGAGAGATAGCAGAGACAAGAGGAGGGTATGTGCTTCTCTCATAGCTTTTCAGGGGTCCTCAGCAAATACTCAGCATAAATGGCTTCCCAGGGTACAGGTGATCACCCCACATGCCAGGCCAGCTAGGGCCTGGAGGGTCGGCCAGAAGGACATACCTGATAAAACTGGTACTGGAGACATTGCAACAGATCCGACTGTGGAGAGAAAGGAGGTGCTGAGTGCCAACCTGTCAGCTCCGCCTGCCCTAACCAAGCCATTGCTTCTGCCTCTCCAAGACCCAGTCACCTAGCAGCTCCTCACAGTGATAAAAGTGACCGTTTTCTGGGGAGCTGGGCAGAAACAAGGAAGGCCTCCTCTCCATAAAGTGAGCACAGACAGGACTTAGGGACTCAAATCTGAACTACTCTCTGTGGTTAACCTCTGCTTAGTCCTTTAAACCTGGCTTCTTGCTGATAATGGATGCTTCCTCTTGCCTCCTTGGGGCATGCATCATGTGTGTAGGTACTGAAATACTGAGCACACCAGCATAAAACACTACTGGGGTGCCCGAGAATATGAAGGGAGACTGAATACAGAGAGCACAAAGACAGCACTGCAAAGGTTACACAGTGTACCAAGTGTTCCTAATGCAAATCTTGGGGGAAAAAAAAAGCTAGATTCTGAAATTAGAAAAACCTAAGATTGTCATTTGGGCATGTTTCTTTCAAGGACAGCTTAGCATTTCTCTATAGTAATATATGATTTTACATTTTGATTTAACTGTGCAAATAAGTCTTTCTTTAACTTTATTATGTATTTTTATTTTTTTAGGTATGAGCACTCTGACTGCATTAAGCCTTTATGCCAGCAGAGGGCACAAGATCTCATTATAGATGGATATGAGTCACCATGTGGTTGCTGGGAATTGAACTCAGGACCTCTGGAAGAGTAGTCAGTGCTCTTAACCTCTGAGTCATCTCTCCAGCCCCAGATAAATATTTCTTAATCTTACTAAGAATGCTCCACAAAAATTACCTGCTTAGTAACACTGTGAGGCTGTATTTACTCAGCCATCCCCACTGGACAAAGGGCTTTCTGCAAGCTGCTCCTGTGTACAGCCTGGCTCTGTGAACACAGCTAGACATGGCTGTGTCATTGTCATCACTAGGGCTCAGAGGAGGTGTTTAGTCACTGAGGTAAAAACAGCCACACATTTCCAAGTGACTCATGGTGGCATAGCTGCAATCTGCTGCAGGGTTTGCTTGTTGGTTGCTGCTTTTGTTTTGAGAAAAAAATCTCACTATGTAGCTCAAGCTGGCCTGAAACTTGCTATGTTGATCAAGCTGGCTTTGAACTCGGATCCACCTAACTCTGCCTCCTGAGTGCTATCAGGGTTATTAAGAGCATGGGCCTTTTTTAACTCCTTGGTTCGTACAAAAAAATCCACTTGGAAGGCAGTTTTGAGTACTAGACAATAATAAACACAGGCTTCAGAGCCAGAGATTTGCGTTCCAATCCCATCACTATCAGTGGCTAATTTGGGTACACTTATTACATCCCTGGACCTGAGCTTTCATATCTGCAAGCGATCATTCAGGGGTCCTGGAATCTGCACCATTTCAACTGCCCACCCCAGAGATGGGAAGTATCAGAAGGAAGACAGGCAACTAAGGGAAGAGAGGAAGGGCCTTTAGACCAGGGATCCTCATGGCCCCAGACCAGGTCAGAATGCCCACCCCAGCCTGCTACCTTAGCGATGGTGTTTGTCTCCTCCTTGTATGTGAGCTCGGTTGAAGAGCTTGACTGGCCAACATGCTGGGTATGGAAACAGCAGAAAAGGGCCTTGAAGATGTTCCGGCCACGGGGCTTCTTAGGTGAAGACTTGGAGACTAGGCCTGAGAGAACAAGGAATGACAAAGGTCATTAGCTACAGGGATATTAGTTCCTGTCAGCAGCTACCAAATGCACATACACCCTGTAGTCTGGGCTCTGCTGGAGTAGTCTACACTGCTCACTGAAATGCCACATACTAACAACAAAATGTGTGTGCATTTCCTAGCATGCTCCCTTCAGTGAGGAAACAGTAGTGGTCTCCACTCTCTGGTCTGAGAATGGGAGACCTGGGCTGCACAGGGCTGATCTTCAAACTCTGGTGGGTCTCGAGAGGGTATCACAATGGGCTGGGTATTTCGTGTTCTATGGCAGTACACTACCATCCAAATGAACCTGTAAGGCCCCAAGTTCTCCTGACCCAGTCTCTAGGAAGACTCCCAGTTCTAGGAAAGAAATCAACCATGATTCAGCTCCACGATGGCTTCCCTAAAACCTGGATCAGTGGCAATAGAACTGAGCCTGAGTTGCCTAAAATCTCAGAAGTTCCTCACAATGGGCTGGTTGAGATGTCAGTGGGGAAACATACTTGCCACCTGAGCGCCACCATATGGTAGGAAAGAAGAACAACTCCTTCAAGTTGTTCTAATGCTGCTTGCCCGTGCGCACACACACAAATTGAACAAACAAAATAATTCCCTCCCCAAGCCTCAGCTCCAAGACAGGAGGCATGTTAGTTTTTTTTCTCACGATTTCTATTTTTTTCCTAATACTTCACTGCCCACCCACTCTCCTCTCCTATTACAGGGAGTCTGTTGGAAAACAGATGGTTACGGCCCTAGGTCGTGCACATCCTGCAGCCTTCAGGTCTGCTTCTCAGACCAAAGCTGTTCTGCCCTACCTTGGCCACCTGAGCTTTGGAAATATAAAGTCACTTTAACAAAGTTTTCCAATGCAGTTCCTGAAAGACCAAACTGATACAAAGCAAAGATCATTACAGGCCCAGCAGCAATGGGCTTCAGATTGTCCTTTTCAAGTTGCTGGACTCCAGAAACTGTTCTGGTAACTGATATACAAGCAAGGAGCCGCTGCAAAGAGTATCGTGGCCAGGAGGTGGCACTGTAATCCAATTATGGAATGGTCCCCAGTCACAGCTTCCCTTCTGGGCGGCTGAGTGTCCCAGAGTGAAGCAGAGGACCAACTGTGCAGGCAAGTTAAGTGCCAGAAATGCCTCTGTGAGGGAAAGCAAAACAGAATGAACCCCCAGAGCTTCCCTATGTTATTAGGGGAGGCCACCTGTGGGCATCTCTTGATCCCTCAACATCAGAAGAGCCGACCACCCGATAGGGGATGTCGAGTTCTCTCCCCTTCTGGGTTATGGCCACTGGGGATCTCTCCAAAAGCAATTGAGCCGTCCCAGGAAACTGCCTGGAAATCTGGGCGTCACTTTAAAAACCATGAAGCTAGAGGACAGTTTTTTATGATTTCCTCCCACCTGTCTGTGGGTTCCAGGCTGTCAGGCCTGCAGGACAGTAAGCACTTTTACTCCTGGAACCACCTTGCTGGCCCCTTTGGCATCACTTCTAACCTCTTGGCTACAAATGAGGAACTAAGATTTCTTTGGGCATTTTGTCATAAAGTGTTTCTGCCAAAGCAGTCTCAAAGACCAAATTCAAAGCTAGGCCCAGTACTTAACAGCAGAGGGATAAGAAGCTGTCTATCCCTTGGAAAGGAGCAGCCTTCAGACACTTCCTGGTCATCTCTGCAGAAACCAGAGGGAAGGGGCTGCTTCCCCGTCTGCCCGTGGGCCCACGTTGAACTCTACTTTCAGGGACTCAGGACAGAAGCTGACACAGAGCTCCAAGATCGAATCTGAGCCTTTCCCCTTGCTCCATGGTTTCTTCAGGCATAATCACAACTGAAGGCTTAACCCAGTACAGTCTTTCTTAAAAGGGCACACAACCCAGGCCTTTCCTAAAGAGAGGCCACATCAGGCATGTGCTCAATACCTTAGTGTAGTAACAGGCACTGTAAAGGCAAGGGTAAAACAGGCAGCTGGATGGGGTCACAAAGAGGCCCAATAGGCACCAGCTTCCCAGGCCTAAGAGAGACCTTGAACTCTGCAGGGGTGAGGGGCTTCTGCAAAGCCTGAAGTGACCAACAGCGGCTGCATTTCAAGAGATAACAAACACAAACACTGACCTTGAGGGCAGGCTCTCAGAGCAAACACCCCACACCCACAACTGTGTCGGGGGCTAGTCTACCGACCCTGTTCTCTTACAGGTCCTGTTGCACAGCATCCTTACGTTACAAACACTACCCTCGAGGGTCATCAAGGCTGAACTCAGCTTCCCCCAACATGGCTGCTTCCCCTCAGGGATAACAAAGGCTTTGCCTGTTATATTCCACAGCCTTTGGCCCCTGGCTGGCAGGTGTTTAATAATTTCACCAACTGTCTGACTATAGGGCCTCCAGCTAAGCCCTGGAGAAGCCTGCATTTTTCTGTCATTTCCCAGAACTGGGAACAGAAAAACCTTCACGTGAGAGAAAGGAGGTACTGAAGTAGCTGGGTGACTGTGGCTTTCTGGGCCACAGACAAGTTTACAGACCTGCGTTGAGACCCCTGCCATCACAGCCCCCGATTTGCAGGAGGGAAACTGAGACAGTTCATCAGTCTGTGGGGTGGGGGTGCCATACGGAGGTATGACGGCATAATCAGAATTTGAACCCAGAGCCACAACTCTCAGGCATTTCCCATCAGCCTCTGAAAGGGACACTGGTGCATGTCCATGCACTATTGCCAGGCTTGGGCAGAGCCTTTCAATAGCTCCTCATAGTCCACACTCTGTACTGCATCCCTGAGAGCCAAGAGCAGGCTAGTTCCCCGAACAGTTGTCATGGGGAGAACCAGTCCACCTCCCCCGAAGAGGAACAGGGGCAGGCACAAGAGTGATCAGGTATGAAGGGATTTTACAGTGCACAGTATCCCCGACAAGGAGGTAGTGTCCCTGGAAAGCTGCTCAGCCCCCTCCCCACCCGATCCTCTCTATGATCCTGCCTCTGATTAGTACCTGCTCTTTTTGCCCTAAATCTTGGGATGTCTGAAAAGGCCAGCAAAGGCACAATGGGAAGCCAGCCCTGAGCAGAAGAGACTAGAAGTCAGCACCTGCTTACCAGCCCTCCAACTCAAGACTGCTGGCTTCCTACTGAGGCAGCCTATAGAGAGAAGCAGCTAGGGAGGTGCCTCTCTATGGGGCTGTCTGGCTGGGGTCCAGGCTCTGCCAGCTACCGATTCAACCATGCACCCTTAGTTTCCTTGTCCATAAACCGGGTTAGTAGCAAGACCTCATTCAGGTTAGCCGAGACATACGATAAGGTCCTGGACAGCCTCTAAAACGGAGTAAAAGCAACACTTTTACTGGCAACAGCCTGGGCCTCGACTCCAGGCATCAACATGAATCGGAGTTGACATGAGTCTCATTCCAGAAGCCCAGCAACAGGGGATTAAGGGTTTCCTACTCACACCATATGGTTGAAGTTCAAGGTCAGACAAGGGAAGAGTGCCTGGGAGAAATCCCCCCACCTACTCCCCAATCCACCAAAGAACTCGTAAACTGTAGATGGTACTCTGACATGACAAGCATCACTTGCCGTGAACATTGCCCTCTCCCCGTGCACCCCCACAGCCTCAGTAAGAACTTCTGCCTGTAAGAAGCATGTGTTTGCACATATGTGTGCACATGTACAAATGAACCCTGGCCTTACCAGGATAACATTATTTTTAACCTTCTGAAGGTCAGGTCCAGCTACCATGGTTGCCAACAACACAGCTTTGGATCCTAGGAATACCTCACAGGAAATCCACACAGCCTTGGACTAGACAGAAAGCAACTCCTTGAGCTATGGGACTTTAACAAGACCGTTCCCGTACAAGGACGGTTCACTCCCCCCAACACCCCCAAAGGACCTCCCAGTTCCCATCCCCCATAGCAAAGGGCAGGGTTGACTCCCACTATAAAATGGCCTCTCTGAGTGGCCTCCCTCCCCTTTGCTATTGGAGGAAGAAGAGTATTTGGAGCATTTCCGGCCCTTCTTGGCCTGCTGCCTGGGCCCTGCAGCTAAGACACATCTGATTGGGGTTCCCTGTGGAGAGGAGTCCTCCCAGGTTGTCAGCAAGAGGCATCTGTGTCTTGGCTAAGGACTTGCTCCAAAGTGCCAGATATATAGAAGGGTCCCTTGGACCAGCAAGTAAGTGGGTAAGGAGACAAAAGAGGGTAAGAGATGCCGAGACAGCTCCACGGGCCCAGAAGACTGCAAACAGCGGGAAGGTACACCTCTTGATCCACAATGCCCAACCACAGATGTGTTCTTCTGCTAACAAGGTAGACAGGGCAAAAAGAAAATGTGAGTTTCACTGCATGGAGTTTGCGGCACAGGACTCGGCTCACACCGGCCAACGTGACCTACGTTGGACACTGGTGGTCCCCCATCCAACAGTGTCTTGGTTCCTCATCCCTGGGCAAGAGGTCGCTGCTCCTCTTTCTTTCCTGTGTATGTACCTGAGGCAGCCCAGGTAGTTCAAAAGCCTGCCTGGGCCTAGCGCTCTTAGGGCGGGGTCAGTCTGATGCTACCAAGCCTCACAGTCAAGTCACCCTCAGACCTCTCGGGGTCTCTGATCTCAATTTCAGGGACCTTCCCTCAGGAAGATCTTAGTTTTGGGAACAAGGATTCCCAGGCACCTTGATTTCAGAAGGTGCCTCCAATTGAATTATTGGCAAGAAATATAGGCAGCTTCAATATTAAAAAAAAAAAAGTTTAAAGGTGTGCTGGGGGGGGGGGCGCAAAATAGCAGGTTCTGGGCCAGCAGGGACAAATCTGAAATGCCATTCAAAAAATTGTCAAGAGCTAGGGCCTACCTTGCTGCACACTGTGCCAGCTAGAGCAGAGGGACACTGCCGGGTACTACATGGCAGTGGATGGCAGGCAGCTGCATTAGCTCTCCCATTCCTGAGGAGGACAATAGGCTCGCGGGGTGGGCTAAGAGAAACCTGACAAGCAGGACACAAACATTACCTTGGTGGCAGTTCAGTGCTGGTCTTGGGTCTCTGCCCCAAGGGCTTTGGGGAGAACCAAGAAGAACCAGTCTCTTCTCAGGCTTCCTTTGTTGCCTTAGGTTGTCAAACATAGCAGGAGAGCAAGCAGAACCAGGACAAGGAGGCACAGGACGGAACTAGCAGACCCTTGGATCAGTGAGCAGAAGAATGGCTACCTAAGGTGCTACTGGCTCTGAGAGCAGGGGTGAAGTTCAGTGGATTAAATCTCCACCAGTAAAAATTAAAATAAGTTAATTCTGGCTTTGGCACAAGTACTGCATGTGGCCAGGAGCCTCAGTTTTTTCCATCTGTAAAATGGCAAGAGGACCACTAAATCAAAGAGAGAGAATTTTAAGGGCTTCTGAACGCGCTGGCATAAAATCCCAGGCATTAAGATCAGAGCACTGCCAGTCTTGGGCCTCAGTCTTAGAAGGTTCACAGTATGACACCACTGAGATTTATTTCAGAGGCTACACAGCAGAACGAGTGGGACAGGGACAGGTCTGGGAAATGGCCTTTCCTGGAACTCCACAAAGCTGATTTGTCTGCGTGTCTCTGCCTCACAGGCTGGCCAACCTGTTCCCTTTTCGGTTCGGGCCTCCACAGTGGCTTTCTGCCCACTTTCAGGACCCCTGTTCCTCCCCACTCGCCCCTGTTTCCCCTATGAGACCCAGCCAACAAGAACACACTTTTGTATTCCTGAGCAGTTCTCTGTAGCTCTGGGTTCATCTGCAGGCCAATAGGGAAAGTCTCCCTGCAGAGCACTCTGGGAAGTGACTTCAGAGCTCGGCGTAACAGCACCACCACCAGCAAGAGGGCCCTT